>NC_092861.1:93932505-93935727 GCF_032062135.1 Pyxicephalus adspersus
TCCTTCTGCAAATATATAAAAACTGAGATACTGGGGTTTCTCTTTATTTTACTATTTCATAATTGCATTAACTTTATGTGTTTGTGTATTTGTCTTGTCTATTCTCAGGACATTGTTTTCATATTGGTTTTTCGTGCATTGTGTAATATGCCATTTTATTGTTATATACAACTTGGAATATCTCAATAAAAATCATTAAAAAAAAAAAAATAGAATTTTTAACTTGTAGAAGTCCATGGCCTGTATAATTTAACTAGTTGGTTACTTTACTTTCTAATAGAAAGTGGTTACTGTTTAATTAATTATTAAATTACTATAATAATTGTATCTGTCATGAAATCAATTATAAATCAACCAGTGGAATCTCAGTTAGTCCGCTGCCAGCAGACACCAAAGACAAGCTGGCAAGTTTACAGAGTGACAGCATTCTTGGTTTTTGTGACTGGGCCAAGGGGAAATGCAGAATGCGGATCTACTTAGAAATATTTAGACACACGTTCATCTGAATGAGCAACCTTTAAAATGACACAAAAAAAAATTATAATAACTATATAAGACTTCTTGTCCGCACTATATGAGCTATGAAGCCACCCTCTTTCTCCTATTCCCACAAATGATTACAAACTTGCTGACAGCTCCTACAAACATTTACTCTCACAAATATTTATTACATTCACAAATCTAAGGAGCACACATGTGCAGCAATTGAAGCAGGTAAAAGTGGGAGGTATAATTCTAACAGAATAGTCTGACTGCAATAGACATGCATTGTTTGAAATTCTAAACTAGAAGTTTCAGGTCTAAGGAGAGCATGTTACACAAGTTAAATATGTTCAAAGTAGGGTAATGTTTAAAAAAAAATAGGAAGATTTTCTCACTGTTCATTAAAATGCAAAAAAAGCTACTAAATTGCTTATCCCATGGAGCCAAAAATACCCTGCTATCACTTTCTATGTAGCCACATAAAATCCTATCTCCAAGCTCGGCTGCCTTTTCCAGCTGCCCCTTGCATGTATGATTCGCCTAATTTGTGTTCATACATAATGACATCAGCAATGCCCTTTGAATCATACACTGTGAATGAAAGGGGGTTATGATAATGCCCAGCTCAAAGGCCAAGTCCCTTTAAAGTTACAAGGTAATGATATAAAAAAAGAAGGAATTATACATAGAATATGTATATTATTTCTATGCAGAAATTGTACATAAAGTTGAGGAGTATCAAAACTGACCTCATATATAACAGTGGATTTCATAATGTTGTTTAGATTTTCTTAAGTTTTCTTAACCCTGATAAAGCGTCTCCCCTAAGGCAATAGTTCGCTGGCATGAGGAAGCGGTAACTGCACTGCAACCTCACTCCCAATCTGAACATAGCCTTACTCTATGTCAGAGGTTGGCCTTATGTTTTAGCAGGTGTGAGATGAGTTGTGGCATTGTATGATTGCTGCTAAAAAATGCTTGATCCTTGCTAAACCCTCCTGATGATTGTATGTTTCTGTGTGGACCTAATTTTTGTTTTAGTCAGAGGAATTGTTCATTTAATAGTCACCAGTTTTAATTTGGATAATTTACTTTCCATCAGATCTAATATAATGAAAATACCTGCTATGTGTTCCTTCACTTCAGTTGGTGTCTGTGTGCTTTTTCTCTCTGATCTTTACTCAGTCTGACATTATTACCAGCCAGCTCACTCCCTGGTGTCACTTTAGATGTGTAACAGTATTTCTGGCAGAAATTCAAAGTTTCTACAGGAACCAAATACCAGCAGGTGTCTCTTTCAACACCATTTTTAAGTAATTGCACAAAGCAAATGAATACATTTCACAGCTCCTGCAGTGAAACTGAGGCATTTCAATGATTTTTCCATATGTGCTATCTGTTAGAACCACTTCTCAATTACTTAATATATATTAACCATTCTTAGCTATGAGATTACAAAAGGGAAATATTTTGTGTATGCTGAAATGATTCCAGACATGTACTGCTATCCACTGCCATAATAGCATGGCATACGAAACGGTGATATTAATCTGCCGATAGAAAACTGTTAGTGTAATTTATACTGGGGGCATAGTTATAACTGAAGCAAACCATACCAATGAAAATAGAGCAGGTAAATATAGCAAAAGCTTATGCAAGAAAAATTGAGATATAGGCCCTGATTTATGAGAGCTCTACAAGGCTGGGGAGAATACACTTTCATCAGTGAAGCTGGGTGATCCAGCAAACCTGGAATAGATCTGGTCCAGGATTCAAAACATTTGCAATCATATAGCACATGACTTTTAAGAAATCAATTCCAGGTTTGTTGGATTACCCAGCTTCACTGATGAAAGTGTATACTCTCCAGTCTTGGAGAGCTTTAATAAATCGGGCCCATATTTCCTGAAATATCAGGAAATACATCTTCAGTACCCAATGAACAAGAAGATGCCAGACCCAGAATCAGCAGTGGTATTGGAATGGATGTGGAGAACTCTGACTCTGTATTATCAAAATGTTTACTAGCATATAGCAAATGATTTTTAAAAATCCATTCCATGTTTTCTGGATCGCCCAGCTTCAGAAAACATGGAATGGATTTTCAAAAATCAATTGCTATTTGCTAGCATATGTTTTGAATCCTGGACTAGATCCATTCCATGTTTGCTGGATCACCCAACTTCACTGATGAAAGCGTATTCTCTCCAGCCTTGGAGAACTTTCATAAATCAGGGCCATACTGTTTATACTTATATATATATATTATAAATCAACCTGAATATAAACCTAATTGATTGAAGAATGGGGAAAAAACAAACAAACTCTTTAATATCAAACAGCAACAATTTGTTACATATTTTACATGACAACACAGCACTATCTACTCGTATCACCCAAGCATAAACCAAGATTCTTTTTCCAATTGCAAAACAAAATTGATTTATACTGAAGTATATATATATTGCGATGTTTGGGGGATCAGCACATCACAGGACACTGTAGGAAGTTTGTAAAGTCCAAATTAAACATAGCTTTACTGCAGCATAACACAAAACGGCTTAATCCAGCAAAAAAAAAAAAAAAAGCTTACATCAGCAATAAATCCTAAATAAAATCCTGTTGCCCAAGCTGCTACATCAGGATTGGACCTGGTATTCATAGGTATCAAGTGTTGCAGCCTAAAATTCTTTGTTCCAAACAACCCACAGGGCCACACCACCTACCAACCATGGTTTT
>NC_092861.1:93935823-93957233 GCF_032062135.1 Pyxicephalus adspersus
AGGAAGACCCATGAAAGGCAAAATTTAAGTTAGGTAAACTTTAGTTTAAAAGAACAACTATAATATTCTGGGGCCCCAGGAGCTCTTGATGTGTTGTGCAAGTAAACACAACTTATTTGCACAAGTAGAAGTATGTTTTTTTGCAGAAGGGACATCGCCTGGTCCTTCTGCAATATTGGACCTGCCTGGTCGCAAATTCATTGAAGAAAAGGTTTGGTTTTATTTTAAAAACAAAATACTAGAAAATTATATTGGCTTATGTGATGAAAACACAACTACATATCTTTAAATATTCGAATAATGTGGCTTGGATCAGTTGTAGTAGTTGTATTGGGTGGTATTTATTTGGATCAGGGGAATGGCTTAGTGCCTCATGATTTAAATGGAAACTGTGGATATCTTAGACAATCTTTTTCATGTAATGCCATTTTAATTGCTGACAGATGTGAGCCATGTGTGCTTCACAGGGTAGAGACACATTCTTATTTGAGGTATGATTTAGATCTGCCTGCATAAAATGGGGTGACCCTGGTCACATGGCTTTTTCCTTTCCCTAAAATTTAGAAGTTATTTTTGATTCCTATTAATGTCATATCATGAACTTTTCTCTACTTAAACACAAACTGTACTTGTATATAAAATTTGAGCACATTCCATCCCTGTTTTGGCTTAATATTTTATATACACTTGTAAAATTGAATGGCAGGCAAACTGGAAATCCTTTGGGTAATTTTTATAAAACAGAGACTGAATGCAGGCACACACCCTCCTGGCACTGCATGAGTTTGGTATATTTATTGGTGCCAAGTACAGGGGAGAATGTTGGCAAGTAATGGAAGAAAGCAAGGAAGCAGGATACTGGCAGTCTTCAAAGAAATCTTTATCACAGGAGAAGTAAATATACAAAGATGTAAATAGAAATCTGTCCAATGTTCATTTCATGTGGTTACCTGTGCTTTCTAGAGAGAAAATGGACATAAAGGGTTATTGCTGTAATGCGGTGGATGATGTGTCCTGAACATTCCTATGCTTAAGTGGAGAATTATTGTCAGGTGATAGTATCTTACTATTAAAAATCTTCTGTGTCTGGGCAATTGTTTTAGGCATTTGTTCAAAGTATGTGTAACAGCGCTGCATAATATGTTGGTGCTATATAAATCCTGTTTAATAATAATAATAATAATGTTGGTAGTGATTATTGTGAGGGATTAAGCATTGCCCATTCCTTCACAGGAACCCATGCTAAATTACTCATGAATATGTTGTTTAATTCCTATGATGAATAGGAAACAAAGTGAGTGTTTTTAGAACTTTACATAGTATAAGATTTCCAGGATTCACAGGACAACAAGCAAAGGTAAGTGGATTTTTTATGCAAGTTCAGCTTTAACTTGGTTTTCTAAACCTATTTAAGTAAGTTTATTAACTCATTTTTTAAAAAAAAACTTGGAAAGTAATACTGCTAACACTGTTGCTAAAAGTGTTTCCTCTGCATATGTGCGCCTCCTGCCAGTGGATCACATATTCACTAGTGTTGATTGAATAGCTCACTATTCGATTTGCCAGCTATTCCCTCGAATAGACCAAAATTATTCGGGTGGTCGAATGTCGAATTTGAACACCATTAAAGTCAATATGGGGAAAGGTCATTCAGGTCATTTTTCGGGACTGTGTAGAGTTTCTACAGCCTCCAAATACATTTAAAGATACATAATAAAGAGATACATAATAATCCATAATACTATTACATAACCCTGTACTTCACATGAATAATAAAGAGGACCTGTCATATGAATAATAAAGAGGACCTGTCACATGAGTAATAAAGAGTACCTGTCATATGAATAATAAAGAGGACCCGTCACATCAATAATAAAGAGGAACTGTCATATGAATATTAAAAAGGACCTGTCATTATTCTTTATTATTGATGTGACAGGTCCTCTTTATTATTCTGGTGACAGGTAAATATCTCCAATATTATTTAATAATAAACTTTAAATAAAAAAAAACACAGAAATCTGGTAAAAAAAAGTAGTAGTGAAACATGTACTATAACTGTACAGTAGCATGTATAATATATATATATATATATATATATATATATATATGAAGGTTTCTTTGTATTGGAATCAATACAGCTATTTTGTATTGAATCCAATACAAAATTATTTGAATTTCCCGCCAAACCTTGGGCCCGCACTGACGCATGCACCAACGTCACCGGGACACGTCTCTGCAGTTTGCGGCTGAGGATCGAAGAGGAAGGACGTGTACCCAGGACCTGCGGGGACAAGCAGGACGCCGGGGGACACCAACAGAGGAAAAGAAGTGGGTTTTTTCAATTTTAACCTCCTGGGTGGTAACCCCAAGTGTGACTCGGGGTTGAAAAAAGATGCTAGGTCACACTCTGGGTAGGTAAACCTATGGGAAATTATAGTAAATACAGTCTTACCTGATCCGCCTGCCTCCTGCGTTGTCCTTCGCGTCTTCTTTCTTCCTCTGGCCTTTTAATGTATTTAATTTATTATTTTGACATGATTTTGTGTTTCACACTTTATTATACTCATACTTTTAAATTATACTGTAAAATCAATTTTAATGAAAAACAATGTACCGCTTTTAGACATATAAAACCAGACAGAAATGTACCGCCCAGGGGGTTAAAGCGACCCCGAGTGTGACTCTGGAATACTGATTTTAGCAAGAAAAACACACCCCGAGTAACACTCGGGAGTACCGCTAGGGGGGTTAAGGGGCCTACATGCTCAGATCTAATCTTTTTGCTTTTAATATATTTAAAAAAAAAAGGGTTTGCTTCACTTTCCTTTGCAATCTGTCTTTCATTTTGAAGTTTTGCACATTTTATCTCCTTTTTCATCTTTTGTTATATTCTTTAAAGTTTTTAAACGATGAAGGTGATGCTTGCCCTTTCATTGTTTCTTATGGCTCTTTTAACATCAGCTGTGAGCCACATAGGTTTTCCTTTTAGCCTCTTAAACTTATTACCCATTGGAATATATTTTTCAGTGTGCTTTTTTAGAATAGACTTGAAACATTCCCATTTCTGTCCTGTGTTCTTTGAGGACAATATTGTCTCCCAGTCCAAGTCACAGAGAACCGCCCTTAATAAAAGAAAATTTGTTCTCTTAAAATTTAATGTTTTTATCTTTTGTTATGTTTTTGCTTCCTGTTTACAGCTTACATTAAATGAAATCATATTATGGTCACTGCTACCCAGATTCTCTTTTATATGCACATTTGTTATAAGCTCTGCATTGTTGGAAAGAACTAGATCCAGCAGAGTATCATTTCTAGTTGGGACTTCTATAAACTGTACCATAAAATTATTTTGTGTAACAGCTGGCCAAATATATCATAGGGTTTTGTGCAGGATGACAGGTACATTTGCCCCAGATACAGATTACACGCTGAGTATTTTTCTGTTTAGTCAGTTTTCTTTTTAACCTGAAGGTGGGGTTGAAACTCCAGGCTTAATGACCATGAGCTTCTTGGCAAGGTGGGGGAGTTAAAGAGGCCTGGGTATGATCAGGTGTAACTGTCTCACCTGGAATGAATCCTGGAAATTAGGCTGGGGATATAAACTCCCAGCCTGCTTATTCCTGTGTTTCTGTCTTGGCTGGTGAGCTGGGAGGAGGTCCAAAGTGACTGGGAACTGTGAAGAAAGACTTTGTTGGAAAAGCTGTTTGGTTAGGGCCTTAGAGTCCTGCACAGCACTAGGTTGGGCTGGATTGCTGGTTAAGGGAACTAACAGTGAGTAAGTGGCCAAGTGGCCAGGCTTTATTTTTGCTGTTTGTTTTATTTTGCCTGTTTTGTGTGGAAATAGTGTTAAGTGAAATAAACCCTTGATGCACCTAAAAACTTCTGGCCCTGCTTCCTGCTTGAAACACCCCCGTTGCTACGGGCGATCTCACCTTTGTATTCAAATTCAGATTTTCTTCCTTCTGCTGTTCCTGTAGTGTCATTACTCCAGTCAATGTCAGGGTAGTTGAAGTCTCCCATGATTAAAACATTTCCACTTTTTGCTGCTTTTTCTATCTGTGCTAGTAGTTGATTCTATATTTCATCCTTAGCACTAGGGGGCATATAGCAGACTCCAATAATTAATTTTGTATTGTGCATTCCCACATTCAACTCAACCCTTAATGCCTCAACCTCATCGCTCAGCAATTTTCTTCTTTTACATTTACTTACAGATCTCTTCTCACATACAGACAGACACCACCACCCTTTGGTTTGACTCTGTCTTTAGGAAAGAGAGAATACCCAGGTATTTTGACAGCCCAGTCATGTGAAGAACAAAGCCAGGATTCAGCAATGCCAACAAAGTCATAATGCTCTTCAATCATTAAGGCTTCCAACTCCCCTATTTAATTTGCCAGACTTCTAGCATTGGTGAACAGACTCTTTAAACCATTGCTGCATTTACCAGCACTGTTTGCCCATTCCTTTTGTTTTTCAGTATCACAACATTGGAAATCCCCAAGTCAACACTGAACTAATGATAATAGGGATGGGTTTAAATAATATTATAAGTGTAGTGCCCACCCCTGTAGTGGCAGCCTGTCTGTACCCTGGTCCCTCTTAGTATTGTGGCATAAGAAACTCACAAAGGCTTGTGCAAATCCATTTTTACAATAAACTAAAATATCCATAACCCACATGAAGAGAGGGTTAGGGTAGCAGAGTGTCAAGATAGCAACAGTTCTCATCCAGAAGCATTCCATACAGTCAGCACTGACAGCTGACCTTTAGCATCCTTTCTATATACTTCAGTCCACAGTGAAACATGAGAGAGGTGCTCCTCTGAAGTGGGTTACCCCTGTGAATGACAGTCACAAATACAGCACCAACAGGATCCTGTCCTAAGTATCTCTTCTCAGGGTCCCATCCTTTAGCTTCTCTCCTCTGTAGTCCTTAAGGTGCGTACACACTTCCAATTTTTATCGTTCAAAACGAACGACGAACGATCGATTGGGCAAAAAATCGTTCGTAAAAAAGTAACCAACGACGCCGACGAACGAGGAAAGTCGTTGGAAACGAACGACCGGACCGGCGGATCGGATTGGACGATGATCGTTGAACATCGTTCGTGTGTACGGTCGTTCGTTGATCGTCCATGGTATGAGCATACGTAATGAACGAACATTCGTTCACTTTCCTGTCGTGTACATAGTTCCTCTATGGCTCAAACGATCGTATCTATTGTGTGTACAATATCTACGAACGATCGTGTCGTTATCTCTATGTGCAGGATCGGTGCTATACGATCGTTCGTAGATATCGTGCAGGGTCGTTCGTTTTCCAACGATAATAATTGGAAGTGTGTACGTAGCTTTAGCCACTGGGAATCTAGCTGATCCTATGAGTGGTCCTGTTTGCAGGATCCTCTGGCCTAACCAGGCCTTAGGGGCAGCATGGACACAAAAAGTGAGGCACCAGAGAAGCGATTGTTTGCAATCTTGCTAAAGCTTGGTTCCTCCCCTGCAACAGAAGATAGTCAAACATCACTCCCTGGGGACAACTAATTCTAGAACTGTCCAGAATGCATCATGAGAAACCTCTAAATCCTTAAATGGACCTCGCTATACTAAAAGATAATTCCTATACTCTTCAGAAAATTTTCCTAGATGGTTAAATAATTGATGAATGTGGATTTTATTTAAAAGATTGTCCAAAACTTGTCCAAAAGTTAGTTAACTTTATGAAGCTGTCAGCAATCTCTCCCAGGACCTTTAATTAATTTTGAATTTCTCCTTGACTATGGGCCTGATTTATTAAAGCTCTCCAGGGCTGGAGTGTATACACTTTCTCCAGTGAACCTGGGTGATACACCAAACCTGGAATGGATTTCTTAAAAGTAATATGCTATTTGTTAGCAAATGTTTTCAATCCTGGATCAGATCCATTCCAGGTTTGCTGGATCACCCATATAGATAAAAGTGTATCCTCTCCAGCCTTGGAGAGCATTAATGAATCATTCCCTATGTCTTTACTCTTTATTACGGATTCTCTAAAAACTTGTTATTGTGTAACATTTTCCTGGGTATTTTAGCAGTAGTTTATAGGCATACATATGTTCCTTTTGATATGCATACCTCAGCAAGATTTAAAAACAAGTTACCTTGTGCTATCATGACTCAATTCCTCAATGACCAATATAAAGCTGAATGTGTTTGCTTGGTATGTGGATTATTAATATATCAACATCATAAAGTATCTGAATATATGTATTCTAGCAGTCATTTGGCAAGGGCTTTTGGGTAGGTTTTAATTAGATCTCGGATCTGGTTCCACAGTTTCCTAGAGAGCTGTAAGCTTGTAAGGTCATCAGCGTTACACCACTCCACAGCACATTACAGACAGCTTACACAGAGGGCAATTGTATTTCATTTGTATGAATGATCACCCTCTCAGGCCTAAGAGCAATATAACCTAATTGTGTGAATCTTAGTGATATTTATATATGTATAATCTAAGATAAACTTGCATACAAATATCAAAAAATCATTTTTAAAAAGCAGGTCATGCTAAGACAACGACCATGTAGTTCCTGCTATACACTAGTGGATGACATCTTTCTCAGTCACTGACCTGAAACAAAGAAATACAAAAAAAAAAAAAAAAACAATATGATCAGCAAAAAAAAAGTCACATTGTTACAAAGCTATTTATTTGCACAAGGAATAAGTTTAGGATTTTGTACCTTTGGTAGCACATATTAAAATTTCTCTGATTAGTCATCACAAGATAATGTCATGTCCTGCTTCTGGTATGGCAAACATGTTGGCAATTTTTTAAATATATACGATGTTGGTCTTGCCCAAGTAAATGTCATCTGGGCATTCATTTAGGAACCATTTTAAAAAACTCTTTACAAAATACTGTATTACCCATCAAAACAAAGCCTTACCATTGTAGGTTCCTTCCAAAGTCTCCGGGCAAAAATCTTAAACCTTATTCCTGAGACAGTTTGTTATAATATTCCCTGAAATGGATGTGGTTCTTTAGACCCACTAAAACTAAACAGAATGCATATAATAAAAATGTTAGTTGAGCAGCAAATCTAGTGCTGAATTGTCCAAATGCTTTTCTTAAGTTCCATAGAATGGCAATGTACAGAAAATGAGTAAATACCCGTGAAGATGGGAAATCTCACTACCAAACAAATATGAAACCAATAGGAAAGAAGGTGAATCAGGAGTACCAGGTAGAGAAGGATCAGACAGGGGCACCATGTTACAGGAAATAGATGTCATAACAAAGGGATAGGATTACTTTACTAAGCCATAAGCCATAGTAGGTCCCAGGAATCGGGCTATAAAAGTGTCCTAATGGTGTTTAACCTAGTGGTTAACATCTACCATACCCAATGGTTTCAAACTCCCATTTGGTGATAGGGTTGTGAGAATTAGGCTTTTCTGGCCTGTAGTTGGGGATACCACACAAACATTTACAGATTGCCATATTCTTGAGGATCCTGGTTTATTTCTGTTGCATCACAATACATTTACCTTAAAGTCTTACAGGAATTTAGTGGTGAGGCATTTAGTTACTGCTGCCAGATTATGCATCTCCCTGTTATGGAGGTAATCAAATCTTCCTCCTCTGCGGGTGTGGCCTAATCAGGTCAATGAGATAGAACTCATGGAAGACCATACATCTTGCATCCATGATACTAAGGCTAATTCTTTCAATACTTGGTCTTCATGGAAACATTTTTAGGATTCTCTGGATCAATGATGTCACCTGAGCACTTCTTAGAGTAAATGAACCTACCTTCTGATCCCAGCATGTTTGATTTTCTTTTGAGAAATACTTTTACCTCTACCTTATCCCTCCTACCTATTATCAGAAATGTCTCAAAAGTCTAGCTGTTTTTTACTGTAATTACTGTACGGTGTTATATGATATGGCACTGTATATTTTATACTCTGAGTTCTTACTTAATGTATAACTTGTTCAATCACAATGCTTATTATATTTTTACTTGTATCTGTTTAGTTTTATACGTTACTATCTTTATATAAATAAATGCTAAAAAAAAGAAAGACAGAGTGCTGACAAATGCTAACTATAAGTAAGGTAGGGATACCCCTGCATGCACTAATACTACTGTTTCCAGAAAAAGAAGTCTACTTTCTACTTTAAAGAGAGATTATATTACATTATACCACACATTGCTGAACACATAACACCCACAGACTTGTTGTATATAGGAGGCTGTTGCTCTGGCACCTGTTGTGCTCCTGTAAAGAAATTGTTGACCGTAACTGAGAAATCCATATATCCTGGCATGGCAGCTCATTCAGCACTCAGGGAATTTCATATATCAGTGCTGGCAGTGTCTAAAAGATCAAACTAAGCAGGCATATCAATCTGAAATAAACACCAATGGGTCTACTGTGGAGACTGTACTGGCGCCACATAGGCCGTCAATAGCCTAATCTTACATCCTCTAATGCCTCTGCCAATTTTTTTATGTTTAGTGCATCTGTGACAATATTGTATATATTGAATGAAAAAGAATAGCTTTCAGTGTAAAATTTAGACATACTGTAACAAAAGTATTATGGGATCAAATAAAAAAAGAAAAATTCACTTAATACTTCAAAACATCACACAAACCTTGTATTCTATACAGTACAGCATTGTATAACAATCAAACAGAAACTCACTAAAGTGTCATGGGAACACCATTGCTGATCTTTTAACTTAATGCCCCTAAACCACAACTAAACCATTTTTCCAAAAAATTGTGACCAGACAGGTCCTTAATTGCAGAAGGGACAGGTGATGCCTGCAATAAAATAACCTTACCTTACAATATATTTTTTGTGATGAACAAATCAATGCTTTCCTGTCATTTTTATGGCACTCCAATTGGATTCAGACACACTGAAGTTGGGATGCTGGGAGAATCTGCACTTTTTTATTCACTTCTATGGTAAATTTGGACAGTGCCTAAACAGATTTTCTTTAGCTTCCAGAGGATTCTGTGAAAATAGCATTACAGGGTGCTTGTGTTTCATTTTTTTTTTACTAGCAACAAGAATGCTCAAGAATGCTTGTGAATATTTAAATATTAAAATAACTAAACAAAGTTTTAGAAATAAAATAAACCTGTGATGAAAAGGAAAGAAGTATATTTTTTGCCATTGCTAAGTTTTTCAACATGGACCAATGGAAATTTGTGTTTCATAACATTCATAACATAACAAGAGTTTTCAAACAAGCCCTACAAGGAACAAGTTATACATTTCAATACAATGGAACAAACAAAACCCTTTGTCAGTGTATCACCTCTATGAATTAACAGAAGGGTAACAGCTTGGAGCTCTGATACACCCTCCATGACACGATTTATTTGACACAGTATAACATTAGACATAGCACATTCATGATATCATATGACTTCATGGCCAGTTAATTGCCAATTGATACTGCCAAGAGGATAAAGAAATCAATAAAATGACCCACAGGACAAGAAATGGTCAAACATCTGTAGAGAGAAGATGAAGAAATTTTTAAAAAATGCTGAATGTTTACCATTTTGTCTTTTGTTAAGAACAACTTCTGGTTTTGAATGAAATAATTTAGTCTGTTAGCTTGTTTATGTGACATCTGGGAGAACTAGTGATACATAATAAATGGTATGATTAACAAGCAAGAGGTTCAAGAGCTAAAGTGCAGCACCATTGTAATTACAGGCCAAAAATGATTTGAGTGAATTTGAAGGTATTTTAGGGTTGAATCTCTTTCTGGTTAGGAAAAGTAAAAATACAAAAACCTACGTTAGATCACGGTGTCACAACATAGCATACAAATGTTAGAAGATAAGCATTCCTTCAATGGAATCAAAGTCAGGGTTAGAGGAGTCTGAGAAGATTGTTTAAATGGCCCTAGGGTAGATAATAGGGAGGCATGGATATTTCTTGGAGAAAAAAAAAACTAAACTATGGGGTAGGATGAAAAAAGTGTCATATAAAAAAGAAGGAAAAAATTGGACAAAGGAGATAAGAGGAGAGGGTTTGCCTAACCTGAGACCACTTAAGAATAACAGACACTATCTGCCAAATTGTCTGGTTTGGAGAAAAATCCCACCAAATGGCATTTCAGTGTTTATGGGGGGTTTGGAAACATTTGGTGTATGGAGGCCTGAGTTATTTGCAGTTTACCTGTACATAGCAAGAAATTGAATTGAGGTTTTATTGCTAAATTTAAAAGTTTGTCAGATGAATAGGTGTGACCTAGGTTGCAATTCTACTCCTTGGTTGATGGTCATCATACTTCATCTGTAACATTTTGTATAGAAGAGGAAACATATGTAAAGGATATTCCGAAGGAGTGCATGTCTGAAGTAACTGAGTGTTCTACAAAGAGGCAGTCAGTTCTATAAGGACTGACTGCATAAATAAAAAAAACTACCTGCAAATCTCACTGTAAACGGAAATATATCTTTTTTTCAATTTTTCACCTATAGCTTCCAATTGTTTTATATGTCTTTGTTGTTGTTTTGAAGTTGTTGTTTTTTTTTTATCAAAGTCTTGTAAATAATATTTTTTTTTTTATTTTTGGGTCACTTTGGGGTGATTTCCCTAAAATCTTTCTGTTCTAGAGACATGCAGGTTGTGTAAGGAGATTATAAAATATCTAAATCATGCAGTTGTTATTGGAACAGGTGTGCAAGTTTAGGTTTTGCCCCCACCTTATGTTTTGGTAATAACTGTAAAATTTTGGCTTTTCATCCCTTTTTGCCTCAGCCAGTAGTGGTAACTACAAGAAATTGAGTAAGTCTTCCCAGCAAGGCCACAGGCAGTAATAGAAATCCAAGAGATTCGAATCCCAAACTGTACAAAAAAATCTTGACAAAACTTTTATCGCTGCAACATTACCCACTCGGTTTCTATACAGTTACAATTTTATAAATAACAATACAAATCAAAATAAATGTGTTATAATGCTGCCATTTATGTAGTGTTATGGCTTTCCTTTCACATTCTGCTCTCTTTATGTGCTTTTGTGGTTTAGGCAACAATATTGGAAAATGTACCACGTAAAGAAAGGTTGCTCTGTAAATAAAATACTTTCTATTTATCTGACATCTTTCTACACTGACAATCCTCTCTTGCATTAAAAGCAATGGTGCCCAAAGGATTGTCTTCATCTAAATACTTCTGGTAGCATCTGGTTTTTGCCACCTTCCTCCAGGTGCTGTGTTTCCTTTGTGCATGCAACGTGTAATATCATTCTTTTTGTGCATGCAGTGCATTACCGATTGCATTGCAATAATGTTTGTATTTTGAAAATGAACTAGTGTAAACAAAAAGTGTTGTACATTGAGGTGTATTACAGCCCATTTTTTGAATAGATGAGCTAGCAAAGGGCTATTTCATAATTCCTCCTTTGTGACAGTGCATGAGCCATTACTGACATGTTAAAGAGTCCTAGTATGTTTGGGTATGTTTGGTTTTGTATATGAAAAGATCAATACAATATTATCTAACACTATTGCGCAGGTCATAATGGGAAACTAGATGGATAGCATTGTGAAGTATCTAGTGAAGTATATACTGAATAACATTGTAGTATGTTTTTACAAATTATTTCTCCCAATACCACATTTGTGATTAATTATTTTGGCCTCAGAACTTTTGCTGTCATCTAAAATGACAAATATTCCTGAAGCTAATATGTATGATCCATTTGCCAAATGATCTCTTGCATTCCTGACTGGTGGATAGACATGTACACTCATATCACATCAGCTTGCATTAAACAGACACCCCACCTGCATCATTATTCCTTCAGAAAAGCAGTGGATATACAGAACAATAAAACTCAACCAATAGGCCTTTATACAAAAATTTGAGCCAGGGTGTATGCTTTTGTAACATAGTAGTGGAAGAATGATTATATGCATTTAAAACTGTGACTGCTTCATTTAACATGAAGATTATCAAAATTTATACAAGTTGAGCACTGCATTCTGTGCACTTCTGTGATCAAATCCACCCAGCTTTTCCTGAGGACTGTAGGGGAGTCAATGTTCAACATTTCTAATTAACCAACATTTTCATATTTAAATTTAGGTTTAACACAAATAAATAAATGGTCTAACGCAAAATACTGAATCTAGCTGTACAAAGGTCCTCACATTTTATATCCTTTATATTCTTTAATTTGAAGGTGACCTCAATATTACCTGATGTCCAGATTAGCCTCACGCTTATGATGAACATATGATGGTTGTAGTTCCCCCTGCCTCTTAATGGCAGTTGGATACATCCTTAGCTATGCTATTTTGTCTTTTAGTCTAGTTTGTCATCTTTTTTTTTAACAATTTACTATATGCTGACCAGCAAGGATGAGCGAGTGAAACTGGCAAAGTCAATTTTCTGTACATCTATTTATTTAGGATATTTTGTCCAAAATGATTGTAGTATAAACAAATGTTCCGTGCTCTGTTAATCTGAGCCATTTCAGGTGACTGCATGCTATTGGAGCACCCAGGTTTATTTCAGGAAGAATGTATTACAGGGAGAGATAGGAGTTTGGAGTTGTATATAGGCAGAAGCAGGAATAATTGTAATTTTATAGGAACAGTTAGTAAGAACCATGTTGCACTGTTGTAGTTTGTATTGTACTGTGCTTTTTATCTAACTAGTATATAATCATTTGCTTATTTATGTTGTTATTTATTTTAAGTAATCTTGTGTAACGTTATCATTTTTTTCTTAAAATTGTAAGGTTAATATTTGTTTTAAACTTTAGTTTACAGTTAGCACTTGAAGATAACCTAAGTGAAGGTAACAGGGCATCTCTGTCACCCCTATGCTTTGCACCTATGATCCTTTTGGCACAAAATAGAGGCATTTTCAATCCTTAAATAACACATAAAATCACCCCAATTCGCCTTCCTCTTTGAAAACAGTGTATTTTGCCTTATTTTCATAAGAAATTATGCAAAGAAGAAATTTGCTCATTTCTACTAACCAGTTACTGTGAAAAAAGGAGATGTCAGGTCAATCTACAACTAACATAGAAGGTATGTTTAGCTAGTAAATCTTATGTTTAGGGAGCAAACAAGTTCTACACACAACTTCAGTATCACACTAGAGAGATCCCTTGTAGCAGAACTACAATATAACATAATAATACATTGTACAGTGCATGAGATTTTCACCAAATGCAGCAAAAAGACTTACGGTAGATTTTTCTCAGTGTTCTTAAAGAAAGTCCTACATGACTAGTAAAAACAACAGCACATTGTATTGCTTATCTTTTCAGGATTTGAAACATCAAGTCCAGAAGAATGTGAATAACTACTACTACTGTCAGTTTCCTATAGTTTACAATTCCAACTACATATCTTTAAGGAAAGGCTACAGACTCTGTTTATGTGTGTGCTTAGGTTGCCTTGTGGATGGGGTGCTTTGTATTTCAATATTTTATTGATATTTTCATAATAACAAAAAAGAAAAATAACAGGAATAAAACATAAGCAAAAACCAAATGAGTCCAGACTATGGTCAGTTGAAACGTCCTCATAATTAGAGCTTTACATGCATCATTTGCTATAAACAAAACCCATTATCAAACCCTACCCGGAACGATATGATACCCTGGATCATATAACGTCTTAAAAAGTAAGTTTTATTATACCAGGCAAGGACATAAGCATGAATAGTTCGCAATTGAGACTTGCCACTTTGCTTCCCAAACCTTGACCATATCACTAAACCAATAACAAACATGAGAAAAGACACAAGAAGGCAGAAGGGGAGGGAAACCAAGAAAATAGGATGAACACAACAGGGAAGGGGGAGGGGGGGTAGAGGAAGTACGAGAGCAATGTAAATAAATCCCATGTTCCAGGATGATTTCCCCAAAAACAAGAACTATAGGTTATTAAAAGAGATCCATGGATCCCAGATATCCTCAAATTTGTCAAGGGAGTTCTTTAATGTGTGTGTTAGTCTGTCATTCACCATGATCCAATTCAACTTGGATACTATGGGGTCCATGGATATCGTGGGGGACTTCCATGCTTTAGCTAACGCAATTTTACTTGCCACTAGTATCAATCTAATCAATTTCTGGATGGGTTTCGGTCGGATGGTATCAAGTTTGCTAAACAGGGCGGCTTCCACCGAGCTGTTAATCTCCCGCTTTACTATTCTTGAGATTAATTTAAATACTTCATCCCAGAACGTCCTGGCCACCGGACAAGTCCACCAGATATGTATCATGGATCCCCTGTCCCCGCATCCTCTAAAGCATAAAGGAGAGGCTGAAGGGAACATCTTTGCTAATTTAGTCAGCGTAAAATACCATCTAAGAGCCACTTTGTAATTTGCCTCCACCACTGCGGTGTTGAGGGATATTTTAGAGAGGGCATAGATCATGTCCTGCCATTCCTCCAAGTCCCATGTGATACCCAATTCTCCCTCCCATTCCCTCATATATCTCAGTTTTTTACTTGGGTTAATTAAGACCGAGTAGATGACGGAGATTTGTCCTTTTGTGGTATCTATGGAGGAGCAGGTGCTTTCGAACGGCGAGGAGCGCAGGGGCCTTGGAGCATCTCTAATTATCTGATTAATAAAGGAATGTAGTTGTCTATAATGGAAATATTCTGAGGCAGGAATGTCAAATTGAGTGGATAGGTGTTCCCATATAAATACTGCCCGTACATCTGTCAAATCTCTAATTCGTCTAAAACCTTTAGAGACCCACCACTGAAAGTTCGCCCGGCTCAGACCCGACGGGAAGTCCGGATTATTCCATAGGGGGGTCAAAGGCTTATGAGAAGAGGAAAGCTTTGAGTGGGGACTAAACTTGTCCCATACCTGGAGAGAGTGAGATAGGGCCGGGCAGTTCACATGCCCTCTATTGTTTTTTTTCCGCCACATGAGGGAGTCTATGGATCCCAAAAAACTATCTTGGTTCTCCAACTCAACCCATTGGGGCTTAGCGCCCTGCAGGGAACTTAATGAAAACTGTGCCACTTGCGTTGCCACATAGTAATAGATCAATAGCCCTCCTCGTTTGGTCTGGAGCCTGCCTATGTAGCATAAAGCCCACCTGGTCCAGATGCACATAAGCTCCCAAAAAGGAGCTCAATCTAAGTGACATGATCTTCGTCATAATTTTTAAGTCGCAATTAATCAGGGAGATAGGTCTATAATTAGCTACTTCCGATGCATCCTTCCCCGGTTTAGGGATCACACTAATAAATGCCCTTTTAGCGTCGCCCATCAGGGCGTTCCCCTCCCGTAGGTAGTTAAAATATTCCACCATGTGCGAGGCCAGGGATGGGGTGCTTTGGAAAGTCCTGCATGCTGGATTTTTTATATATTTCCAGAAAAACCTTAATTACATAGCATTCAATGTGGTTCAAGGTGCCTAAACAGTGCCGACAACTCATTAAAAGCCAGCCTTGCTTTAAATCAATGCATACATCAATAGGACTCTTTTTAGCATTTTTATCATTGTACATAAAAAATATCTTAATTTAAATACATGATTCAGCCTACAGCCTAAAATGCATGTTCTCCAGCTATCAAGAACATTTTATTTCACTTTATTGAAGAATATAGAGTTTATTGTCTTCAATTTAAAAAACAAACACAGCGTAATCTGCAAATTTTCTGCTTTCCATCTTCATAAACAGCATATTTACAAATCATATTACCAAATCTATGTAGCAACAATGTCTTTAAAACATTGACAATATTTTTTACATTATATGGATCACTTTTCATCTGTATATCCAAAACAATTCAAAATACTTTAATGTTCCCATGTATGAGCTGATTCATTTCCATGTTTGTTTAGTTTTAGATCCGGTTTGTCCATAATCAGTCTGTGGATATTGTCAGCAGTAAGGGTTAACTTCTGTGCTATAGAACATGCATAGCGGAAATTCAGTGACGCAAATACTACATCTTAGTGTTTGTGCTCCACTTTAGGACTTTGTCCCAGGATGACCTCTACAGGGTTATAGCCAGTTCTGATTCTCTGTTCAGTTTTGTTTTTTTTACCATAACCTTGCTTATACTGTATACACGTCTTTAATAAATGAAGCTTGGAGCCCAGACACTCCCTAGATTTCTACCTACTATGCAGAAACAAAAGATGATATATTGTTTTCTGTTGGATGGTGTTGCTATGTATTGTATTAAGAAAAAACACAAGATCTGAGAGAGGAGGGATTGTCTATATTACCTAGCTATATAATCCAGAGTCTTTCAGGTTGCTTGGGTTGCATCTCTAGCAGATCATTTGATTTGATTCATTTGACTATGAAACTGAATACTGTTCTGCAATAATGCCAACTGGTGAACAAAAAATAGATATTGTTTTTCTTTGGCTAAATATTGTATTAGAACATCTAAGTAAGTCTGTCCGAAAGTGTTAAACTTTTAGGAAATTTCATTATGGGTTCATATTGCTCCATCCACAGGTTTTACATTACACTGCCCAGCTGACAAGGCCCAACCCCTCAAGTGGCACACTCCTTGCCCAGCATTCCAGCATTTACAGAAGTAACGCTCTCTATTAGATCTTGCCCCCCCCCTTTATGCCCTTGCAATGTAAGGTAAAAAAAAAGTATACAAGGACAGTATTCCCATTGGCTAGTGGTAATCAGGGACAGTTTTGTGCCAAAGCCAATAAGGCACCCAGGTAAATGTCCGAGACTTGTGGGGCCTTATTCCACTATATAGTTTGGTGTCATCTGCAGACGCATAACTGGTATTTTTAATCCCAAACTCTATATCATTACTAAATATGTTAAAAAATAAGGGTCCCAACACCTAACTCTGGGGTACACCGCTAATAACATTAGACCATTCAAAGTATGAATCCTTAATCACTACTCTCTGAAGCTTTCTGCCAGTTCTATATCCACCTACAGATTGAATATTCTAAACCTATAGACCTTACCTAGCATATTACCCATCTGTAGGGTGCTGTGTCTGATGCTTTGTGAAAGTATATTATGTCAGCTGCTAAACCATTATCAAACTGTTGATTACCTAAACTGTCCAGCGTTTCTCATGATCCAGTTTTTCTTGAACCAATCTGGCTGATTTGGGTATAGCTTTAAAGTGGAAGCTAGTCAATACCCAAATCTACTTGTTCTGTCACAGGCACTGACATCTTTATTTTTAACTTCTACATCTTATTTAGGATTTTTGTCTCTCTTGATTGGCAAGGTTTGGATGACGTAACTCCCAAGCAGCACACAGGAATTCATTATGTCCCAGCACCTGTACAGGAAAGCCAGGCTGTATCTGTTATCCTGGCAACCAACAGATTCTGACAGATAGGATGGCAGTCAGGCAGGTAGGAATACTTTTTCCAGAAGGGACATTGCTTGTAATAAAGCCCTGTCTGATGCCAATTTTCTAAAGTGGAACTATAATTCCACATTAATGTTTTATCACAGTGCTATATGATATATATTGATCTCCATTGTT
Source organism: Pyxicephalus adspersus (assembly GCF_032062135.1). NCBI lineage: Eukaryota > Metazoa > Chordata > Amphibia > Anura > Pyxicephalidae > Pyxicephalus > Pyxicephalus adspersus. The sequence continues at coordinate 93,953,331 of NC_092861.1, forward strand.
ATGTTATATAGCAGCATTGTATTATTTTAACACTGCATTCTATTTGGTATATATATATATATATATATATATATATATATATATATATATATATATATATATATATATGAATCCAGATGCCATCTAGTGACCATTTTAGTGTATAATTTTGATATTTAAATTTATGAAATAACATCTCTATTTCTGCTTGCTTTTATTTAATGTTTTTGCCATTATGTTTCTCCTTGTGAATATTTTTATTTTGTTTATTATGCTGTTATTTTTTATTTTTATCCATTTTTTAATTTTTTATTATAGTAAAATGTATTTGTTCACCATTTTTACATATACATATATGTAAGCCCTGAGAGAATAATATGTACAGGGAGGCTGGATGGATAGAAGCAGAATGGTTGAAATCACCAAGAGAATATTCCACCACCACGTTCAGCTGTGAACAAGTTTGTTGGTATCCTTACAGCTTATTAAAAACTGCCTAATGCCTCCTGAAAAGTAATTTAATATAGGGCAATTAAACAATGTATAGCTGCATGCCTTTGATACGTCAAGAAGAAAAGCAAAGAAAGTTGCAAAAAAAAAGAGAAGTATTGCTTGTTTTTTAAAATATTCTAAAATAGTTTGGCACTGGCCTGCCCTCTAGACGAGCTCAAGCAGCACATCCGCATAGAAATGGGGGAGCAGAAGCATCAACAGAGTTCCATGGCTTCACAGACCCATGGATCCTCTGCTCTACTATACTGGCTCTTCTGCATCTCAGTTCAGGAACAGGGGACCAGTCATCCAAGATGGTGGCCGCAGCTCTCACTATCCTCACAGCAGCCCTCCGCTTCCAAGGTATCCTACGCTCCCACTGTCTGAGTTAAGGGTGCTATTCCCCTCAATGACACAGCAGGGACTGTAGAAGAAGATTGTACAGCCACCCCCTGGGATTTCAAGGGCCAGGAGCCCTCAGAGTAGGGCACCCCTACCACATAAGGACAAGGTGGACAGTAGACTGATTCATCTACAGATGACTCCCTGGACGTCCCACCAACTCTTTTTTCCCAATCAATGGCCATGACATATGCCTCAAGCCCAGACAGAGGTGGTGTGTGGGCAGCAAACCAGTGAGGTTGCATCACTATAGATATATGGCCATACTTCTCTGGTAGGATAGGGGCGAATAACGCTCTCTGCCATTACACCCCCCACACATATGGCCCCACCTGCTGTGCTTCATTATGTGGCACCTCCAAGCCCCCCTATGGTCCAACCTACCAGGCAAATAGTGTCTCCCAATGTCTGAGATACCACTGGTCTCATGGCAAGAATAATTACATGCAATCCCAACCAGAGAGGACTCTGGCCAACTTATAGACAAAGTCAAAGAGGCCTGTAGAACTGAGATTTATGTTCTAAGGGGTGACCTTCGCTCGCTAGCGGAAAGAGAAAGAGACAGGCCACTAAATCAGTAGTATCTCAATTACAAGCCTATGTTCACACTCAGCAATCATTAAACAGAGAACTCCATCATCAGAGAGAGGATCTAGACAACAAATTGACGACGCAACAGCATCAGGATATGCGGCGTACCAGAAGCAACCTATGCGGTGGACCTATTTGTTGTGTTACAAGCAATATTCAATAATATCCTGGGACGCCTGACATACAATCCCAATAAATTGATTTTGATCCCCGAGCTCTATGGCCACCAGGCCCCCTGTCCAGGCCATGTGATGTAATTTGTAAGCTTCACAACTATACCACGAGAGTGGAGAATATGTGGACAGCAGGTAATAAAGGGCTTATTGAACTTGATGACACTATGGTTCAAGTCTTTCTGATACCTTACAACAACACCGTGCTCTTCAGCCACTACTTACAATCTTGCAAGACAATTCCTTTCAGACTTACAGCCCGGAGAGATGAAAGATCAGAGTTCCTACAATACCCTGGGGATCTACAAAACTTCTATCAGGAACTAGGGATTGTGTGACCAGTACTTCCGAGTTGGGCCCTACTACTGACAGCCACTCCTTTACCGGTATCATTTCAGCAAGCTTCAAACTGCAATTGATCACCGCTCTCAATCCCTACTGCCTAGTCACTTCAGTCCAATCGGATGGTCGCTTGGTGAATGTAGCAATGGTTTGATGATTTTATTTTATCTCATAGTTGCATTTATAATACTATCTGGAGTTACTCTTCACCATTTTGTTCTGCTCGCATTTTGTTTGAATAGTGGGTCCATTACTGGCCCCATTGGGTTATCTGCTGTCACAAATATTTGGGTTCTTGCCCAGCTTCTACCAGTTCTTTATTCCTATGAGTGGTAGCTGCTAAGAAAGTCGTCCATTAGTAGTAGAAGGTATTTGATACTGGGGTGTGGGCTGGGGTAAACTTGATAGGTGGGCAGATCAACATGCCTCTGCGATATTCCTTGTTTGTAGGCTGGAAGGTTTGGTGACCCTTCGAAAGCCACCAGGTGCAGTGGATGCTCCCACTGACTATTGTTGGTTCACTCTTTAAGAATGTTTACCTTTATTTTGTATGCATCAAAGTTTGTTTTTTTTTTTCTTTTGATTTAGATTTTTTATTCTTTACTTTACCTTCTCTTTTCTCTCTATACTAAAAGGTTTGATAAGTATTGTAACAAAAAGGGGGATTTGCGCCATTGGATGTTATGTATTTTGATCTGGGAGGTTTCATTAGAAACATTAGTTTGAACTTATATAGATACTGCACAAAGGAACCCAATAGCATTTTAGGCATCAGGAAAATATTCTTCCCCTCTCATTGTTTCCCTTTTCTCCCTTCTGTTAACTTCCCTACAACTTAGGTCAATTATGCAAAACATGTTTTCTATTGACATGGGAATCTGGATAATAAGCAAGTGATACATCTTCTTGGAATGAAGATTACTAACCTCCTTTAGTAGTATAATTTGGGATGTTGCTCTGTTATTATTGTTAATTGCTGTAATATGCAAATGTTTGTGCTAATTTTTTTCTTTTCTTTTTTTTTTTGTTCCCTTTTTTTTGTACTTGAATCCCTGTAAATTTGGTGTTTGTAATTGTCACGAATCAGCAGTACTGCTGATCTGGTACTTGTTGTTCTCCTGAGTGTTTACTTAGCAGCAGCTGTTCCCACCTGGCTTTAGCTACTCTGCTGGCTCTGGACTCGGCGATGCCGAGCCCTTCCTGCTAATAGATTCTCACCTGTCTTTCTAGTCCCCGCCCAGCTAGCCTGTCAGTCTCCCTATATATGCTGGGCTCAGTCAGACACTTATTGCCTCAGCAATAGGTATTACTACCCGAGGTTCCTGTGAGCATTCCGATTCTAGCATTCTTTGTTATCCTGTTCCTGACCTTGGCTTGTCCTGACCGTGCCTGTTCCTCTGCCTGTCCTGACCTGGTCTGGTTTTCGGTTTTGAATCTGCCTGTCGACTTTGTACTTTGCCTTCGGTTATCTCCAGCTGTCAGCTGCTGCCTGCACGGGTGAGTCTGAGGGCCACATCCTGGGTGCTGTTCGCAGCAAAGCCCAACACCCCTTGGGAGGTGCTCTGGTGAACACCAGGCAGTACCTTAGTCTCTGCGCCTCTGATATCACCTCGGCTAAACGTGCTGGTAGCACAGAGGGTCCACCTCCTGTTCAAGTGTCTTTATCGTGACAGTAATATGGCCTAAACTGTCTTTTATGTACGTTGTTTGTTACTTATTTCTTGAAAAACATTAATAAAAATTATTTATTAAGTATTTTTTTACCTAGTCAGAAATGTAAGTGGGACAATACCTGTGTAAGGATTTGAAGGCAAAGCACAGGAGCTTGAATTTGATTCTAAGCTGAAATGGAAGCCAATGGAGAGAACTACAAAGAGATGCAGCAGAAAAGGAGCGGAGGGAAGGATGGATGAGTCTGGCTGCA
>NC_092861.1:93958995-94016842 GCF_032062135.1 Pyxicephalus adspersus
ATCACCTTTATATCTTGATGGAACCTCTCCTCTTGTTCCTCACTGAAATTGCCAAGGTTTTCTGGAAATTTTTGCAAATGGCCATGGAGATAGTTTACCCTTTATACTCATAGTAGCACCCACATTTTTAAAGTTTAAGAGCAAGTTTTGTACCAGTTGTTCATAATGTTGTGCTTTATGGTTACCCAAGTAGTTCTTGACAACCATGACATAGCTGTGCCAGGCAGAAGATTCAGTATCAGTCATGTATCTTGTGAATTTTGAATCATTCATCCGTTTCTGAATCTGGGGTCCATCAAAGATTCCTGCTTTTAATTTTTCAATACTCAATCCTGGGAAAAATCTACAAATGTATTTGAAGCAATCACTGTCTTTGTACAGAGCTCTAACAAATAGCTTAATGTATCCCAACTTTATGTGTAGTGGAGTAGTGGAGTAGTTTTCTTTGTCAACCATTGGCTAATTAATGATGTTCACTGCACCTTTTTTCATGTTTTCCCCTGAAGGCCATGTCACTTTTTTCTAGTGATCCTGCTTTGCTCTACTATCCCACAAACAGATAAAACATGAGTATTTTGTGTATCCACTTTACTGTCCAAGTAGGAAGTTCACCATTTTTAAATCAACACATATGGACCATTGGTGTGCACAATAGCAAAGCTTTTGTGAGACCATTTTGATATTTTCATATTCTTCTTTAAGTTTTGTTAAGTGACCGAGAAAATGTACGAATAAAAAGAAGGCAAATGAAAGTATCATGAAAATAATGCTACATTTAATATATAGAATGCAAAACTCTGGTGTAAATAAAGATTGATAATAATATGCTGTGTTAACATTTGTTGTTGGTACAATCGTTTATTCCGATTCCTGTATCACAAGAACTAGAGCCAATTCAATGAAACCAATGTCATTTCTGGATTCAGCAGACCTGAAATACACTAAATATAATAAAAAAAATCCTTGGTAAGTGAAAAAAATTTTTTGTTCAGCTGTGTAACTATTTGCACAGATAAGATAAAACTTTTTGGAAAGTCACATTAGTTTTAGGTAGAAAAAGTTTTCCGAGAAAAAGAGTGCCATACTGTAAAACATGGAGGAGGCTCAGTTACTCTTTGGGGATGCTTTGCTATGTCTGACAAGGGGTACCTGGCGTCTGTTCAGGAAACAATCAAATCTTAAAATTATCAAGACATTATAAAGTAAAGCATCCTGCCCGATTAAAAAACATCCAAGAATGGCTAAGAAAGAACATTAGACTTTATTGAAGTGTACTGAAGTGGGTTATTGGCCAACAGGTTTTGATTCAACAGAACCATTGATATTGACCCATTCTATTTCTAGACTATTTATGACCCAGTTGTGTTTTGTCATTCTTTCTTTGTAATGCTGAAGGGCATTGGGGTTGATATTAACATAACCCCTGGAAACCTTCATGCTTGCTCTTTCTCTTTTTTGCAGATGTTGCTGACATTGACAAACCTGCTGGCCAACTTTTTCTGTGTCAGATCTTGGACCTGGTCAATGTTCTTGGGTCAGCTTGCTGTCAAAATCTATATAGCGTTCTTTGAAAAGTATTGTACGTGGATTTCAACTAAAGATTACATTTCATCTTTAGATTTATTTTTTAAATGTTCAAAACTTGAAAGACCATCAGTAACTTCTTTACCTTGAAGAGCAATGTTGCCTTGTAAGTTAGCACTAGATTTTCCTTTTCAAAATGGTCAACTCCTTCTATTTTTTTGAATTATGTCCGCTAATTCTAAAATATTGGTGGTTTCAGGGTTTGCAGCCATAGCTTGATCGATTTCTGCATTTGTGTAAAGACCACATAATAAAGTATATACCTCTTTTCTATTAAACATTTGAGTATCTGACAAAAGTCTACAATTATCATTTGGGAATAAGAACGGGCAGGCATCTGTGGTGAAATGGCCATAGCTCCAGGATGGTTTTATCACGGATGGATGCTGTGTCAAATAATAATTTGGATCCTCATAAATATCTTTTACATTTTTCAGGTACACCAAAGTGTCCATTCTCTGTGCATGCATATCTATATTTTTTACATGTCTGCTATGTTCATGTAAACAAAGCAATTGTCCACTTCCTTGATGTTTACAGTAACCACTTTGAGTATAGTTGTTATGAGGTAAAGTCTCAGACAAAAAGGTATATGGAAGGTAAGGTTTTTGGATGCAACTACAATCCATGCTGTGTGTGTGGGGACTGAGGCTGTAGCCACTATTCATGTAATTACACCTACAACAGTGGTTTTGATCTGTCCCTTTGTATTGCATCTTTTCACCATTTGAATGTGTGGATGAAAGAATAGGATCAATAATCCTCAGTTCCCTGTGCGGAGGTTGATTTTGTTGATCAGGTGATGTGTTTACAGTGAATCCTTGATTAATACTGCTGCAAGCCCACTTGCCCATACCAGAGTTACCCATCTGCCTTTCCTGTGGAAGATGCAAAATTTGCTTCATCTTTAAACTTGTAGATGTTTCTTTGGTACTCTCAAACTGTTCTGGGCACTTGTAACTTGGAAAGGGCAAAACTGGGTTAAACCTTGCATGACCTTTTATCAACAACTCATTACAATGTTCTGACTCTTTGAAGACTTGCTTTGTTTTAGCCCGTAGTTCATCTGCAACTGACAGCTGTTGCTGATTTAGCCTTTCTGGGTGGGAAAATTTGCACTTAATGCCATAAGTGCATTTTTGTCCTGAAATGGAAAGGAACAAACTATTTTAGAATTATTGTTTCACAAATTGTATTCAACCAAAAACAGTAAAGCAATAAAAAAATTGGAGGTAATCACATATAAAGCCAAATTTACTTAATCTGCCCTTGGGAAAAAAAAGTTTATGTTAACTGTAAATGCAGGACATTTTTTTCGATAAGGTTTTTTACTACTTAGCCTTGTCTTCTAAATCTTGTCTAATTTACTTTATATTGTATTTTACCTTCAAATTCCCCATTTTATATTAGTCCTTGTTGCCTTGCCTCCTCCCCCTGTTCCAAAGGTCACATTCTTTTAAATATAAAATAACAGTAATCAATAATTGTTTGTAAAGAAAACAAAAACCAAAAAACATTCTATTTTTTGTGCAGAAACTGATTTGACCTCTTGCATGTTACATAATGTCACTTTTGTGTCCCTAATTACAAGATGCTTTGGAATTCTTGATCTCTTCTTTTGTATTTGTAGAGCTTCTATCAGTCTCAAACTGGGTCTATCACCTGGTCTTGGACATATACAAAACTCTTACAACTGTGCCTGGAGTAGAGATAAGCATCAAATGTTTCTAAATGTGATTTATTTAAACACTTCCTAGAATTTCCCAAATTACTGGCACTATCAAAAAATGTAAATAATTTAAAGCTGCCTGCAATAGGCACAAAGCTTTAAAAACAGTTTTGTGCACTTTATTTATCATTATAAGTTAGTCCGAACACTCCCCATAGATTCAAGAGGATAGAAATGCAATGTTTGTATTATCATTGTCTCAGCATCATTCTCTGACAAGCCTTTGTTGAAGGTAAGTTCTGGGCACAAAAAAAAACCAAAAGCTTTTATCCAAGTATATACCTGAATAACCATAAATTATAAAAAATCTATTGTGAATATAGTTAATGTCTTTACAAACTCAATTTTAGTTTGGTTGCAAAGAGCACAGCTGTGGGAGGAACCCAGGGCCACCCACAAAAGGCTAACAGCAGTTGTATGACCATTCATCCAGAACAAGGAGAAAGGGCAGTAGTGACCAGTGTCCATTACAGAATGATCCTGAGAGGCAACAGAGGCAACATTTTATGCTGATTAAACTTCTGAAATAAGTGTACTAAGCAACACCCAAAGTTTAAGTGAAAATACAGATACCACTTTTTTTAGACAATATTTGATTATCTCACAGTTCATCTTTGAGCTGAGAGAGGCTCCTCATGCTACAACAGCTTCCTAAAATGTATTTCAAGAATTCTGCTTAGTGTAAGATTAGATCATATTTAATCATCAGCATGTGTTCATTTTTCAGTTAGTTCTGTTTAGAATTTTATCAACAGATAAGTCCGTCCCAAAAATATTTTTTTTTATCAATGGAACTTTTTTTTAATAACGAGCTGTATTTTAACCAGATCGTGCTGTTTAGCAATTTGTGACTATTATAAAAGTAGTTGAGAAAAATTACAAAAGCTTTGGTAAAAATAAATGGATTTTGAGTATTAAGTTAACTAAAACATACCATACGGACAAAGCTGTCTTTCTGCGTCAAATGAAGCATGTGTTTTTCTAAGAAAATTTGAGAGTGTAGTTCCATGACGTCCTAGCGGATCATCTGGAGGCATAAATCTAAATTCACAGAAATACAAAAGCAGATACAAAAAGAGTAGTAGATACAAAAATATGTCCATACCAATAACAATTCTATTAAGCCGTTTATGTCATCATTTACTCAGAGACTCCAGAGATTATATAAAAAGAAAGTGTCATCTAAGAACTGTGTTACCAGTTCTGGTGCAGGTTTTTAAATGCCGGATGCGTTTCCCATTATTTACAGAACGGCCAGTTATTTTGCAGAAGCTACATACAAGCCACAAAGTCACAATGTAGATTTATTGGAAGGCCAATCACTACAAAAGTACTATTTAATTTATATGGGAAATCCTTTTGAAGACAATTCTTAAAAAAACAAAAAACTCTGTTCTGTGAATACGCCTTGTAGTTTTTCTTGTCCTCCTTTTGTATTTTTTCATGATATAACTAAAAAAAAACCTTTGGTTTATATTCCTATTTGGTTTCTGTCAATGTATCAATCACAAAACGAACAAGGACATTTTAGCTTTATTAGACTAGATTGTCATGGCTAGTAATTATTTTAATGTACGTTTACTCCTAATTTATATATTTTTTAACTTCTAAAAAATAAATTAGATTATTGAAACTTACTTATTGTTTACAAATGAGTACATCAGCAACCTTTTCTCTATGAAGCGTTTCCAGTCTACATTCTCACTTTGTAGGTCATGATAGTTGTCATTGGATACAATGATGGCATCTTTCTCATAGGCCAGTTTTACAATGTAACGGTCATCATAGCATACAATCCTCTTGCCGTTTATTTTTCTAGATGGTGTGTAAACTAGAAACATTTTCTTTTCTAGATCATCAAGAATGTGCTTGTCTATAAAAAAAATTAAACTATAAACGACTGAACACAACCCTTATTTAGAAAATCAATTCCCAAGGCTGCGTGAGTTATTTTCATTGTATATTCTATTTAAATGTGCAATCATTTTCTTATTAAAAGTTTCAGTTCAAATGAACAAACATTACGTAAGGGTATATTAGGTAATCTGCGTGCAAAATATATATTTGACTTTTACAATCCTTTGTTTCTAATGAATCTGTATTTATTTTCACAAATCAGTATTTTATCTCTTATATCTCATATAGATAAATTCCAGCTCTACTCAGTAAACATTTGATTGAACCAGACAAGCTAAAAGAATATGTTGGGGCATTACATTTACCTTTAATCCATTTCCCCTTCTAGAACATGTCCCAGGTCAAATTATTTATCTGGTTGAACAAGAAACAGCAAAAATTACATTGTCCTTACTGCGGCAACATGAATATTAAATTCCTGCAAGTGCAGCTGCAGTGGGCTCACACACTCAGAACCATATCGAGTTTTATGTATGTGTACTCCTTTTTCCTATATTAAAAAGACCAGGTAGGGTAGAGGGAGGAAAAGACTACTGTCTCCACTTTATGTCATTTACAACATTGTTACAGCCCTCTAGGTAAATGAAAAAAAAAAACATTCTTGTTTATAAAGAATATAAAGGTATAAAAGTTGAAGTGGTAAACAAATTAAAAAATATTTTTCATTTATTTACACATATTTATACTGCAGGTTTCAGTAATAAAATTGTAAGTAAAGTCAAATGAGCAATGAGCAAAATCTGAGCAATTAAATCAAAGGCATTTGAAATCATAAAAACTAGCAACCAATGCAAAGCTAATACAGCATAATTTGTGCTTTAAAGCCGGAAATTTTTCTGAAAAAGTTTACATATACACAGTAATAAGTATTATTGCTGTGCTTGGATCAAAAATTAAAAAAATAAGCAGGATTTACCAGCATATCAGTCAGTTTAAAGTGATACAATCATGCAGAATTGTTGGACATGAATTGCTCACTTTACCTTCTGAAAATACAAGTTGCTTGGCCCTCATATTAAAACAAAGGTTTTATTATGTCTGAGGCATAAAATTGGAAAATACAAGAAGATTAGATTTTATGAATTCACTCTGACTTTCTAAGCTATGTGCTTGATCCATGTCAGTGATTGAAAAAGTATCAAAGCCAACTGGATCAATAGAGCTTTAACAAACGTTCATAAAAGATTTAGCCTAATTTTATTATGACTGTTTTTTTAGAGGTAATTTTTTTCAGCTCCAACATTAATAATGCATTGCTGGTGTTAGTGTAGTTGCAGTGTAATTCTTCATTCTTCATGGTAACCAACGTGCCTTCTCAATACACACCTTAGGGATGCACTACATATTTTTCAGTGCAGTTTGAGGTTCTGCACTACTGCACCTTAATGTGTGGGATGGTATGAAAGGACCCCAAATCATACAGGTTCTAATGTTCATTCAGGTAATAACATACTATTCCATAAAATGTGTCTGAACCAGAATTCTGTATACACTTGGCAAAGATGACACTCTATGAACAGAACTGGCAAATACATTGTTTGCCTATACAAAAATGAAATCATAATCCCTCAGAACTGAATATTACTTTCAAAAAAACACTGTTTTGTCTATAATATGTGTTATACAATTCTCTATTCATCTAACAAGCATGTTTTAGTCAACATTGTCAAATTTCAATACACAGTACGGGATTAACTGTGTTGATATGATTTGTTTCTATTCACCCTTGCACCCTTCATCCTACTGCTCACTTTGTTTAGTTTTGTTCAGAAGACACACAGGTACCTGATATGGGTGAATCAATTCTTGCCTTTTCCTTCCTCCAGGAAGGTACAAACACTTTAATGTAGTCATGGCCTCGCTTTCTAAACCAGTCCACTGCAATTTCTATGCCTCTGCATGAGAAAACTGCCCTGCATCCATGACTGTGAGTAGAAAGAAAAATAAAATATCAACAGTTGCATTCTGATGAAAATATACTTAATTGTTTATTTAGTATAAAATAAATACACCTATGGCAGCATATAGGTTTGTGTCGAATTAAGAAATAATCACTTGATAGGCATAAATGTATGCACCTAGAAGTACCTGCCTTACATTATTATATTGGTGGAGCTTACCCAATAACTTTCACTAAGCTCTGTATGCCTGCAATTTATATCTGTCATTGTTTTTATGTAAACCAGTTCTTCAGGTTATGCAATAACAAACTGCTGAGAGATAAAAAAAAATGTTTTTTTTTATTAGAAAAGGGTGGTAATATGTGTGGTATAATAATCTATAGCTGTGGACGAAAGCTGGAGACTATAACATGTAAATAAGTGAAAAAACACAGACATATTAATGTATATCTAAAGAAAAGTATTTTTCAGGCTAATGCTTTTTGAAAGTACAGAAAATATCTAAAAAGTCTATAAAAAAAAAACTAAAGTAGCCACCATATCTAAGAACTGCTCTTCCAAAAATACAAAAATAATAGTATATATTAACAATAGTAAGTAATAATATAATAAGTATATAATATAAATAACAAGCTTTGTGTTGTACTATATTTTTATGTGTTATTTATATTATTATTATGTGTTAATGTCCATTGTGTTGCATTAATGCATGCATTTCCTTTTAGAAATAAGCACAATATTGCAATGCATAGCACATGTGTTGGTGCACTAAATTGCTATTTACTGACTGCTAAATGCAATGCATAGCCAAACACAGAGCAAAATGTGTTTATTTTTTAATATGCACTGCACACCTATTTTGGGAATGAACCCTTAATATTTTCAACCTCCTGTAAAATCTGCACTGCCCATGCTTTTCTTGGTAACCTCCATACACTTCAGTATAGAACCATCTCTTAAGAAGTCTAGGAGGATTAACTGCACAGGCACTGCTAAGAAGATTTCTCTGATGGAATTAAATATTGCTGCTGGTAAATAATCATACCAATATTTTCCCAACCAACCCCTTAAACCTCAATTTAATTTAGGGTCCTAGACCCTAACCCGCAACCTAACTCTCAAAACCATTGCATCCCACTTTGTCAAAGCATGCACTATAGCGGTGTTTTTCAACCTTTTTTGAGCCACAACACATTTTTTACATTGAAAAAATCCAGCGGCACACCACAATCCAAAAATGTTACAAAATGACACTCTGTAGCTAAATATCTTGTCTCTAAGAATTAACAAGGCAAATAAGCTACCTACTGCCACCCACTGACATGGAAGAGTATTACATTACTCTGACAGTCACTAGAGCACAGACACTGGACGGTGGTAATTGGATAAGTTCCCACGGTACACCTGAAGATCTCTCGCGGCACACTAGTGTGTTGGAGCACAGTGGTTAAAAATCACTGCACAATACTGTATCTACAAAACAGCTATTCGACGAGTGGTGAATCTGTTCTGCCACTTTGGAATGTTTTACTGCAACTTCAGCCTTCAGCTGGAGGCCCATAAAGCTTAGTGTCTAAGATAAAAAAAATTAGGCTCTTGAAAATAAACATTTAACAGTTCACCCTATTTTTTATCTCACAAATATTTTTTTTTATTGCAACCTCAAGAAGGTTTTTCTTCCTTTTCATAACATATATCTAAAAATACTCCTAGTTATTACCAGAAGTAAGTGTTATTTCAAGGAATTATAGCTTAATGCAGTAGTATTTGCAAATTGATTTTTACAATAAGCGTCAGTCAAATAATATTAAGAAACTAATGTTAAGAAACTAGTGTAAATTGAGTAGAGGTAAAACACCACTAAATACAGAGCAGACTAGGTAAAGTGTAATATGTACCTTTGTGGCATGAAAACTAATATATTTGAGCTAGACATCACATAGCATCAAGGATATAACAGCTGAATAAGAGAAAGAGAGTTTTTTAAAATGGGTCCATTGTCTTTAAATTCCTATCTCATAAAACCCCTAAACCGTAAGGTATTGAACACACGTGCAATGGTTCTTGCCTGATAATTGGCTCAGGGCCGATATCGGACAAGAATCTGGCGTGTGTACAGCACTCGTCGTCCATTGTCCAAACGACTTTCCTGGCGGATACATGGATGATGGACGACAAGAGATCTTAATGGAAGTGAAGGGGGAGAGAGCGCAGCCGGGTGCCACTCTGTCGTTCTCCCCCTCCCTTCTCCATAGAGCATAATGGTGCTGTATGTACAGCACTCGTTCATGCATCATGCAGTCATTAGTCATTGGAAAAGATTGTGAAAGATCCTTTCCAACGACAGTTATTGCACGTGTGTACATAGCCTAACTCCTAACCCTATAACTAAACTCCAACCAACATAATAACCCCTAAATCTAACACTAACTGGCAAAATAACACATAATAGAATCAAGCAAAAGCAATAATACTAGCTTGAAACTTACTCTTGCAGCAAAACAAACCTAAAGGGATATGTTAGAAACTAGTATCCGCTATCTATCTTTAGTTAGGATTTTCAGGCAATTTTAAATTTTTGCTTTAAAGGGTTTAAAAACACAATGTATTAGATTCTTACGGAACATGCAGCTATGTAAGGTATTTTACAGAAAAATAAAGGTCCCAAAAGAACTGGGTACCAAAAAAAAAAAACGATCTGTTCAATGTATTTATCTATAAACATTCACCTTTATTCAAACAACTCAAAAACAACTGTTTCACATCTCTTCACATGTTTTGTAGTTCAAAATAAAAAATATTTTTTATAGAGAAATGAATTGCTGTGGAGAACAGATATTTTCATGGTACTCAGTTATTTAGGGAACTATCTGTTCTTTTTCCTATATTCTCCTATATTCAGCAATAATTCTTAAGACTTAGTAATTATCGGAGACATATATTCTATAGAAACCTATCACTTTTGAATTTTTTTGCTTTAAATTTTCAAGAAATATGCTTTCAAGAGTAAATATGTATCTAGACAAATGCATAAACATAGAACCCTTTAAAATAAAAATATTATTGAAGCCTAGAAAGATTAACTTTTCTTGTTCATTTATATATACATATATATATATAAACTTTTTTTCAGCTGGGCACCAAGCAGTTCCTTCATATTAAGCAATGCTAGGATAAGAAATAACACATTTTATATTAATATATCATTTTAACTGTGATTACAATAATGTAAAAATATCCACCATGATATACAACAAGATAATGATTATCTCAGTTTATATTTACATGTAAGATCATTTTAAAATGCAATGTAAGTTTCCTCTTATTATCTTTAAATCTATGCATGGGAATATCCTAAACCAAAATTTTTATTTTTAGTTTTGGATGGGGAAGAGAAGTTTTAGATGCACATAACTTTAGATACACTTTGACATGAAAACTTTGATAAACAAGAAATAAATTCCTACCTCATTGCCACGTTGCTACCATCTATAACTATAGCTCTTAAATTGCTTAAAGAATGATTGTTATCCGCATTTGTATTATTTCCCATGTCTTCCATGCTGCTGCACCCACGAGCCACAAGTCTTGGTATTACCGATTTAGAGGATGCTGCGTCCCTCTCAGATTGTGCTTTGTTTCCTGTGTATATTAATTCCTCTAAAACATCATTATCCAGTGCCATCTTGCCCAGCTTTAACAATGCCTTCTTTATATCTTCTTCTGCATAGCCAAGTTTTTGAAACAAAACCAGCTTCTTGTCTTGTCCATCCATGTTATTGAGTTTGGCTTAGTATTGTAGTTTACATTTGTGATTGTCATTTGCTTTCCAGAATATAAAAAAAGTTCAAATGATTTCCAGCCAAGCATAAAATGTGTTTTTTTCCCAGCTAATTTCTGGTGTGGACACTTTTAGAGCAGATAAAGGCTGCACTGGTTAGTACTCGGTGTAGTAAAACTCAGCAATGATTGTAGGTAGCTATAACTGTTCCAGATCAGAAAAAGAGAAGAGAATGTCAGTGGGAAATAAAATTAAAATGCAATAAGTTGTGTCACATGTTTCTACACTTTTTTTATTCTGGTTCAGGAAGTCACATTAAAGATAACTAGGGGATTTTCTATTAGTCATAACAGTCAAGCAGACAAATGTTGCTGATTTAACTACTGTGTTGTAACGTGAATACATGACTAATGAAAAATGATACATTAAAGTAATTATTGCATGTGGTCAGTATGCTCAACACAGGCTTTTAATCTCTAGTAGGAATCAGCAAGCCTGTTTACAGAAGTTTGTCAAATCTTGGTTTAAAATTACAAAACTAAAACTAAGCAGCAAATCCAATGTGAGTATATATGGGGAAGAATCTTGATACAAAGTTTTGTCAATTTACAAAGTTTATAGGTGAGCTATTGTCAAGCAAATGGCATTGCAAGCTTGCTACCTTATTCTAGCATTGCATATTTTGGAAGCATATTTTATTATTGTATTGCATTTAGCTTGGTTTAAATACACCAACAACACCCGAATATGATTATTTTCAATCTGGAAAAAAGGTTTTTTGAGTAGTTTTAGCTGGTAAACCTGATATTTTTTTATTGAGTGGTCTATATTGGACAAAATTGGTCAAAGGATGCAGGGCAACAGATCTTAAAGAAATAAAAAAGTTTCCTTAAAAAAAAAAACAAAAAAAAAAAAACTTAAGTTCTCACCTCCCTGTGGCACAGCAGTTCAATAGTATAGTCTCCGAGCATCTTTTTGCAGTACACTGTATTGCATTAAGCATTTAATTACATTTCCCATTCCTGTATCCACAAAATATTTAAACTATGGACTTGAAGTATGTGCTTGGTAGATATTGGCTAACTTCATTATGCAAGCACCTAAATAGTTAACAAATAAAGACAAAACAGGTGTTCTCCAGCAATAAAATTTAAAGTTTATTTTTGGGAGGCAATAGCTATAAATATTGTTCTGTGACTGAACAATATTTATTAGCTTGCTTAAGCTACAATATAAGTTGAGAGATGATGGAGGTTTTTTGCTTGAAATAAACGTTAGTGTTTACAATTGAGTGCATTATCTGAGAAACAATAGCCACAAAGTTTGTTTAGTTGCTGGACAGCATGTAAGCAACTTTGTAAGGCTGCAATATAATAAAAATAATGATAAAATTAGAACAGCAGGGAGGCAATGTGTAGTTGTGGAATTTGTAGTTGCGGTGGATGTGGTGTGGCTACATAACACTGAATATTGTACATGATTTAAAGGAAAGTAATTCCCCCACCTTCTAGATTGTAAGCTCTTTGGGGCAAGGTCCTCTCCTCCTGTGTCACTGTCTGTATTCATCTGTCATTTGCAACCCCTATTTAATGTTCAGCCATGTGTGATATGTTGGCGCTATATAAATCCTGTTTATTAAAGATAATAATAATATTAAGTAAAGAATTAACCTGAGACTATGCGCAGTGTGTGCACACATTTACTACAGCCTTTTAACCCACAAAACAGAATTTATAAAAAATCTTCCATACATATGCTTTTCTGTCTAAGTCTATCTTAAAGACTTTTAAATTATTTGCAGGTTACTTGGTAACCAGCAACTTTTAAAACAACAAACATAAAACAAGGCTTAAACTTAATTACAGCAATTATGTTATGTAACATAGTGTTCCTTACGTTGCTGGTCAGGGAAATAAAATGCCCTGGTGTGGGTGGTCAATAGAAAAAAATAAAAAATGTCATTGTTGGTAGTTAATGGAAGAAAAATACCTGGTGTCATTGGTCAGAAGGAGAAAAAAATGCCATACTTGGTCAGTGGGGGAAAAATCTTGTGTCATTTCCAGCGGAGAGAAAAGTGGCTGGTGTTGGTCAGTATTAGTCAGGGAAAGACTAAATGGTCTGTTAGTGGAAGTTAGTTGATCTACAGTATGTTAGTAGGATGAAAAATTACAAGTAAAAAGGAGCAGTGAGGGGACAAAATCCCCTTTACTACTTAGGCCTCAGGAAAGTCCTTGTTTAAACTTTTCTTTCTATACCCCTGCTTAAAACTATCCTTCAAACCTCAGGTCATACTATACAGGGGGCTGGGACATGGGAAGGGATTTAACTTTAGGTGAATCCAAGATTTTTATTAAAGTGAATTTCCAAAATTCAAGCACAGGTATGGCAAAAGCTTAGATAAATATTTGTGCTGTGGTTTTAGTGCACTACAATAATGCAGTGCAATAAAACACAGTATATCACCCTGTAGCAACTAACTCTCTCTCTCTCTTTCTATGCACTCTGTCAGTTCAGTAAAGTACTCCAACACACACTGTTAAATGACTGCTGGTAACATTTTTCGTTGCAGGGGTAGGCATAAATCAAAGCCCTACTAAGCCAGTTCAAAGGTCAAAAAGTGCATTATAGTTACAAAGTATTTGCCCACATTAATTCACTTCACTTCCTTATTACCGGACAACTACAAACAAAGGAAGAAAGGTTAACAGACAAAAGCACATATTTTGTAGAATGAGAAAATGTTCGAACTGCTAACAATATTTTTATCACAGCCTGTGCCGTGACAACCACACCCCTCCATTTCTTATGTAGAAAGAAAATGTGAAGAAAATCCTCCCTAGAGATACAAAAGTCAGAATTATAAGAAAATATTAATTTATTAAAAAAATGAAACTATCAGTGATTTGCTTGGTAACGTACCTAAGCTGCATATAAAGACGTTTTCTCCCTTACTAGCATACCTGAGATAGTTAGATGACTAATCTCAATACACAATAGACAAGAAGGCATTGTACTGTAAAAACATAGTTCAGGAAGAATTTTTACTTAAAATAAAACCTTAATTAAAAACAGCAAATATGTTGCATTCATCACTGGAGTAATTAGTGCTACAGTTGACAATCGAAAATCTGGAGATCGATAATCCATTTCCTTCAGTTTTCTGGCATGAATTTCATATCGCATTTTCAAAACAGAGCCTGTAGTATACTGTTTGGCCACTTATGTTTTGATGGCGCTGTTCTGCAGAAACAGCTGTTAGGTCTTGATTGCTACACTAAATACACGTTGAGACGTCCCTGCAGTAATCTTCTTTACATTCTGCATATGCACAGGGAACTACTTCCTCCAGAAGTTGTCCAAAACCCTCTACTTCACTCTTGCTGGTATGTCTGGCACAAAATCAGAATCAGCCATTCATTCCTCTTTCTTCCATTGTGGAGAAATGGGGATTTCCCTTGGATACTTCGAGAATCCCAAGGGAAGGACCCGTGTGACCTGCGAGCAATGAAAGTGAAATCAGTAGTCAAACTTTGACCCGCAAGGTCATCTGGCAGTCAGCTACTGCTACACTGTTTCCCTCTCTAGGACTACAGTCCTTCATGTATCTACAGCTAAACTCTTATGTAAAACTGACAAGGACAAGGAAACACAAGCGGAGGGTTTTTTTGGGAGTTTGGGAATCATACATAGCCACATTATCTTTGGATATGAGAAAAAGAGTTTGCAAGACCTTTGATGAAACAGCATGAAATGCCTAACAATGATCCTCCAATTGTTTGCCGATTGTTGTTTTGTTTTTTTATGCTCTTATAATTTGTAACACTAGCCACATTTGATTGTAACTTTGTCAACTACCGATTCCATTGTTTGTGATATTTACTATGCCCCAACCTTACTGTATTTGTTTTATTTTGTATATTGTATTATTTCCTCTCGAAAAAATAATAAAAATATACTCAAAAAGAAAATATGTTTTAAATACATACAAAACTCTCAGAAATGCTTTAAAATACCTCAGATGAGTTGACCACCAATGAACATTAGTACATGTTTTGCTTTTTTGTGCTTATGTGCTCTAAAGGAAGTATACCAGGAGAAATACAAACAGCACTTACCTAGAGCAATGAACCTGCTATCAATCTAACCAAATCTAAATAACTCTAGAATGATGATACCTGAACTTTGGCTGCTATGAGTTACTGTACATTATTGTGCTATAATAAGATTGACTGAATTTCTGTTTCCGTAACCTAGAGGGACCCAAAGCAACAACCTTTTGTATTTTGTATTAAGGTATTTTCTTCTATACAGAACATTACCTTAACTTAACCTAACTTGGTTCATATTTTTATGACAATATGTAAATAATCTTAAATCTTATTGAATGGTTCATAAGGGAAACATATGTGCATGATATCTACAGTATTTAATGAAAAGCAATATTTTATCTCTGCCACCTACAGATTTATAGCCTTTTGATAACCCAGCCTACATAAGTAGACTTATCTGTCTTAAATAAGCTAGCATGCTGGCCAAGGAACAACATGCATATTAATGCTTATTTACACTATTCACACTAAAAATCCATAATTTGTGGAAGAGGTGTGGGCATATACATACACAAAACCATGTTAGTAGTCATATTATGTTAATATTTCAAAAAAGCAAAAACTACATCCTCTCGAAACATAACTTAACCAAGAATGATTTGATGATAACATGGCAACAGAATGAGATAAGGGCTTGCACATAAATCTACATCTAACATACAAAATAAAGCAACTGTACTATACAAAACAAAATGAAGGAAGTATATCTTTTGCAAAATAATCCTTTCCCTATTAAATAAACTAAATGTTTAAAGCCACAGGAAAACAATGTCTAAGTGATAGGAATTTGTTTAAATGCTCCCCCTTTTTGAAGCTGACGTATCCACAATCAATAAATATTATTAAAAAGAAGGTATATCTTTAAATGTTCATCTTTGTGTACCAACCAACAACCTGCCCCTGGAAAATATGGAGGCTGTCCTACAATTTTTGCAGATTCTGGCTTTCTAATTGGCATTTTTTTTCAAGGCTGTGACCTGGAGTACTAAAGCCAGGGACAGTCAGGCTACTACTGTCCTTTGCAGAACCTCAGTAAAACTGACCCTGTATTTTTATCAAAACTTATCAAGAACTTTATCAAGTTCTTTTAATTGCATGCCCATGGATGGAACATTTCCCTTCTCCTCTTGCTCTTCCCTGCCCTTTGGAATAATGGTTAATATGACAAACATACCAAGCTTATAAATGAAAATGACTCTAGGGGCAGGATTGGAGAAAGCATATGTATTCTGAAAATGCTACAGGAACTCTAGCCCTTAGTATAAATTGGCATGTTTGCTAATTTTCATTACAAATCTAATGCAGAGGACATATGAGTTAAATAAAGAGTGTACACAATAAAGTAAACATATGATTTTTGTTTATTTTCACACAATAATTAAAAGGGTACAAATCAGCATTATAACTACCAACAAATAACACTGCTAAAGTTACAATGTAGATCATTTGGTTTGCAAAAGAAAATGTATTTTATTTCACATAACATACAATTGTATTTGTGAACGTTAAAAGATATAATTCATCCCAGTACTAGTTCTTTGTACCAGGCTACAGTGCATTGTGAAATCCCCATGGTCACAAACAGTTTGGTCTCATGTAATGTCTGCGCTTAGTCTAAAAGCCAGAAAGTCCAAAGTTCCTAGTTACACCCATGAGCAAACAAACACAAAATAAAGTATAAATAATTTAATAAGCATGCCATTCTACATAAGCCTGCTTTAGGATTACACTATCCTAATTGTATTATATACAGGATTGTATTATATTTGAATACAGCCTTGACTAGGCAGTGTGAATTACACATATATATGGAGGTAATTAAAATGTATTTTTTTATGCAAATTGTTGATACAGTATTGAGGCCAGCTCACACTGCTTAAAAGCAAAGATTGTTAACAGGCAGGTAAGTATGTTTTTTGACTTGCTCTAACATAATTCTTGATCAGCAAATACTTCCGGCCTAAAAAGCCTAGACAGCCCAGACCAATCCAAGGGAAAACACCTTAAACAGGAAGGTATGTACTGCCCGTTTTATACCCATCTCTGGAGTCATGTAAAGCATGTTACCAATATGTTGTGTTGTGTGTTAACATGCATTGCGGCAACCCATTCATTTGAATTGGCTGCCTTACCAAAAAAGTTGCATGTACAAACACAAAGAACATCTGTCTGCAAAGTATACTGGGTTCTATTCTGAATGGCATATACATTACCAAACATTGCAGAAATGCACACATTACCACAGAGACATACTGTCTGCTCAAATCTAGCTAAATGCAGTCACATTGATTGGGAGATGTTTCATAATACAGATGGACAATGACCCAAAACATACAGCCAAAGCAACCCAGGAGTTTATTAAAACAAATAAGTGTAATATGTGCTTGAATGGCCACGTCAGTCACCTGATCTGAACCCAATTGAGCATGCATTTCACTTGTTGAAGACTAAACTTCGGACAGAAAGGCCCACAAACAGCAACTAAAAGCTGCTGCAGTAAAGGCCTGGCAGAGCATTAAAAAGGAGGAAACCCAGCATCTGGTGATGTCCATGAGTTCAAGACTACAGGCTGTTATTGCCAGCAAAGGGTTTTCAACCAAGTATTAGAAATAAACATTTAATTTGTCCAATTACTTTTGAGGTCCTGAAATGAAGTGATTGTGTTAAAAAAAGGCTTTAGTTCCTCACATTTTTATGCAATCTTTTTGTTCAACCCACTGAATTAAAGCTGAAAGTCTGCAGTTCAACTGCATCTGAGTTGTTTAATTTAAAATTAATTTAATTTTTAATTTTTTTTAAATTAATTTAAAAAGTTGTGTCTGTCCAAATATTTATGGACCTAACTGTAGATACTGCCTTTTTACTTACCTTCTGGACCACTATGTGAGTGGTAAAATCCCTGACTATAATACTATTGCTCTTTTTTAGGGCAGGTTAAAAAAAAAAAAAAAAAAAGGCCTGTTATTGCATTTATGGATGCTATGCTGTATTCTGAGGCTTCTCATACTCCATGGTAACAGTGGTCCATCATTAACTTCAGGGTATCGAAGTAAGCAATTGCAAACAACTCAAGAGCTATATCTCAGAATATGCATTTTCCAGTTAGCATGTAAAAGTTCATGACAGTAGAAATACAAAATGTAAACAAGCAAATCTTGTTTGGAAGGAATGCCAGGAAAAAGCCTCTTCTCTCGTGGTAGCATGACTAAGGTTTGCAAAACTGCATATGAACCAACAGCAAGACTTTTGGAACAATGTCTTTGGACAGACTAGTCACAAAGTAAGAAGATTTTTTGCTCAGAGCAATTGACCAAAAAAAAAAACACAAACTGAACAAGTAAAACTTGTTTGGAAGTGTTGCCAGGAGAAAGCCTTTTAAAAGAACACGTCAGCACAGCTTAGGTTTGCAAAATAGCACCTAAACAAAGCCCAAGACTCCTGGAACAATGTCTACCATGTTTGGTAAAAATTAGGGTAAAATTAGGCATATCAGCACATGCACCTCCTACCAACTGTCAAGCACAGTGGTGGAGGGTGGATGATTTGGGCAAGTTTTGCTACCACCATGACATAGGCACCTCGTTGCTTAGTTGACAATTAACTCCTCCGTATACCCAAATATTTTATAGTTATTTGTGGGGCCATTGGCACAACAGCTAAAGCTTGACTGAAATTGGGTCATAAAAAAAGTACAACGATCCCAAGCACACTAGGAAATCTAAAACAGAATGGCTAAAAAATAAAAGTATCAAGGTGTTGTAATAGCTCTGTCAAAATTCAGACCTCAACCAATTCAAAATGCTGTGGCAGGACCTTAAGAGAGCAGTGTAAAAATAAATGCCCACAAATCTCAATTAACTGAAGCAATGTTGAGAAAAAGAGTGGGCCAGAATTTCTCCACAATGATGTGAGAGACTGATAAAGTCATGCTTAAAACAACTACTTCAAGTTATTGCTGCTAAAAGGGGTTGTACAAGTTATTGAATCATAGGGTGTATTTTAGTTTTTCACACATGACTTTTCCCTTTGCTTCATTTTTGTAAATAATGGACATGGTAGAATCTTTTGTGTGTTGCTTTACACTTGAGGTTAGACTTGGATAATTTCTGAAGCTGTTAAGGAAGCTGTTAAGCACATGATTTTTCCTGATGCTTAAAACTTAAGAATAGGGTGTAAACTTTATTTTTTTTTTTGACTTTTGCAAAGCTTTCTCACTTTCTCACCCAAAACATTTTTTAATTTAAGGAAATGAAAACAATGCCTGTGCAGTGTACAAAAATCCAAATATATTTGATTTAATAATTGTTCAATGTTTTTAGCTGATATTGAAATTGCAGATATGTTGTACATAACATGCTGTAGAGGTTATAACTTATTTTAAAACAAACAATGTTTTAATGAAGCTATTTTAAGGCTGTCCTATATTGTAAATATCACGATAATAAAGTCAAAGATCTAAAAATTGGTGTACTTACAGACTGCTATTAGATCCTGTATCTGATCTCACAAGTGTATATTTCGACAGTCAGTAGATGAAATGCACTAAAATAGAAATCTGTGCCTATACCAGGAAACTAAAGCACAGTATTTACAAGTAAGCTATACAAATTAACCTGGGCAACTTTTTTTCACTTTTACTTCCTTCTAGGATAATAGCTAGCAAAATATTTGCAGTGGTAATGTTGCAGCTATGTATGTATATTTATTTCTGTAAACAAATTAGCCTAGAACACTGTTCTAAAACTGTGCAGTTCTAACATAAGATTTCCTGCAAGGCAAAGTGTTACTTTACTTTTCACTGTTTATATTAGAACAGCACTTGGAAGACAACCATAATAAAAAAAAAATCAATATGATCCTGTTTTTTGAGGTATAATATGTACATGATGCATGAGTTTTGCTAGCAATATAAGCATTTCTTTTGACAATATAGCAGATCAAGCAAAATAGGAAAACTAGAGTTTTGAATCTAGTACTGTATACAATATCTAGAGCAGTAGTAGGCAGAATGAAAGATAGAACCATGAACTGGTAGCTGCAATTATGTCCGGAGTGACAGGGTTTTCTGAAAGAATGAGAGGTCCAAAGCAAATTTAGGAAGTGATGTCAATACTCTGAATGTTTAGTTGCAGAAAGCGGTTGTTTTAAAAATGCTGCTGTTAAGTAGGAATTCATTTTTTAGCTTCTTCATGCCAGCAGCATACTGTACTAGTACATATGAAGAAGCTGTGACATTTCTTGATGATTGACAGTATAATACATATATCAAGAAATGGTATATTGGATTCAAAGAAATTGTGTTTGTTTACAGAGAAACACAAAAACATGAAATCTCTCAGTGTATAATATTGCTTGCCTTAGAAAATATTCTCATCTTAAAGGCTAGGTGGTGTACAGATATGCTTCACCCAAATATACAGGTATTTAGTAGATTCTGAACACCCCACCATGCACCTTATACATTTGTCATAACATGGCATACACCTCTAATGCACAATTCATCATAATGCACAAAGTTTTAATATGCACACCAAGTACTCTGCACACTTTTTACACCAAGCATGATACAATATATCCTACAAATGTACAGACCATTCCTTATAATTTAATACAATACTGTCAACTCCACTTCATACACACTCTTATTTTTGACACTCTGAAAATGCAAACATTTACATTTAGGAGCCTGCGCAATGTTAAAACCAGTACCCTGCAGCATGCTGAACCCTAAATACTCTAATTTTACAGTTTTTATTTAAGTGTCAATTCTAGTGGTTATGTTAAGTGCACAAACAATCCTGTCAAGGGTTTAGAAAAAGCCTAAAAGCAGTACCCTGTGATGTAAAGGGCTTCATAATAAACTGTCCATGGGCTGGTTTGCTATCCTATCCCAGACTTCCAAGTGTGTGAAAGAGTGTGTTCCCCCACTGGCTGTTGTAGTTGTTCCTGATTACCACTACCTCATCATTGTATCATGCATTGATTTGGGTCAGCAGGAGGAAAGCGGGAGGAAACTAAGCAACATCCAGTGGACCCGAATGATGAATGTTTTTTCTGTTTTCTCAGTGCAGAAGACTATTTGTTTTTGTTTCTCTCTTTACATCTCTAAAAAATCACTAATTACTTGATAGCCCCCAGTAGATGTTTTATGAGGTCAAATTAGCTCACCATAATGTGCTTAGGAGTTTGGACTAAAACAAGAGTTTGATGTTCCATACACTTGACATCCTTGATGATGATTGTAGTGAAGTTTTCACTCCCAGGAAACAGTTTAAGTTTTAAAAGTTTGGCAGGCTGAGCTCTACTGCATGCCTTGCAGTTACAGGAGACTTCACACTTGAACAATTTACAATTCTTGTTAGAACTCTCCAAGACTGGAGAAGATACACTTTTATCAATGAAGCTGGGTGATCCGGGAATGGATCTGGTGCAGGATTCAAAACATTTGCTAACAAATGACTTTGAGGAAATCCATTCTAGGTTTGCTGGATCACCCAGCTTTACTGAGGAAAGTGTATCCTCTCCAGCCTTAGAAAGCTTTATTAAATCAGACCCATTTTCTCATTAACCAATATCTGTACCCATGCTCTTTACCTTCTATGTGTGTTGAAGATTTGGATTTAGACTGAGTCACAAAAAGTATGTCTCCATTATTTCTTTGCTAAAATAAACTGATGGCTTTAGATTTAGTTAACGGTAACATCAAAATGGGCCCCAGTCTCCTTGAAATGTATGGGGGTTTATTATTTTATCTATAAATTTATTATTTATAGGGGATTTATTTAACCCCTATATCCCGAGTGTGGCTTGGGGTTAAATTTTATTACAAAAAGTGGTAACCCTGAGCCACATTTGGGGTGGAACTGAGGGCTTACCTGGTCCTCACGAGCCCGCAGCATCTGTGTCCATCTGTGGCCGGCGTCTGCGTCCCGTTGGGGATGCCTGGCGTCTGTGTCCCCTGGCCTCGCATTCTGGCATGTAGAACATTAGAAACACGAGTCTATGGGATTCAGATGCCAGGCAGGCATGAGACATGTGTGCAGGCGTGCGTTGGAGGTGGGAAATTAAAAATAAGAAGTATTTTTCAATGTCAAATGTACCACAGTGTCAAATGTACTACTGCCAGGGAGGTTAATCTGAAAGGTCAGGAAGTGAAGAATTTGGGTGCATTGAGTGAATGTAAGATTACCTGTATTATAAATAGAGCCTAAATAATTATATCATTACAGACTTTATTTCAAAAATATATAATGGAATTATATTACCTTTATACAGAAATTATATGGCACAATTCATTTTCAGTGCTAAAGTGCTACAGACATTTTTGTTTTAATCCTTGAAGCAATACTTTTCTTGCTCTTCAACTTTCTTCTACCTTTTTCTTGTGGCACAAAATAAGATGTACTAATTAACAAAATTCAGTTTATTAATATATTCCCTTTCATAGTTTACTGCTAATGATAGGGGAACATTCTCATACCATCACCATACAGGGGATTTCCATAGATATACATAATCAGTTTTCTATGTACAAATTTCCCCTGCCATTTTTTTTTTAAGTGAACAAAGAAATTCGAGTGTTTAAAATGCATGTGTCCTCTGTCCCATAAGTCAGTAAATAGCAACTGCATAAAAAAGCACATCTAGTCTAGTTTTAGGCATGGGCAAGAAATGAAGTAAGTTTGACAACACTGTGTGCCCTTGTACACAAAGCATTTCCATCCAATATTGAGAATTAGGACCATCTTCTCTTCTGATTTGCAAACTCACTGTGATGTTTTGTATCTTATACAGATTTACAACTTGCTCACACAAGTTTAAAAAATAAATAAACAATGTATATATATTTATTTAATATGTGTTTTTTATTTATTGCAACCTTTTTCCGGACTCCCAGTTTCCTATATTTTCAGTTGTTTTTAAAAGGTGATACAAAAGGTTCTACAAAATTTTAAGCAAAAACGTAGGGATGACTAGTTTAGTAAAGATAGAAAGTAAGGCTGGACGGAGTACATTTACTGTTGTATACTCAGTGTGGTGGGATACATATTCTTGTGGCATTTATTTCAAATTTGTATGGATAAGGGGATGAGAGGAAATCTAGAGAATCTGGAGTTGTCATTTTAAAACATTTTTATGTGAAATGCTTTGGCATTGTGTTGCACATTTAAGACAATGTAGTGTGGAACTAATGAAGATCATAAACTGTACTATTACACACAGAGATCAATGTAAGTTGTTAAAAAATAATTGCATAACCAATATACGTGACACCACAACATGTTGTCGATAATGAGTGAAAATTGTACTTTCCATAGCACAACATATGGCTTAAAGACATTGCTCAAGCAATTCATTTAGATCAGGGGTCAGCAACCTTTACGATCAAAAGAGCCATTTTGCCCCCTCTTCCACTAAAGAAAAATAGTCTGGAGCCACAAAACATAACACAGCTTATAAACTTTTAAAAGTTTTAATCTTTTTTTAAATTTTTACCTGTTACAACAAAAGAATACAACAAACAGAAGTGCAGTGTTCATGTGTAGGCCTACTTTGAAATAAACACTAAACTATGCAGGCCTTTTTGAGTCCTTCACGTATTTGAGTAAAATTAAAAAAAAACGTACTTTAATATAAAAAAAACATATAGTTGCAGTTTAGCAGTTTTAAAAAAGTAAACATAAAATTAGGAACATTTTTTGACAAGTTTATTTCAGTATGCTCTCATCCTCTTCGGGTTTCTTTCTCGGCCGATCTTGAAATTGAACTGGCCGACATAGTGGATAAAGACTTATGGGTGCCAAGTTCAAAAGCCTGACAGCAGATCTCCAAGAAGTCGTCCCGAAGATGGCCACTCTCAATAAAGAACATACAATAAAAAAACTAAATTAGCTCAAGAGTCTGAAATAAATGTTTTTTTCTGAAAAACAATAACACATTAAATGCTAGTGTTCTCACCTGTTTAATGTGACTTCTGTTTCTGAAGCTCAGTGTTGATCTTCCCTATGTCGGGGCTGTATGATGTGACTTTAATCTTCACACAGGACTGTAGGCTCTCATTTGTGAGGCGGGAGCAATATTTGGACTTTATGAAGTTCATGCTCAAGAAAACTTGCTTGCATAAGTATGTTGAGCCAAAGATGGACAGGACTCCAAATGCATACTTTTTAATGTTCATTTACGTGTCGGGAATGGCACTTCATGTTTCAAAAACAAGTTTGTCGGGTTTGGGGAGGTTTTAAATATCATTCCATTTGTGCTCTTTGGGGAGAGTGGCCATCTTCGGCGACTTCTTCGAGATCTGCTGTCAGGCTTTTGAACTTGGACACCCATAAGTCTTTATCCACTATGTCGGCCAGTTCAATTTCAAGATCAGGCTGACTTATCCCTGTGAATGCTGATATGCTCAGCAGGGATGGGTCGATGTCCAGTGGTTTGACAAAGGACAGAATTTTTTTTTCCTTTCTGAACTCGCTGAATCTTTCTCCAAATGCAGCTTGCATTGCCATAATTGCACGGTGTAAATAATCACAATTTATGTGACTGTTCTCTTCTTTGAACTCTCTCAGGGAGGGGAAGTGAGAGAGTTTACCTCTCTGTACATCTCTGGCTAACACGGTCATCTTCCGCTCAAACGCCAAAACATCCTCCAGCAACTGCAGGGCTGTGCTTCCCTTTCCCTGTAGATTTTTATTCAGCATGTTTAGGTGACTTGGAATATCCACCATGAAAAAAAACTTTTCCAGCCAGTCGAGATCTCCCAGTTCGGGATAGCTGAGGCCTTTGCTTTCCAAAAAGGTTTTCACATGTTCCTGACAAGCAGAGAAGCCTTTCAGCAAGTCTCTCCTTGACAACCACCGAACTCTGTTGTGCAGCAGGAGATTTGAATATGTGGTCTCTAACAATGAATGATGGTGGTTTAACCCATTTGCAATTATTTTGTTCACTATCTTAATAACGAGGGTCATCACTTCCACACATTCAGGGGGGAATTTTTGAGCGCACAGTGCTTCTTGGTGCAAGATGTAGTCATCGGCTCTCGATCCAGTGACTTTTGAAGTAAATTCACAAAGCCCTTCTGTGCTCCTCACATACTGGGTGCACGATCAGTAGACACTGACACCAGGTGAGTGGTGTTTATTACTTTGGCTTTTAGACAACTGAAAACAGCCTTAAAATGTCCTGTCCCCGCATTTGGTTCTTTAGCGGTATGAGTTCAATCAGTTCTTCTTGCGCCCCACCAGAGTTCACATATCTGCATAACAGTGCTGTCTGCTCAATATTTTTGACATCACTTGACTCATCACAGGCAATAGAATATGCTTGAGCTGAATTAACGTTATCAATTTGCTTACTGTTAATGTTTGTTGCCATTTTAATGGCCCTGTCCTTGACGGTCTTTGAAAAGAGAGGCATTTCTTTAATTTTCTGAATATTTTCCTGTTTGTTTTTGAATTCGGAGAATAGATGCTCTGATATTTTTATGAACCACTCTTTCCTGTATTCTCCGTTTGTGAACGCCTTCCCCCTTACGATCTCATGAGCTGCCACAAAACTAGCAGCTGTAGTTGAGTTTGGAGAGTTGATCCACTTCTTGAAAGTATGTTTGCTCTGCTCAACTTTCCGTAGTAGTTCCGAAATGGCTGTTTCGCCCATATTCAGTTGGGTACTTTTCAGAAAATGCTGAGTGCTTGTTTTGAAAATGTCTTTCAACGTTACATTTTTTGTTTGCTAATTTCTCAACACATATCAAGCACACAGGTAAGCCATGGTCGTTGGCAGTGAAGGCAAAGGAATCTGTCCATGCAGAATTAAATTCTCTATTTTCTTCCAAAGTTTTTGCTTTTTTGGGATGTATTTATGGTTAGCTTACCACGGGGGTTGCCTCGGACTCCAAGATAACTTTGCAACAAAATAAACAAAAACAAAATAATATATAAATAAAAATTAAATTATTAAATAACCGTTATTGGAACAGGTTCAAAGCAGTTTTTTCTTGGAATTGGACTATAGGTGCTTTGTGCAATAATATACCTAATGACAAGAAAATACTAATTTATTTTTTAAAAGAAAATGTTTCTTTTAAAAAAAATGACTGTGATCATGATCAAATTAATCCAATTCATATGATAATATACCTATTTATTTAAATGTATGTTTTTTATGATTCATTATCCGAAGATCAATGGATCAGTGCAAAATTTATCAGATCTTGAGTCCCAAGCTGATGGCTTAGCCCCCACCAGGGACACCCCTGAAGGGAAATCCCTCTTCTCCGCAATGCATACGGACGCGAGGGAGTGTCCCCTTACCCCACTGGTGAAGTACCAACGCCGGCGCAGTAAAGGGAGTAGTAGGGGAGCCAGGCATCTCCTGTTTCTCTCTGAGACTACCAGGAGAAGGAGCTTCCTGAGCATGCTGAGTGTGAGCTCCGAGAGAAAGCGTGTACTATAGACCTGGCAATCAGCTGTGGCTGCCCCCTGCCCACTATATACTGTCAGATAATCCCAGCAGCAGCTGCATGAGAGCTGTATCTGTGTTTATTTAGCTGTCATTATCCTCATGTATAAACCTTCATATCTTCTTACGTAGTAGGTTAGGTTGAAAACAGACATAAGTCCATCATGTTCAACCACTAGGGAAATAAACATATCCCAGATATAAAACCCTATAAAACATAGTTGGTCCAGAGGAAGGCAAAAAAACCCTGGTACATTTTTCTTCAACAGCGGAAAAAAAATCCTTCCTGATTCTGTTAGGCAATCGGATGTTCCCTGGATCAACAGTCACAGTTATTTTTACTTTAAAGCCATATTACCCAGTTATATTCTGTGCTTCCAGAAAAACATTCAGCGTTTTCTTAAAGCAATCTATAGTAGTTGCCGAAACTACTTCCTGAGGGAGCGGATTCCACATTTTCACAGACCTTACAGTGAAGAATCCCTTCTTTTTTCAGAGCTTAAACTTCTTTTCCTCCAGAAGTAAAGAGTGCCCTCTTGTTCTTTGTAATGATCTCAAAGTGAGTAATGGGGAAGAGAGTTCTCTATATTGACCGTTTATATATTTATACAGGGTGATCATATCCCTCTTAAACATCTCTTCTGAAGGGAGAATAGATTCAGTTCAGCTAATCTCTCTTCATAGCTGAGCGCCCCCATTCCTTTTAATAATTTAGTTGCCCTTCTCTGCACTCTCTCCAATTCCACAATGTCCTTTTTGTGAACTGGTGCCCAAAACTGGACTGCATATTCCAGATGTGTCTGACCAATGCTTTTTACAGGGGCAGGATTATGTCTCCATCTCTGCAGTCTTGTCCTCTTTTAATACAAGAATCCACTTTACTAGCTTTAGATTTTGCAGCTTGGCATTGCATGCTGTTAATAAATCTATGATCTACCAGAACCCCCAGATCCTTTTCCATTTCTGACCTCCCCAAATGTATTCCCCCTAGACAGTATGAAGCATGCATGTTGTTAGCTCCCAAGTGCATAATTTTACATTTATCTATATTAAATGTCATTTGCCGGGGGCGTGGCTTGGCGGTCTCCTGAGATTGCCGCTTGAATCTCCTTTTCTGATGGCTCCAGTGTGAGATCCGCAGCTCCATCGGCACCTGAGGCTTCCCCCCTCCCCAACGCAGCATCACGGCTCCTCTCAGCCCTCGATTCGGGCTTTTATAGAAGACGCTTCTGCGGCTCCCCAGTACTCTAAGATGGCGCCGGCTTCCTCCCCTCCTCAACACACGCAGCGTGCAAGGGAGTCTCCGGCTACATGCCATCTCCTCACAGCAGCAGACCCGGCTGGAGCCTCTCCTGGATTGGTAGTGGATAGCCAGATCATCCTGCATTGTGACGAGGACGGCCAGGCAGCTCAGGATCTTACTGGGGTGAGTCTCTCCCCCTGTTCTGAGCGCTCACCCTCTACTGGGACTCACCATGATGGGGACATTTCTGTTTCACCTAAAGTCCCTTGCTCCCCCATGGATGATACTGTGCCCTTAGCCTTTAGACCTGGGGCGGTCTCCTCTCCCATGATGGGGACAGTTGGGGGCACTCATGCAATAACTAAACCAGCACCCTTTAGGCCGCTGAAAGCTCACTTTCCCCCCCAGGGCCCTCCATCATGTTTACCCGGACTGTCTTTTGGAATAGGTCCCCCAGGGACCCATGGTCCTGTGGAGCCACCTCACCCTCGCAAACAAGGTCAGGGTCCTGTAGCGGACGCTTTGCCATCCACATGGCAAAATTAGCTTCAGATGTTGCCTAGTAAGGCTGATTTTCAACTACTGATAACTGAAGTTCAGGCGACATTTCGCTCTGAAATTGGGGTCCTTCGTACTGATTTGCAGTCTCTGGCTGGGGGAGTGGAAGATATAGATGAAAATTTGCACCAGGCTAAGGGGGATATTGAGCTCCTTACACGCAAATCTCGGGACTATCATTTGAAGATCAGAGATCTATACTGTCACATAGAGGATATGGATAATAGGGGCCGCAGGAATAATATTAGAGTTCGCGGGCTGCCTGAAGCCACCCGTAACCCGGACCTAAAATTGGATCTGCAGGCTTTTTTTACCTGCCTCTTGGGGCGCCATTCCTCACAAGATGTGGGGATATTTATAGCCTATAGAGCCACCGCCAACCTGCCTTGGCCTCAAGGCCACGTGATGTCCTTTGCCACTTAGCAGATGCAGATTTGAAAAATGAGATCATGGCTGCTGCACGGAATATGCGCAACTTGGAATTTGACGGGGCCCCTTACAGCTTTTCCAGGACTTGTCATGGCACACCCTGCAACAAAGGCGCCTCCTACAACCACTCCTCACCTTGCTTCGGGATCATCGCATCCCCTATCGCTGGGGTTTTCCATTCTGCCTAACGGCCCGCCATGAGGGGAGAACGGCTGTCCTACGCTACCCGGAGGACTTACCTGCCTTCTGCCGAGATATGGGACTAGCCTTGCCCAAACTTCCTGGATGGGAGTCAGAAGATTTTTTACCTCCCTCATCCCCGCCTCGGCAGACGGCCACGCAGGAGACGCTCAGGACGTCGGGCTGAGCAGCCTCCTCCACTTCCTCCTCCTCGAGACAATGGACAGTTTTGATGGGGCCTGGCCCCCCTTATCTCCAATACTGCTTTGATCCTATGATGCAATTTTAGATTATAATGCTGCCCTACTCCTTAAATTGATGTTTAACCTACTAATGTTTTGCCTTAAAAATTCTTATAGAGTTATAGTTTTTACGGTTCAATATAGTAGAAGCGATTTGTATCTGGATAATACTTGATTGGCGGTACTTGTTGTTTGTTATACTCTGCCTTAGAGACTGTGGCCCTTGGCCTGGGTGTGATGTCATCTTGCTAAGTTACTATGACCTCTTACCTCTTATAGGCTGCTGTATGGCTTATGTTCCCCTAACTACTGTTTAGATTGCACTTTTCACTGATCTATACATAGGTCCTGGTCTGTGACTTGGCCTAGGTTTTTCATGAATATGCCTTATCACACCACGGTTTACTAAATGTTGCACAGCTTGGTTTTGTTTTTCTAAAAAGTACTGCCCTCTTATACTGTATTATGTTTTATACTTGCCCTTTTTTACAAATGCCGTTAGGTTGCCTTTTTGCCCCTTGGGGGGGCCCTGCGCCGGGACCGATTTGTTCAGCTATGGTGGGGAACCCTTCCATGGAGGCTATGCTGATGTTTGCTAGCTGGTGCCACCAATGTCATGATGACCAGAAATTTGTCTGGTGATTGTTCCGGGGACTGTTGGGTCCTTGACCCCTATAGGAGTGTTGAAGTATCTGTCAAGGGTGTTTCTTCCCTGCTGCCCCTTTTGAGGCACGGGGACCAACGGATACTGGACACTCCATGGTCGCTAAGTCGCGACTATCTTACCTTGGTCGGTTGTTTATGTATATGTTTTTGTTTTTTACTGTGATTTTGTTTTTTATTGTGATTGCCTTCCCTTGCCATTACCCACCTAACTTCCCACCTTCCCCCACAGGGCGATTTTCATATCCTCTAAAATGCACTTTAGAGCAAATGCTTGATCTGTACTCAAAGGCCTATGTGCAACGGAGGGGTCTAAGCACAGCTCACTTTATCTCACTCTATTATGGCTGTTAGAATTTTATCCCTTAATGTGCGGGGCTTGAATTCCAACACTAAAAGGAAATTAGCACTTAGGGAATTTAAACGCCAATCGGCGGAGGTTGTCTTTTTACAAGAGACACATTTTGATAGCACGGGTACCTTTAATTTTGCCTCCAAATATTACTCAGGAGTTCATGTGGCTAATTCCCCCTCTAAAAAACGGGCGGAGGTTGCAATTCTGATTCGGGATTCCTTCAACTTCTCCCCCGCACGTACAATCGCTGACTCTGAGGGAAGATTTCTTATCCTGCATGGTACCCTCCGAGGTGTCCCTCTGACATTGTGCAATCTTTACACCCCCAACACAGGTTAGATCAAGTTTACCACTAGGACTCTGGCCCTTCTGGATGAGTTCACTCACACTTATCTGGTGGTTGGAGGTGATTTTAATTCTATTTTCTCCCCTACTCAGGACAGAATGTCTGTGTTTACATCTCCCCCACCTCCAGCTGTTCTCCAGCACTCAAAATGTTTTAGACAGCTTATCAGATGCCATCAATTGTATGACAGCTGGAGGATCCAGCACCCTACGAGTACACAATACTCCTTTTATTCTCCTCCCCACAAAACGCACAACCACATTGATTATTTATTTGTTAATCTACCTTTACTGAGAAATAGTGCCTCAGCAGATATACACCCTATTTCATGGTCGGATCATGCGCCGATCACTCTGGAGATTTTTTTTGCCCCCTTTAAGACTAGGATCTGCCACTGGAGACTGAATGATTTTCTCCTTAAAACTGTAGACACTAAATTATCACTCACTGCCGGAATACGGCAGTGGTTAGGGGTCAATGTGTGGCCCTAAGCTCCCGT
Organism: Pyxicephalus adspersus; assembly: GCF_032062135.1. Classification (NCBI taxonomy): domain Eukaryota; kingdom Metazoa; phylum Chordata; class Amphibia; order Anura; family Pyxicephalidae; genus Pyxicephalus; species Pyxicephalus adspersus. The sequence goes on from NC_092861.1 coordinate 93,989,992, forward strand.
ATTAAAAAGAACTCCAATTTACAGCGCACCCTGACAGAGAAGGCATTGATGGTGGCAGAGGGACGACTTACTAATAGTCCGTCTCATCTGCGGTCTGGCTCATCTGCGGGAGGTGACTTCCCTCCGCTCCAAATTACGGGCCCTGGAGCTGAGAAAAGTTAGCTGGCTGATGCAATGAACCAAGCAAATCTATTATCACAAGGGCCACAAAGCGGATACGCTATTAGCACGTAAATTGAGGGACACACAAATTTACTCATCCCCTGTGGCCATTAAGGACGAGAAAGGTGTTCTTAGATATGACCCCTCTCATATAGCCTCTCGGTTTGAACAATATTATACACACTTGTATACACTACATCAGGCATAAAGCGATATGGGCTCCACTTTACAACCCACTATTGACTCTTACCTAGCGGACCTGAATCTTCCCTGTTTGAAGGCGGAAAACCTGGAACATCTTAACAGCCCCATTACTGAAGAGGAGATTTCACAGGTTATTTCTCATCTCCCTTCACATAAGGCCCCAGGCCCTGAGGGGTTACCATACCTATATTACAAAACCTTTTTGCCACACTTACTCCCCTATCTAGTAGATTTATTTAATGATTTTTTACAGGATAAACCTATTCCGCCTTCCATGTCATGCTCCCATATCACCGTTATTCCCAAACTAGGTAAAGACCCTCTAGAGTGTACTAATTATAGGCCCATTGCGTTGCTAAATTTGGATCTCAAAATCTATTCTAAAATTCTAGCTAATAGGCTGTCCAAATATATGCCATACCTAGTGCACAGGGATCAAACAGGCTTTATCCCATTTCGCCATGCCAGTGATAATACTCGCAAAGTAATCAACATCATTGATATTCTCAATAAACGCAAGCTCTCTTCACCGATACTTAGCTTAGATGCGGAGAAAGCGTTTGATAGACTTAGTTGGCCATTTATGTTCTCCACACTGTCTAAAATGGGGTTCTCTCGACCGTTTATGGGCGCTATACGTTCCCTCTACACCTGTCCATCAGCTTTGGTCAAACTACCTCACGCCTCCTCAGCGCAATTTCCAATTAAAAATGGGACGCGGCAGGGATGTCCCTGCTCTTTGCACTTAGTATTGAACCACTTGCAGAGAAGATCTGATCTAATCCCAATATTCAGGGAGTCCCAGTGAAGAGCTCCTCCTACAAAATTTCACTGTACGCACATGATGTACTCCTTACACTGACACAGCCTCTTACCACCCTCCCGAATTTATGGGCTGAATTGCACACTTTTGGTATCGCCTCAGGCTATAAGTTGAACTCCTCCAAAATGAAGGCCTTACCACTACACATGTCACCCTCACAACTTTTGGCGCTACAAGGTTGTTTTTCTTTTTTATGGCAGGATTGTTCACTAAATTATTTGGGCACTCAAATTACAGCCACATATAGCCAACTATATGCCCGTAACTTTCCCCTGCTACTCCAGGAGATATACAATTACCTGAACAAATGGAAGGGGCACTCTCTGTCTCTTATGGGTCGTATTGCATCTGTGAAGATGATGCTTTTACCCAAGCTCCTCTGCTTATTTGAGAGTCTTCCGGTCCGGGTCCCTGTTCTGACCCTGAAAAAGCTACAAACCAACTTTTTGAATTTTATTTGAGTGCATAGGTGACATAGACTCTCCAAGACAGTGGTTTGTACACCCAAGGATCTGGGAGGCCTTGGGGCCCCAGACCTCGTTAAATATTATATGGCGACACATCTCCAATTCTTGCCCGCATGGACCAAATTGTTCTCCTCCAGTGTTTCCCAGGAGTTGGAGGAGGCCTGGCTTGCCCCTCTGCACCCCAATGTGATGCTATGGAGTTCTTCAATGCTTTTGACAGATAGGGATTTACTTTAACCGATGGTGTTTATGAGAAATATCTGGACAGCTCACAAACTTAAGGATGGCCTTTCCGCCCCTGCCTCGGTACTTACCTCTATTATACACACCCCCCTGATACCCGACAGTCCCATCAGATCTATGTGGAAACCCTGGCGAGAGAGAGGGCTTTTTCAAATCCAGGATATTTTGCATCCCTTGGAGCGAAGATTAACTACCTTCACAGAATTACAGGAGAAACGAAATGGTACCGAAATGGTGAGCAGGAAGCAATACATGACAGGCCAGCACTGTATGATAGATTTAGTTTTGTATCCTTCATTAACAAAATCAGTAATAATGAGTATAAATGAGTAAGTGCAAAAATTCTTGATTTGTCTTACCTTTTATTTGGTGCATGTACATTTTGGTAACTAGAAACATTTCAATTTATTTTTATTTTAAATTTGAGTTTTATCTTAATGTCAACAGCAGCCCCCAAATGAAAAATTGTTGGGCACCACCGATTTAGATGATTGGTGTTTTTTTATCTGTCCCTTGAAGTCACAATAAAAAAAGAAGGACCTACTTTAACTCTACTGTACAGTATATTTATTATATATTTTGTAACATGTTCCCCAGGGCAGGCTTGACTCTCCACACCCTTTTTAGTTTGCCTGTTAGCTTTGAAAATGGCTACAGTTCAGTAGTCTCCCACAAACTTCAATAGGCTTAGCTGTTAGGTTTGCAATTTTACTTACTCTAATTCTTGGATCATTCCTATTCTTCACATTATGTTTTGTCATCATTAGGCCACATAGAACTTATACAATATGTTTCTCTTAAATACATATTTATACTAGTTTAATCTAATGTTGACATAGTCTAGGTTTTAGACCCATAAGTAACATTTGTTACCACTGGAAATTGTAGCATTCTCTTCAGTCACATTAATTCTACACTCAGGGTGAAGCTCTGTACTCCATCAGTGTAATTTTCAACTATAAATTAGCCGGTTCTCTGTGTTCTTGTGCATTCCATATATTTTGTTTTTGACTGATTGTGAGTCCAGTCATTAAGGCTTCTGGGGAGAGTGCCTTAAGTTTTTCTACCAGCTAACTTTGGTATGGCCAAGACTGCTATATCATCTGCAAAAGCAGAGCTGTGCAGTCATGGTGTTAATAAAACTTCCCATTTCTAGATTTTTAACCTATTACAACAAGACTCCGTGAAAAGAAAGAAAATCATTTTATTTTTTCTGTGTTCCCTTTCCAACACATGACCACATACTGTTATTTTGGCTTTGGTCCATCAGTATCTTTCATTATATCTAGACCGCTCTTTGTACTGCTTTGGACTTCTGTCTCTTCTCCTGTCCTTGTCTCTTTCTCTTGCATTTTCCCTGGAACTATGGTAACTACTACGTTCACGGGAAAGGCTACGGCTTCTCCTGCCATCCTTTTTCTCACTTCGCCTCTTCTCCTTGCAATAGTCATCCTCGTGTTTCCTGTGGCGATCATTTCTATAAGAATCCTGTAAATAAAAAAATTAAAATTAAGAAAGTAATTTTCATAATAGTGCCCAGTGGTCCAAGTATTTTCCTTTTATTTTAGAATTCAAAATCCAGATTTTATAAGAACTATCTGAATATCTTAAAGGCCATCCCTCCTTAGCTGATAAAGTTGATGATAAAATGCAAAACTATGAACAGAGTGGGGATGGGTTACTGTTTATGTCCCCTATATGTTCTGGTGACAAGTGAGGGAAAATCAAAATTCAGGTTGTGACAACAGAAACGGGGTAAATCTTCTAATGGAGGCACTTAAAAACACTGGAGACAGGGAAATATGTTTAAGATTGTTTCCTTGGTTTTCCCTCATTTTATGTTGAATAAGCACTATGAAAGTAAAGGTATACCTTTTTAATGGTACAGATTGCAAAAAAAGTGCTAAAGTGAACCTATTTAGGTTAGGTAAAAAAATGTTATCATGTGTCCCTGTAGAACCAACTAAATTATAGACCCCTGCTATACATACAACCTAAACTCCTGCCTATGGTAATGTTAAGGATGGATACCTTACACCTAATGGGTGTGTTTTACAGCTTTGGTTCAGAACTCAAGGGGCTCCACAGGAATCAACTGAAAGGTAAACATTAGCACTTTGAACTTATGAACATTCGTATTGATAAACTATTATGTACCATGCAGGGTGTTTAGATTAGAAACATTTCAAGTCCTTAAAAAAACTCACTCAAAAATATCACCAGCCTACCCTGCCATCCAATATCTGTGCACACTTTGGGTAGCTTCAATCAAAGCAGGTTATATTTTGCAGAGGCTTGCACAGTGGGTCAGATATCAAGGGTTGTTTAACCCTTCCCAATACTTCCCTCAAACATGTTCCTAGAATGCATTTGTAATCGTTTTTTAGAGATTGTTTGATATACCCCAATATTCTGGGAACTTATGTAAGACTATTGAACATGCAATATGATATTCTGCAAAAAATACAGGAACTGATGACTGTGCAGACTGCTTTAGAAAACCCCAGTTGTTAAAAATAGAATACAAATTCACAAATAAGAAAATAAAGCACACAAATAAAGAAAATAAAGAACACAAAAATATATTATAATTAAAGACATACAGAATGATGTAGATAAAGATTTTAAGCGTATGTAAACCCTAAGGTGTATTTCAGACCCACAGGGAGCTGCAGCGTTCTGCCCGTGGCTGCCCATGATTCCAAGTTCTTCCATTCAAGTAAATAGGAGAAGAGGAGAACCATTTTTTGCCTGCGGCTGATTGCAATGTGGTTCCGAAAAATAACACTACCTTATAAAGAGAGGGATTCTTGATAGACTGCTGTGTGACTTTAGCAACAGGCAAGGAAACAGGGATTGGTTTCTAAATAGGATCTTCCTTCTGCTATGTGCAAGGCTGAATTAACTAGGTAGTGTTGGCAGGACAGGAAGGCTTTCACAAACAAAGCCTCTCCAAACACACTTTGTGACCCTTTCCCCGTTAAAGCAAACTTATCACCAAAATTTGTACTATATATAAAGGGGAACATAAGCCGCTGCAGTAAAGGCAGAATGGAAGGGCAGAGCATCCTGGGATACATACGTCACATATCACAGGAGGATTCAGGCTGTGTCTTCTGCACATGCCCGACCTTTACCTTAAACATATTTAAACCATGGGGCCACATATCTCCTATCCAATACCTTTCTCTACAACAATATTGATTCTACGAACTCCATGTTACACCTATCATTAAAAGTAGGTTAGCTACCTTTTATCACATCTGTTCATTTTAGTTGCTTGACTGTTGATCTTGAATGTTGATACTGATCCAACAACCTCAAAACTTTCAAGGTAAAAGATGTTAAAGCGTACGTAAACTCAGAAATTTCACTTTACAGAAAAGGGTAGACAACCCTTTGATGTAAGATTTAAAAAAAAAAAAAAAACAGAATTTGTAAGTGCAACACCATTTTTTTTTTTTTTGCCTAGGCGATCGAGAATGAATGGGAGCACAAAGCCTTCAGGGATACCTACATATCACACATCCCAGGAGGATCTTGGGTGCTCTTTTTCCGCACGGGACCGATTGACTGCGCTGCGGGATTGAAGGTAAGTGTATTTTTTATTGTTTTAGGCACTTTTGAATTTAGTTCCTCTTTAAGGACAAAAAATACATTTTAATGAGTTTTGACCAACTCTTTTCTCGGTGCTCATTTGGGGTTTGTGATTAAGATATACTGAAGCCAGGAAACCAGCACTCTTAGCCCCCAGATATCTCTCATGAGAAGTAAATAATATTATGAGCAAGATTATTGAGTTGCAAAAAACGCAAAAGTTTCAAAATTGCAACTAAATATATAGCCATTCACTAAAACAAAAGCTAACCCTTGCACCTTAGGAACAGTGAAACGTTAGCCCATAGTTTAGTTTCCCAAATGTATGCTAGTTTGCAGCTAGGAAAAAAAATTATTTGGTAATAAAAATGCTTTTAGTGAGCGTTTCCCAAATGAAACTAAACCACACTCCAAAGTCTGGCAGATAGACTGTACACTATATGACCGTGTAAACTATAGGAAAAAAAAAAGGGGAACAAGCACAGAATAAATTTACCATAGAAGTGTTGCAGCAATGTGTAGATGAAATTGTTTGTGCACAAAATGACTAGACTAGGCAAACACAATTTAATCTTAACCCTCTGAAAATTTTGCACCTGCTTACTTCTTTAAAACTCATAGCTTAAAAATGAAAAATAGGGTAAGGATGGAGAAACATTTATGAAGACAGTGAAAGTCTTTGCCCATAGAAAGTCTGAAAATACACAAATGAGGATATTTTTCAAGACCTCATTTACTTTGTTATACACTCTATAGGTCAGTTCCACTGTATGTTACCATTTTAGTTACTACTTACGTGAACTTTCATACTCAAATATTTGGATACATTTTAACTATTTTAAGCATTTTTAAATCAAGTTTGTTATTTAAATTTAAAACCTAAGTACAGCACATTTTCAAACATTCTAGCATTGTCCCCATCTACTCATCAGTTCTCCCAATAAGATTAGAGACAAGAGCAACAGATTAATCTGTCTTCTCATTGCCCAGCTTAGTGAACTTTGGCTGTTCCAAGACACAAGGCTGGAAACAGATGTTTGAACTTGGAACATTGATAAGGATGATTGGAGCTGTATTACACATCTTTATTCAGAAATTTCACATGTTTAGAAGTACAGAAAGTACCTTTGACTTTTTTGTTTTCTTTTCATCTTCATCATCAGAGTAGTGGCGCTTTTTTTCTTTATGTTTAGAATGCCGATGACTTCTGCTGGTCTCTTCTGCGTTGTCCTCAATTAGAAGATCATATTTGCTGCTAATATAGTTAAGGTTTTTAGGAAAAGGAACAAAAAAATTTTGTTTTAGGAACAAAAAAATTTATTAAAGTTTATTTTTTAAGAAGTCCTTCAAACAGCAGTCCACATTTGTAAGAAAAGTAATGTTAAGATCCATAAACCTAATAGCTTAGTGAAGCTGCAGTTGCACTAGTTCTTACATTTGTTTGTTGACTGTATTATTCCTAAATCATAAACTGTAAATTTATAAGGGTGAACTTTCTACAGGCTAAATAAAGTGACATTTACACTAGCAATGACATTTACACAACAGTAAGTGACTTGTGTGGTGTGCTCAAATATAATGAAACGCTGACAGAAAAAGTTTCTCCAAGGCTTGTTTTGAATAAAATCTTTTGACAATTGTTAGAACGATTAGCATAGGTTATACTTTATACATTTTCCAATCTAGCATAAAAAGTCATTTATTTTTGTAATCTATAAATGCATGGAGGATTTGTACAGGTCCATCTACTGGCTAGAAATGAGAACATAATAATTCATATGTAACAGAGGAAAACACTATTTTATTCTCTTTAAAAAGAAAAAAAGAACATAGTAATCTAAAAAGAAGAAGTAATCTACTAATGCTATTGCTAAAATGTATTAAAAAGCCCCGTTAGCCGATATCTTATTTATATCAGTTATGCAACTGTATAAGTGCCACAGAGACTTAGGGCATTAGGTTACACTTTCATCAGTGAAGCTGGAATGGATCTGTTCCAGGATTCAAGACATTTGCTAGCAAATAGCAAATGACTTTGAAGAAATCCATTCCAGGTTTGCTGGATCACGTAGCTTCACTGATGAACGTGTATCCTCTCCAGCCTTTGAGAGCTTAAAGGGCCTGGGATACTCCATTTTGTTCCTTATTCTAGTTTTTAGTTATAAGAGATAGACGTATTCCTTGGTTGTTTAGACTATATGTGTATAAACCTGATGTTCTGCCAAAATGAGTGTCCTTGTTAATTCTGCTAAACTCAGATAATGTCGACTGTTTATGAATAACAAGATGTTTTGTATGTGTCTGAAATGATGTAGCTAAACAGTTTTGTTTTAGAAGTATACTAGTGATTTCCCATTGTAATAAATGAGCATGCGCTATGGCATATTGTTACTATATATAAACTAGATGTTTGTTATAAAGTTAAGATTGATATAATATATAAAGTTGAAGATTGCTTGATACCATACTGAACATCCTGTTCTGATGCAATGAGAGACTCTGGGATGGATGGAGATGAGGAAGGAATAGAGCCAAGAAACTTTCAGAACCTTTCAAGAGCTTTAATAAATAAGGCCCTTAAAGTCGATACCTAGTCAAATATCAGCCCTTGATAGTTGATGTTTATACAAGATAGAGATTATACAAGTGGGACCTACGGAGGTTCTAAAAGCACTGGCATCAAATGAAGATGGCAAAAAAAACATTTTGTATGTACAATTGTATGTACGTTGCATCATACAATGCTGGCATGCAATTTACAACGCAGCTATGGAAAATGCACGTTATCACACATGTTCCCATAGAGCATTATACATGAATGGGTCCCTAAAAAAATACTTGAGATGGTCCTAAAGGTTTAGGAATAAGAAAACAAATGCACTGTAAACTAATAACGCTTAGCTTGAGGAAATAGGCAAGATTAGATGGAAGATACCACAAGCATATAAAGTGGCTTCAGAAAGTATTCAGAACCCTTTTAATTTTTTTTTTAATTTTGTAATGTTTTAGCCTGGATCTAATGCATAAGGAACTGAAAAAAACAGATATATTAACCACTCATTTATATTTTATGAAAGCATGTCTAATTGACTGCTTTAGACTTTCCACATCAACAATGTAAATTAATTCCCTTAGACTTAATGACATATGACTATGATAGGGACAATAGATTGTGAGCTCCTTTGAGGGACAGTTAGTGACACGACTATGGACTATGTACAGCGCTGCGTAATATGATGGCGCTATATAAATACTGTATAATAATAATAATATTAATAATAATAATACACACACACACTATTTAACATACTTCATAAACCATTACACAAAGAGTAGAAATTCACATCTAGGAACTGCACACTATAAAAAGATACTCTTGTTTAGGTCTGGCTTTGTCTTTCAGGGAAAGCTTTGCTTGTTTTCCCGTTTCCTTCTCATATTCTTTGAAGTCATCTTTTGTATATTTTCCCCCTGAAAAAATAAAAAAGCTTTACATGTTATATTTCATAATGGTAAGTGAACATCAATGTGACACTAGTCCCAAAATACTTTTTGATTAAATCGTCCTCTTTTCCCCATACATCACTTTTATTTTTTTCATAACAGCTTATAAACTTTAAAACAAAATTCTGTTATTGGTTTTTTTCCATGTTGCTTTTGTTTTTTCCAACATTTTTGGCAGCAAGGTGGTAAAAAAGGACATTTGTTATAGAAGGGACTTTAAAATGGATTTTTATTACTTAGGATAGCAATATGATTTATACAGCATTCTAAACTTAAGGGACTACGTATTACGACTGAAACTGCCATTTTAACATTTTCTGTTTCCAATAGCAGTGTATACATTAATTATGCAAAAAAGGAATAAAAAAGTAATTAAAGTAATAGTGAAACAGTGCTGTCAGGTAATGTGATATACCGTATTTTTCGGACCATAAGACGCACTGGACCATAAGACGCACCAGTTTTTTAGAGAATGGAAATGAAGAAAAAAAAAAAGATTCTGAAACAAATAGTGTCCTAAAATATTTTATGTGCATTAAAAACCAACATCACAGTCATAAACACATGTAATAAACCCTGTAAAGTAAACAGCAGCATTTAGAACCATTATTAACAAAGTCAGCAAAAGATTACTGTATTACTGGGTACTTAAACAACATATCAGCAGATATGTACAAAAAGAATTGCCTTATAAGCCGATATTACCCTCTTTAGAAGAAAGAGTTTTGAATATCCGCCCACCAGTGTCTGATACTGATTCACTTTTTGACCATTGCTTCACACAAAATTCCTTCAGCTGCAAGTGGTTTGTGGGTTTCAGCTCTTGAACTACCCATTTCAAATTACCCCACAATACGTAAATGTAATATAAATTAGGACTTTGACTTAGGCCATTTGTTGTCCGATTGAAGCTAGCGTATTATTGTGTTAAATGATCCACTTTGAATTCAGATTTCATAAGGTCCACAGCACATTGTCCTAGAAGGCCTGGTATTTGCCTACATGTTGGCTGTCAAATTGTAGTTAACTGCCAATCTCACAATTAAGTTTTGGGGCTCTCGGAGACATAGTTTGGCATGAAGTGAAGTACTTCTGTGCTGAAATGATTGAACCAGCCAGTTCGACAAGTATTTGAGAATCTACACCACTTGAAGACACATTAGGTGCAATAAAACAAAAAGATTAATAAACAAATATTTTGCATACATGTTATAAATATATGCTTTATATATTAAAATAAACACCCACAAATTCCAATACTAGCCAATACATTACTACATGTTCTAGTTTACTATCCGAAGCAATGACTGGTACCTTTGCCTTTCCATTTCACTTTAGCAACAGACTGACTGAAATCCACATGTATTCTTCGGTCATCAATAAGCACATTGTCCATCTTAAAATAGGCTTTCTCACAGTCTTCCTCCTGGATAACAAGTTAATAAGAAAAATGTAAGCAATGTGTATAATTTTTCCTGAATTAGACAAAATATTAACAAGATACCTTTTCAAACTCAATAAAAGCATAACACAACGATTCACCAGTTTTCCAGTCACGAATGATCTCACAACTAGAAAAAGGAGAAAAAAAAAAACAAACAAGCACATTTAAGGTCAGAACAAAATATGTAATCCAATGCAAGTTTTAGTCAATCACTAGCCATAATGAAATTTCTTTTTTATATTCTGTGCATGCATTCAAACTTTAGATCTCAGTGTGGGTTCACAGTTGCTCCCACATCACTCATCGCACACAGCTCATTAATGTGAAATCCACTACAAAATTAGGGAAGACAATGTCACATACTTGCAGCTGTTGCACAAAAATTCTAATTGACATAGATAAGGGTTAAAGCCAGAAGGTTTAGACTTAGCACGTCTAAAATTAACCTATATAGAGATACTGTGAAAGGTGGCATTGTTAAACTTATTCTAAGAATTCTTTGGTAGTTTAGTCCTAGCTTACAGAACCAGGTTAGCAAACCATCCTAAAAAATATGTGACCATAGATCAACTATACCAATTTGATAGTGATATTCTGATCAATGACAACTAATAATGATTCTGCTCTGAAGGGGAAGATGGTGCTTTATATTGATGGAGAAGTTCACCCTAGAGTTATGGGTTAATTAGAAGAAAAAACATCATACGTTTAAATATTCCTTATTTCCTCTGTTAATTTCAATAAAGATTTTTATGTAACAACTGCAGGTTTGCCATCACCAAACCAAGTTTTATAATACATTGTGTTGTTAAGCAGGAAGGCTGATAAGTATGCTTTTTTGGTCAGAATATGTCATTTTACACATTACATTAATGGAAAAGAAAATAATCTGTACACAAAGTGAAAAAGATATAAACTCAATAGGCTCAATATACCAAGCTGTAACCTCTGTTATATACCACAATATTCTCTATGTTCTGCTGAAACATCCAAGAGGTAAAATCAGTATTCACATGGCTAAATGATATTAAGCAATACATTATATTTTACATGTCATAAATACCCAGACAAAGCTTGCTTCATCATTAGAAAAAAATCAGCATTATAGTATAGGTGATTTGATGAGGCCATAGTAAATTCTACCTTAAAGCACACAAACCTTTGGTAAAATATACCTTTTTATTGCTCCAAATCGTGAAAAAATAATCTCCAAATCTTCATCTGTTGTTACAGGATTTAATTTGCACACAAAGAGAACATTTTCAGGGGGCTTGATCTCTGCATCTGGTATGTCACCAACCTTTAAAATAACAAGAATCAGTCTCACACAATTACAGGAAGGGTGCGGTGTTGTACATTATTCAGTAGATGGGGGCATCTTAACTGAAAAGCTACAAAAGCAGAATATCTTTAATATGTGTTTCATTTATAGCATATGAATAATACTATTAGGTCTTATAGATCATGGATTACACTGGACCTTATTGTTGGGATTTCAAGATCTAGGTGCCTTAACAACTGGTTAAGACACAAATACAGCAATTTCTCCTTTCTTTAGAGCCATAACCTTTTACATGGACTTCAACTCAGAAGTCACCGGGTAGCAGTACTAATTGACAAAAAAAGCATACAAGGAAGTCTGGTGTGGAACAGATAGCAAAGACAGTGCCTCCCAATGATTCAGCAATGAAAGGTCCTGGACATGTCATCGCTACAGGACAGCTGTAAAAGGGTAAAGTATGTCCACTAATCAGCAAAAATGCCATGCATACTTGTTGGATATGGCAAAAGCTCACCACACAGGAATAGGTTCAGCTTTGCTTAAAGTGGTTATAAACTAAGGGAACTAATGAAGCATTTGGTTTATAATTTTACTTGAATGAATTATTGTTTTTACCTACAAGAGACAAGGTTGATTTAATAAACAATTTTTATTTCATGGCTAATGACCAACAATTTTTGCACTGGTTCTCCAGTTTTATAGGGTTGGAAGATACAGCAGGCTAATCTGAGATTTGGAGTCACTTCTTACTTCACTTCTACAAGATGGCCAATATATTAAACACTTGGAACAGAGCGTAGTATTACTGAATGGATGCCTTACAAGAGTATAATTTTGTGTGTTCGAGGTTTTTGCATATTTATTTCCAGGATAGGTGATCTTTAGTGACATTACCATTTCCAATAGAACAGCTCTGGTTTTGGCTTCTTTATCAGCCAGAATTTCTTCAACTTCTTCTACTGACTTTCCTTTGTTGTCATCAATTTCTTCATCTGCACCGATCCTGCCGCTCTAAGTATCAGAAAAAAAGACAACATTCTTCTGTCAGAAAATATAGGGACATATGTGTTTTACCGAATGATAAATAGGACTAAGACTTCCTTCCTCACAAATACTTCTCTAAATGTTTCCTTGGATTGGTGAACTAGTAACAATTACACCTAAATAGATAACCGCTAATGCCTATTAATATTATTAATAAACATGATTTTTATAGCACCAACATTAAAATGCAGCGCTGTACATTAAATAGGGGCCCATTATCCTTCTGTAGGTCCCAGGTTCGAATCTCGGCCAGGACACTATCTTAATGGAGTTTGCAGATTCTCCCCGCATTTATGTAGGTTTCTTCTGGGTACTCTAGTTTCCTCATACATTCCAAAAACATGCAAATAATTGCCCCCCCCAAAATGACCTTAGACTGTGTTAAGGATTTCTTTAATTTCTTTAAAGTTTTCTTACCTTTTGTTCTCTCCTGTGCTATCATCACAAGGAGGTAACCCCTCCTTTTGTATTGTAGTGCCCAGCACACAGAGCATCCCACAGCTAATAGTTACATAGTGGGGAGCAGTTTTGGTACACAGCAGGGAGTGTTTCCTATGCAACTTTCTACTTGGTATCCTCCACTCCAGAGCCTCTAACTCTTACCATATTGGCATTAAAGTGGGATGATGTTTTCTTGAAATGTCAAGCAAACATTGTGTAGCACTTACAGTTTTATGTGGTCACAGTCATGTTCTATCATAGTTACAGGAGCTGTAGGCTGCAATTAAGTACTTACATCTAATTGTTCTTTTGTGGGTTCTGGGGAGCGATCTGGAATGACCAGACCTTGTGGATCATCAAATGGATCATCTAGAATCACAGTATGGTTTATCCTACAAAAACAACAAGGTTCATATTTATTTAAAAATAAAATGTCAACATTGTAAATTATAATAGGCAGAACAAACAAATCACTGCAGCATTTTAAAGTGAAGCAAATAGTTTGGTTGATAGTCTCTTTATATAGTTAGCGTGTATAAGGTCATTTATGAAGCACTAGAGGTTATCGAGAAAAAAACAGCACAGCAGTAGCCGTTGGCCACAAGACTGGCTTTATCTGATTGAGGGCTAAACCCTCCCTTAAATCTTTCCTTTTTTAAACCCACCCTGAAAATCTCCACTAAAACCTGGCCTAAAAAATTTAAACTGGATTTAATTTTAAATGCCTATAAATGTCCATACAACTTTTATATGCATTTTTAAAGCTAGCATGTTTTAAACCAAGATATGTGGTAAAGAATTAAAATAGGTGAAAATGCTTTCCAAATGCTACAACACACCAATTCATGTTAATCAGGGAGTTTGGGAGGCATTTATGGACGTTTTAACTCTTTTCAAATGCTGATGGATGCGTTTGCTTTACAGCCCATCAAGAAAATGCTCTGATGTGGAGTGGCCCATTGAATGAACTGGAATTTCAAACATGGGCATTTAAATGCTCAGGTTAAACACTGGAACAGTGTCCGTGTAGATAAAGCCTTAACTGTAACCCGGGACTTTAAATTCCCTAAAATATAATCACAGCTGTATCACTAGAACACTAGATGATTTAGATGAAACAGATTTTAAAGGAAATAGGATTCTGTAACCAAGATCCTCTGTTTTGCCCTGCCAAGCACTAGCCCAGGGGTGGGCAAACTTTTTTAGTCATGGGCCACAAACTGAAAAAAAATTTATCAGAGGGACCGGGTCGATGGTAGAGTGGGCGGGGTTATGCCATATGACACCCCGAACGTGACGCCATGATGGCAAAACCCTGCCCACTCTCCTATCGCAGACCTGAGCCTGCGATGGGAGAGTGGGCGGGTTGTGTGCAGTGACACAGCCCGTCCACTCTCCCATCGCAGGCTCTAAGCTTGTGGTGGGAGAATAGACGGGCTGTGTCACTGCACACATCCCGCCCACTTTCCCATCGCAGGCTGAGATCCAGGGACGTGTTCTATGGCTCTGGCCAGGGGCGCGAAACACCCAAAGGGCCTGGAGAAACATGCCCATTAGGCCGTATACCGTATATATTAGGCCGTAGTTTGCCCATGCCTGCACTAACCTGTACTTTAAAACAGTCCTGACTGGGTTCTGTCCCTGCCACACATGTACACATTGACACATCAATCTTCACCTATTTATAAAGATGTCTCTGTACATCCTAAGAATGAGAAAGAACACTATTTGCAGAGCCCAGCCAGGATAGTTTTAAAGAATAGTACTAAACAGTAAAGGTCTCATTATTTACTCAAGGGGAGTCCACCCAAGGGGGCACACAAAGGACAGCTTCATAAAAAGTAATTTATCACTTACAGAATACTGTAAGTTGAATTTTGAGGCTAATAGGAAAGGACACATATTAATGCTGCTCAGTAATCATTATCACATTGCTACATGTATGTTTTATTCACTAGCAGTGTGTTACCCAATGCACCCTGGTATTAGGGTTTGTAGTCCACGTACACAGGACTAATGAGAGGAAGAAACAGCACAAGGAACCAATCAAATAAATAATGTGCCAACAAGAAGCATACTGACATTAAAGGCTGGCAAAGTGAAAAATGGATGAACACATCACTATGTTGCTTATCCTTTAATTGTTTAAGGTTGGGGTGGGTCCAGGATAACCTGGCTCAGAGGAATGGGTTGAGGAATGATGGCCATTAGACGTAGGACATCTAGTGGCAGGAAAGGTAAAAGACAAGTAGGGGCATTACTGTGGTGGAAAGTTCTGGATTCAAAGTGAATATTGATGCCATTGGTGGTTTTAGTATTTTATCTTTTAATCACATCTTCATTTTCATATTGGTATTTTGATGATGTTGTGCTTTAGTTTGCATTTACAATATTTTAGGACATCCAATTATATTACTAGAAAAACTCTAAAATTTGTTTTGAGAGAACACTAAAGTTTTGACTAAATTAAAGACAGAATACCTATAAATGGTCCTTCTGCTTAACTAAACCTAGCATACAAGGAAGAGCTGCTTCTATTCATTACATGAATGAAGATTATATTTTGCTGCCTTTACCTGTATGGAAAGTTTACCATAACAAATCCTTGGTGACATAAGTTTGTAATTAGCTTCTTTTGTATATCCTCCTGTACAATCAGAAGACTGTGTGTGCCAACTGAACACAACCCTGAAACACACATTTGATACTGGCTAACTTTTAATACTGGATAATGTGAAAACAGTTTAAGGTTATTACATAAAAAGGATTAGGTTCATTTTCAGTATCAGATGGAATTATTTAGTATCATTAATATTTAACAATACTGTACACCACACATTTTTTATTTGTAAGTAAACTGGCTCTACAGGATAAAACCTATGCATACCTGATATCTTGATAGGGAACAAAATCTTTATCTACAAAAGTCTCATTAATTTTCTTCAGTACATCCGTTCCTTCTGTTACTTCTCCAAATACTGTATGCACCCCATCCAGATAATCCAGATTTTCCCCCATTGTGATCAGAAACTAAAAGAAAAAAAAACAAAGAGTAATCTTAAGAACAAAATATCAGTTGAAAGAGTACCAATGAGAAAATAGGATAGACAAGGTTTAGAATGAGCAGGTTATGCAAATCTCCATTTTAAAACCAGTAACAGATCAGGTTGCACACAAATTTGATATTAAAGAGAATCTTCTGGAAATGTAACAAAGAAGGGCAGAGTGAGGCATAGTTGTATGTAATAGTGTATTCACATATTAAAATAAATACATTTTTTCAAACTAAAAGAATGTCATTTAGGAATATGACATGTAAAATTAAAAGACTCCTTACATAACACTACTGTGTCTTCATGTGGTTTTGGCAGAATATGGTGTCTTATCTGGATATAAGGTTAACCCTTCAAAAACTGAAGCCCTTCTAATAAATCTTTCCCAAGAAACTCGTACAAGATTACAGGCGAATTTTCTGTTTCACTGGAAACCAGATAGCATAAAATATTTCGGAATTTTTCTTACTCCCACATTTCAGACTCGGAAACTGCTACATGACCCTTTCTTTGGATGCATTGCCTTAAATAAAATGTCATTCCTTAATTAAAATGTCATGTCAATTAAAATGTCATTCCTCTCCCTGCTCCTAAATACCTCCAAATGGATGTGTTGAATTAGAGATGTGCTCACAAGATACACAGAATATCTAAAATGCTCCTTGGTGTACCGGACTTATATAAGTATTATTATGAAGCTCAGCTCCATCAACTGGCTTCATGGGCCTAATTAATTCCACACAACAGATAGACGAAGCTGAAGCAATTATGGGTCTATCCAACACACCTTAACTCTTTGGTATTAAGTGCTACATTATCACCACTGGACAATACCTTGCTAGCCGCCTACACAATTTAGAAAACAAATTTGGCATAAATGTACACGTAAATCACTGACTGATCCCCTTTGACCTCTTTTCTATACACGCCCCTCCTGCCTGACAGATTAAGAGCCAGGATGACTTCGCCATGGCATTTAAGGGGAGCTTTTCATTTCCAACTGATTATTCATCATAGGACGAGTAAATTGCTAGCCTTTGAGGAACTACGAGAGAACTTAGAGCTACCTGCCAAATCATACTACAGCTATCTACAAATACAACACTTTGCTCAGTCGCTTACTAGGTCTGATAAGAGTACCAGACCACTTCTTTATTACACCTAGTGTTAGGATATCATGGGACCCGCTAATCGGATTTGGGGTCTGATCTTTTGTTGGGGGTGGACTCTTTGGATCCAGATGTCTCCACTATACTTACCAACATTGATACTTTAGGTTTTTTTCCCCTTCTCAGTTTATATCTGCTGATTGACTCATCAACATATTATCTTTTCTCCTGGATTGAGTCCCCCTCCCTCAATGCGGGAGGTTCTCTCCCACTTCTTGTACTACATCCTGCGCCAGGCCTAGTTACATTCGAATGTTGACACTTTATGTGCTCTCAATTTGTTTATGATCTGTACATGTAAAATACCTGATGAAGCAGATTATTTCTGCAAAACGTGTCGGATTGTCGAAATTTGTTACAGTATCACATTAAGTATAGATATTTGGACTTTTGGCAAGATATTGAGCATTTTTTAATCAGGGTCTGTGAATACATCCACCGTGGTGTTTAGGTGGAGTTAATTTGGATCTTTTTTATGTATGTTGATCAAGATCTTTTTTTATAAATTTTTTGCTATATTAAAAATTTGTTTTTATAAAATTTGCGGTTTATGTAAACTGCCTTTAAAGTCCCATCAATGTGATTGCCTTCTATGGTATCAACTTAAAATGGAGATGTTGGCTGTGGAATTTAGCTACTTGAGATTCAAAAACTAACCCTTTTCATTTTAGCATTTCTGGTTATTTTTTGTCACTTACCTGAGATCCATGCTGATCATTGCCATTGTTCACCATTGACACTGTTCCCATTTTTTTGTGTTTTATCCGAGGTACTTTTTCAGATTCAAAATAACGAGCTTGATCACCATACAGTTTACTGAAGGGGAAACAAAATGCAAACAAAGACACAAATATTTAATAGATTAGTTATAAAGAGTCTTAAGAAATTTACATTTCTTGTAATTTTTACATTCTCTAATTTCTGTAGGATATAGACATTTAGGTTGACTTACTGCAGTAGCATTTGCTGTTCACTTTGTAAAGAATATGATAGAAATGGAGAAGAAACTGCTTTTTATTTTAATATCCAATTATGTGCTTACAAAAAATATAGATTTTTTATTTTAAAATACCTCACAAATATTTTTTTTTTAAATAAACATATTGTTATCTTATTAACTATATAAGGCCTGCAAAGTTAACCAGTGCTACTCATTCAGTATATTGATCTGATTAGCCATTTCAATAACTGCTTAGATACAGAGAAATGTATTCCACTATTATTCATCTAATCATGCCATGACAGGCTCAGACCAGTGTAAGCATTCTCCTGTTAACTCTCAGATGTCTGCAGAAATGTGAGCCCAGTAAAATTGTTTATACATTGTAATAAATGGAATTCAAACTCCTACAAGCTGACAGCCCCTACATAACTATTCTACAATGTGGTTTGCACATCACAAAACTAGGACTCAGAACATGAAAGGCATCAAGGATCCTACTAGAACACATTTAGTCAGAGAATGTCGGCTGCCACACGGCAGCATGTGATAAATATAAAGTCTAAATAACCTCAGTTCAATAATGCTTCCTTTTCTCTCTATAATCCTATACTACGGTTAACAAAATGCAGTAGCCATAACCAAAGTCAGTCAATTTTTATAATAAGCTTGTTGTGCACACCCTTCCTTCTACATCCTCCTGTCTGTTAAAAACATGGTCACCAGGACAATAAGCCAAGGCAAATCTCTCCAACGTGCCCCTGTATGATACACGCTAATTATTTATTATAACTGGGCATCAAGGTTCACTAAACAAAAATTGAGACTGAAGGAAATATTATACTTAGCAAAACAAATGGATTAATTAGGAATGGGTAATATTGCATCTGTTGTCCTGAAAAAAAGCAGGGTTGGTTGGGGAATAAGAACAACTTCAACTCCTTCTCCTAATGGCAGTACTGTATAGTACTTGATTTAATTTTAAAAACACAAACTTGTTAATAAGTCAGATGAATTGTACAATGGTAAGCCAAGTGAGTTTGTGGAGTTGGTTTCAGAGCTGACCAACAATAGTTAGTTGTGTTTACACACTACCATTGTATTTATTTTATCACTACTTGCAAAGTGTAGTAGACAATAGAAGAAAAAACCAATCACTATCTCTCCAACTTTCAGAACATATTTTTATCACAAACAAAGTGGAAAGTCCTCTTCTTTAAAACTGAAGGGAAAAGGTACCCTATATTACCAATACCTATGGCTGCACTGGACATTTAACTGTTCCCCAGCCTATTTCAAAATAAACATAGAATATAGTTCTTCCATGTGTTCTGACTGTGCTAATATATCCAGAACCTATAGCCATGCTCTATTTCTGTATTCACCTTGCCAGCGAGGAATTTTGATAATATCCAGGTCTAGCAGATTAAAGTATTCTAACCAGTGTTCCTTGTTACATGGATTTTCCTATATGCAGGTATATACAAGTGAGACTGTAAAAAAAAAAAAAAATGTTCGGGAGAGAGAAAAATATTCTCAAATCCCCAAGTATCATTTCAGTTTACTATGGAAACACTGACAACAGGGAATTGTGTAGACTTGTAAAAAATCAATTTAAGATTCAGCAATTCCAAGTTTAAAAGTGTAAATAAAAAGCTGAACAAACATACCTAAAAACAGATTCTCCTCCTCGGCCTGTTCCCAGAGGATCACCAGTCTGTATGATAAAGTCTCTCTATAAAATTAAAAAGGAATTAGATTGGGGCACATATACTTAATGGTGCTTAGTCAAGTTCATTCAAAAGCTAATGTTTCTACAATGCTGGAAACCTTAACCATGCCCTTTTTTTTTAAAAAAAAAGAAATATAATTTTCTGTTTCTCGGATTGGCTTACCAATTTTCACAAAGGTTTTGAATTGATAGCACTTTAAAAAATAATTTAGCCATCCCCTACAATGGAAATGTTAGTTTTGGTAAGATATTCCCCACAGGACTAAACACTTCTAAAGAGGCACAGACACTGCAACTTTTTTCATGAGAATACAGAGAACGCTAGGCAATTATAAAACCAGACGTAATTTAGGAATCAGTTTGAAGAGGATATGTTCAAACAATCATTTGTAAATCTGCAACAAAGTTTAAAAAAATCCTTGCAATGTATATAAATCACCTAAAATGGATTATAGACAGATTATTTTTATTTTATTATTAAGTGACTCAAGCATTTTCTTTGGTGAAAATTAGTTACTGAATAATATAAAATTCAGCTTATCAGTATCCACCATGTACAAAAATGCTGATGCTTAATGCCAAGCTGCACTCAAAAACTCTTTTGGAAGGAGAAAGCAGGGTATGGTTAGATGCATTAGCTGTCCCTGTTCCCATTATGGAGATAATCTGGCATTTTTGGTGTCAAATAATAAGTAATCAAATGAAATTGAAGTTATAGGATTTTTTTTTTTTTTTAAGGAGGAAAAATTAAATTTTACAGAATGTAAAATTTTTATACGAGTTCTGGTGATTTACAATCCTTAGTTATATATGTAATCTGGCACAAATTGTCCCTTTTTGTAATTTTAAGGACTGATTACTTAATTTCAAACAAGTTGGGTTTTTGGGTATTTTCCTTAACATCTGAGTGTTCCCTTTTCCCTTTGTACAGCCAAGGCAGGATGATTGACATATTACAAATCTAAAGCACATACATCTTTTTTTTGAAGTCTCCAAGAAATATTAGAAACTATTAGAAGATTTCACGCCCCAGCATTTAGCAAATACGGATACAATTTTTGCATAGACTCACTGATCAACTTTTTTGGAATATGTTAAACATTTACAAACAATTTAACATTAAAACCACTAAATGTACTCCATTTGAGAATAAAAAAATAATACTCACCTGCACATTGTGTACAAGACAGTAATTATAATATTTTATTTTGCACAACTTCAGAAAATTCAGGCAAGCTGAAGAAAAACACAGGAATTTAACTTAGTATTGTCTAGTGGAGTTGGGGTATTTATTAGTACAAAAATCAGTTATATGTATGCAGAAGTGTCTACAACAATTTCAAATTTTATGAGATACATAGTTTGTGCCATTTTTAATACACTTAGAACAATTAATACACTTAGATCACTTTTAGAACAATTGCTGTACACACATCACCTGTTCTGTCCTACAGAGAGGGGAGAATGAGCGAGCAGCGCCCTATTGTGCTCTTCTCCATTGACATGTATAGCTGTTATTCCCTATCTGTCGTTTATGGATCTATCTCGTATTCGGCAATATTCTTCTGGCGTGTGTACCTAGCTTTAGTCAGACATTTGGAATATGCAGTGCAGTTTTGGGCACCATTTCACAAAAAGGACATTGTGGAATTGGAGAAAGTGCAGAGAAAGGCAACTAAACCAATAAAAGGAATGGAGGAGCTCAGCTATGAGGAGAGATTAGCTGAACTGAGTCTATTATCCCTTGGGAAGAGACGTTTAAGGGGGGATATGAATGCCCTGTATAAATAAATTAAAGGTCCATATAGAGAACTTGCTGTAAAGTTATTCAAAAGTTATTCAATTTGCAAGGGACAAGGAGGCACGCTTTGCATCTGCAGGAAAAGTTTTATTCTCTGCAAAATATTATTATTGTTATTCAGGACTGTGGAGTCGGTAGATAAATCCTTCGACTCCAACGCCTCAGTTTCTGGTACCACCGACTCCGACTTCTCTGTATCTATTATTCTATGTATTTTCTACGTTGAATTGAAGGAAGGCAACATACACACCATTTAACCACAGAACTATTGGCTAGGAAGCCAACGCTCTACTGTATTGGCCAGTTTAAACAAAAGACAAAAAAAAAGAAAACAAAGTTTTATTTATTGTTTTTATCAAGTGGCTATAAAGTAGTAGCATAGCATGCATAAAAAACAGGAACAGGAATTTTACCAGTTTACAATATTAACTACATTCTTTGGTAGTTTTAAAACAAAACCAAAGCTTAACTAAAAACCTAAAACAGTTTATATATTAAACTTGGAATATAGTTGTAAAGTAGAATATCTGTTAAATGCAATCCAAAACTAACTCAATGTAGTGTTTTTCTAAGAAACAGAATTGCTTCTGCCACATCCTCTTTCATATAAGCTCTTAAATCTGACTTGATTATTTTTAGAGTTGAAAATAGTCTTTCAACACTGACTTGGGTGGGTGGCATTGCTCTTCCGGTTCTAGCAACATCACTAATAATCTCGGGATAAACAAGGATGGCTTCTTCTACAGTCAGTTTCGATGAGCGATCATACTTTTCTACTTCTTCTGTCGCTTTACTGTTGAAAGTTCCATTTTGTCCAAGAAGGAATTAAAGTCTAATTCTTCATTTGAAGAGGATAATCCTGAGTTACCAGTGCTTAAAGCTTCATCCAGTGGTGGTGTTTCAGGTAGTAATTCCTTCATGTGAACTGCTACATCATAGAGGGCCTTTTTTGCAGTATCAGTCTGGTCATTGCTCAACAAAATTCGGCTCATTGGATCAACATAAAAATCAGCTAACAAAATTTGATTATCCAGTAAGAGATTCTCTCTTTTCTTTATTGAAGATACAATGGCATCAGCTATTAACCCTCCACTTTTGTTCAGGAAATATATCAAGTTCTTCCTTTTCAAGAAGAATTTACCAGGTGTTAAATCTTCAGATTACAAACTCTTGTTGACTGTAAAGGGGTTAGAAAGTAGATTTTCCAGTGCTTTTACTTGTGTCCACTGGCTTTCAGTTAATAAAACATTTTCATTGTCCAGTCCTTCAAGAAGGTCTTTTAAGTCAAGCAAACAAATTACCATTAAATAAGTGCTTCCCCAGCGTGTTGTTTGATCCAACATGGCATCTGTTTTAGGAGCCCTGGCTGCAACAGACTTGCCTCAATTTGCCAATAAAGCTATGTGAACACGTCAAATTTTATTCTCGTCCGATAATCGACTCAGGGCGGATATCGGGCAGAAATCTGGCGTGTGTACAGCCCGCGTCGTTCATAGTCTGTAGATCCGTCCTGGCGGATCCACGGACGATGAACGACGAGCGATCCTAATGCAAGGGAAGGGGGAGAGTGCACAGCAGGGTGCTGCTCCGTCGCTCCCTTTCCATAGATATTTGTATGTACAGCACGGTTCTTATAAATGAAAAGGATCGTGAATAATCCTTTTCAACGACAAGAATTGCATGTGTGCAATGTTGCACGCAGCTTTAGAGTAACTGCATGACGATCTTTCAATCCATCTCTTAATGCAAGCTGCAGAGTATGAACAGCAGAACGCATATGTTGAATAGTAGTACGCTTAGATGCTTCTTCAACGTTATCAAAAATGTCACTATTCTCTTAGCTTTCACTTTCTCCAATACTTTCAGAACTGTCTTCCTTTAATATCTGAGAGAGAGATATCCGTAACCTTGACCACAACCTTCTCTCAAACTGCCTTGCATCCCTAACCCCCTCCCTCTCCAAAATCACCTCCCCAGATGAAGCTGCCACCATGTTAAACCACTCTCTTTCCTTCATTTTTATGAAGACAAAATGTCCCTTCAGACCTTTTCGTAGTTCTTCCTTTTTACATTTGGCCTTTTCAGTTATAAGTTTCCTTATACTTTCTCTTTCCAGAGAAACACCAAGTTTTTTAGCCTATTCTCTATTTAGGCCTAAAAAGGCTGGTTGTGAAAAGAAGGATAGTGGTATACCATTCTTTACTACCATTTCAATATTGTGGTTTTTGAATTTTTCTGGTGTCATTGTTATGGTAACTTTGTCAGATATAAAGAATCTTCTTAGTTGTGTTTGGTCTCCAGTAGATTTCTGAACATTTTTTTATCCCAGACATAGATGGAATACTTTCATTGATATCTTTCTTATACACAACATCTAACACTTTGGGATGAAAACGCTGCAAGTGTCTTTTCAAATTTGATGCTCTGGTAGGTGCATTTTTGTTAGACCCCCTGAAACTGCTCATTTTTGTCTCACATTGTTTTTCACCATCATCTTCAAGAATACATTGGCACACATAATGTTTCTCATTACTTGATAATGTAAAGTGCTCATAAACAGCAGACTTTATTGTGTTTGATAACAGACTTTTTGCCAATGTGAATGGGGTGATGCTTTCACTAAAATTTAAATATAAAATATGTTAAACTAACTAGCATATTCTTTGATTTAAAAACAAACAAACACAATCCTACAGTTGAATACATGGTAAACTCACAAATATAAACAACACTTTGGGGTGACATTATGGGCTATATTTATAAAGAGGGAATCTGAAGATCCCTGAAACATTCCCTTGTGGGAATCAGTTACTGCAATTGCAACACATGAACCTGGAAGATTCCCCTAAGGCAGGAATGGGCAAACTACAGCCCAATAAGGTTGTTTCTCTGGCCCTTTGGGTGGTCCGCGGCTCTGGCCGGTGCCACCCCGAGCAGTGTCAAAAGGACCCCGCTGGGGGGCACACCGGCCAGAGGCAGAACATGTCCCCTGTTTGTATCCTGGCTAGTGGAGGTGGGTGGGCTGTGTCCCTGCACACAACCCGCCCACTCTCCCTTCGCAGGCTTACATCTGTGGTAAGCGAGTGGGCGGGGTTATGCCATCATGACATCACGTACAGTGGCATCATGATGGCATAACCTCGCCCACTCTTCCATTGGCCCGGCCCCTCTGTCAAATTCTATATCAGATTGTGGCCCCGACTGAAAAAATTTTCCCAACCCTGCCCTAGGAGAATTTCTAATTCGCTGTTTTATAAATAAAGCGCTATGTGGATTTACTTTACATGCAAACTTCTACAAAAAAAAAAAATGACAGATAATGTGACCAATAAATTTGGTTTCATTTTTTTGCTGTCTATGTACCTGTTCAGATGCAATTTTGACAAACTAGAATGGTTCAATAAAGAGACCAGGGAGCAAAACATGACAGGTGAGGGTGTCATATGTGAAGGCACAAGGTTAGGAGGATGGTTAACAAAGATTTAAAGAAGGGAAGACACCTGAGAAACAATAAATATTTAGCAGACAAGTGATAAAAACATGAGAGACTGATAACTGAGGATGACCAATATTTACTGGGATTGATGAAAAAAGGAGGATAGCTAACACCGTGTTCTCCCCAGACCCTTTCAGCCGGGTGCAACACCCGGCAGTTTTCAATAACCAAGCGGCTTTCTTTGGGTGGTTTATGAAGAGTTGGGTCACAATACAGGGGCTGCAAGTTCTTCCCACCCAGTTAAAAAAAAAATCTGGGTTGAATACTGTTCCAAATGATCAGATTTTAAAGCAGAGAATATTTTAGTTTGGAGAAAGAAGAACATTCTGTTGGAAATGTAAGGATGATGTGGTGCTTTCAGAAATGAAACATAAACATGTCAGCAGTGTGGACACAATAGAGGTTGCAGATCTCAAACATTCATTCCAACTAATAAAATAGTTACAGCCAGGGAGAATCAGGTATTTAGATTCCATCTATGCCCCACCTCATTAGAGTCAGCCCCCCCCTGTACTTTCATTAGTATTGGGGAGTTCTACAAACACATATGATATTTACACAGTGCAATATGATTCTGCCAAAACAACTAAAATACTTTCCAAACATAACAGCACTCAGCACCATCTTACCTCTGGGTCTTTCTTCAGTATACAGATCTATGACAATATCCCCTAAAGTGGTCTCTAGAAGCACAGCCATGGCTATTACACTTGCTGGTAGAAGCTGCCTTCCTGTACAAGTTTGCAAATGAAGAGAAAAAATGTCCGAATCTATGTACAGCAGGGGAGCTCCATTAATCTGTAGCCTCAGACTGGTGTATGTAGCGTTATTCTCCAACAAGATGGAGCCTTCCAGGCAGACATATAAATGCAGGTTAGCGGCTAGTTCCCATCCAGGAGAAGGACCCGGAAGTGACGGCAACCAGAGAACAGAAAGTGGGCGGGGCTTCACGGATCAAACTTTAAGCCCGGGAAACCGCAGTTGAGAGGCAGGGAAAATAGATTCTCAGTCTCCTCACACAGCAAAACAGCTATGTGTCTGTGTGATTTATTATAAGCTGTCAGGGTAATGCTGGGGTGTCATACTCCTATTATAGGATGCACTGATATTAATTTGGGGGGATATAAGGGAGACAGGTGATGGGGAGGACTGACATTGCAGGGGGATATGGGGGGCTCAGGGGGTGTTAGGTGATTGGAATGCATCGATATTATTGCAGGATAAAATGGAGGTGAAGGAAGTGTCAGACAGGTGATGGGGTGAACTGGTATTGCAGTGGATGTGGAAGGATGGGGAAAAGTGGGGACAGGTGTTTTGTATACTGGTGTTATTGCAGGGAAATATAGGGGTACAGGAGGGGGTGAGACAGGTGGTGAGGTGCACTTCTATTGTTGTGAGGTAATATGGGGGTACAGGAGGGGGAGAGACAGGTAATGGGGTGCACTGGTA
>NC_092861.1:94017610-94021144 GCF_032062135.1 Pyxicephalus adspersus
CTAATGCAAGGGAAGGGGGAGAGCGCGCAGCAGGGTGCCGCTCCGTCGCTCTCCCCCTCCCCTCTCCATAGAGCAGAACGGTGCTGTATGTATAGCACTCGTTCATGCATCGCGCGGTTCTTATCGTTGGAAGGATCGTGAAAGATCCTTTCCAACGACAAGAATTGCACGTGTGTATGCGGCTTTATGCGAATGGTGGCACATTGGGTAGGGAGAACGCCCTCCAGGGTTCCCATACTTTAGAAAATTTCTCCTGGGTGTCATTCAGAATACTCAATAATCTTTTGTTTAGGAAAGTATTGTCCATAAGCAGCAACATTTCATGATATGGAATCAGTCGCTTTTTTCAATTGCTCGCAATTGCTTTGCTTGGCTGCCAACAGGACCTGTGACCCCAGTGTAACTGAACAGTCAGTAGTAAGGTTGGGTGGCCTAAATTGTAGCAGGGCTACCCAGGGGTCTCTAGACACATGTTTGCAAAACAAAGTTCCCAGTAACCTGAACACTCTCCCCCAGAACCTTATAACCGAGGGACATGTCTACCACACATGTAACTCCGTACCCTCCTCCTGACATCCTCTGAAACATAGTCCCGACCCTCTCTGGGGTAAGTGCTTCAGCCTGGAAGGGACCGTGTACCATTGCATCATGACCTTAAACACAGATTCCAAAGTGGTTATTTTAGTGGAGTATTTGGCCATTCTTTACCAAATAACGAACCATTCCTCAACCATTTTGGAACTTTTCAATTCTCTACATTAGAGAGACGTATAAGTGTGTGCGGATGCCCAGGTGATTTCTGTCAATTGGGAATATACTATGGAGATAGGTTTTGGGGCTAAAGGAGTTCTATAACATACATCTTCAAAAACTGTCAATTTGACCGTAACGTTAGCACTCTGAATTAACGAATTGACCCAGTGTCTTATTTGCATATATCTAAAGTTTTCCCTGCCCAGGGCTTGGTGTGCTGTACGAATATCCTCCCAATTAAGAACACCAGACCTGCCTAGAAGAGAATAGACTGTATCATTAACCATGTTGCAACCACCAGTCAAACGCCAGAGGCGACCACATTCCAAGTGGGAATAATGGGTTCTGCTGGATGGGGAGCAAAGGTAAGTAAGGTGATCTGAAAGTCAAAGCCAGTCCCACACCTTCAGCACATATTGTAGATGTACACTTTTAATCCTAGGACGTGACTTATGTGGAAGCCACAGAAGAGCTCTGATATCTGCAGGTTGGGGACAAATAAGATTCCAATTGAACCCATAATGGGGCAGCTCCACCCCCATAGGGGGAGGTGATATGGCTGATGTGAGCAGCTTGTGAATACTTGTTAAAGTTTGGTACCCCGGGTCCCCCATGTCGCTTGTGGGCATACATAGTCTTCTGTTGAACTCTCGGTTTCTTTTTATTCCATATAAAGGAAAAGACCAATGTTTGGAAAACTCGCAACATGGAAGTCTTTACTGAAACTGGCAAAGTTCCAAAATAGTAAAGTAGCTTTGGGAGAACGGTAATTTTCACTGAATTGATTCTTCCCAACCAGGAAATGGGATGAGAATACCAACCTGCTATCGGACTCTTAATTTGATTAAATAAAGGAGCATGGTTAACAGTGAAAAGAGTATCATAAGTGCATGTAATCTTGATCCCTAGTGAGTCCCTCATCCAAGAGAACTGAAACTTCTCCTGGAGTGATGCGCTCATCTATAGTGGCAAGTTGAAATCCAACACCAAATATTTCTGTTTATTCACTACCAAACCCGACAACTGAGCAGTTGGGAGAGAAATCATTGGCTGGGAAATAAATAAAAGAATGTCATCTACAAACAAACTGATCTTATATGCTGCCAATTACTATCCCGTGAACATTAGGAGACATTCTGATCACTTGTGCGAACGGCTCTAAAGCCAAAATAAATAAAAGTGGGGATAGAGGTCATCTCTAACAAGTAATAAGGAGCATCTAATTTGAGCGGCGGAAGGTGTGGAGTAGAGTGCCTTCATCCCTGCCATAAAGTGTGCTTGGAAACCACATTTAGGTAACATTTAGAATAAATATTCCCACGATAGAAAGTCGAATGCTTTCTGGATATCAAGTGACAATAAAGCACTTGGAATTTTATTTTTCTGTATAAATTGTAAAAGGCTAACCATTTTTCTGGTGCTATCAGGGACTTGCCTACCAGGGACAAACCTCACTTGGTCTTTATGAATCAAGGATCTCAAGGAAATGTATTAGGCCTAGTGGTTAAAATTTTGGTGAGCAACCTAATAACAATGTTTAGCAGGGATATGGGCCTGTATTTTTGAAAATCCAATGAGTCCCTGCCCAGTTTGGGAAGCATTACTATATGAGCTATTACTTTATGAGCTAACAAAGAAGACATTGGATGTTGAGGATGCTCTCTTAAATGATTGAACATATTAGCTAGTCTGGAGGCCATGATATATGGAAACTTTTTAATACATAGGGCCGAGAACCTATCTGGCCCTGGGGTTTTTAAAGTTTTATTAGCAGGTGATACCTTTTCACAAGAGATCTCTGTTTCCATCAGTTCAGCCATACTCGTAGTAAGAGTAGGGAGTTTGATCTGTGAAAAAACTAAATAGCTCTAGTCATATCTAGGGATAGGTGGGTCCCAAAAAGAGTATAGATCACTTCTGGACCCCCCTGCAAATCGTCACAGGATTAGCTGTAATAGTATTGTTAGGAAGCCTGAGCTTGGTCGCCGCTGTAGAACTACTTTTAGGGCTCAAAACCTTAGCCAACATAGGATCAGGCTTATTTGCCCTAGCATAATATTGTCTTTTATACCAGCGTATTTGATACACCACCTGATAATCCAATAAAGCATTCAACTTAACCTTAATCTGTTGAACCTCTCCTGAGAGCTGTCTAGAATAACCCTGTTTCATTCTGGTCCCCAGCTGGTCCAAACGTTTTGTGAGCTCCTATTTTCAGTAGTCTAGCCTTCTTCTGGCGTGAAGCCATCTGTATTAAAATAATTTTCTGTTCTGCCACCTAGTGGCCAATTTTTAAACTTGCAAAGCAGTCAAAATAGGAAAATTAGACAATTTTTTTAAACAGTAGACAGTATTTTTTTCTTTCCTAGAAATCAAAAGCGGTTTGTAAATAAAATGACAGAATGTTTCACCAAGTTTTAAACCTTGCAATCATTTAATGAAGGGTCCCATATTGTAAAACTATTTCAGAGAATTGATGGCCCTTTTCCCAGGGTAGTGTTAATGATTTACCTATTTTTGTATTACCTCTTTATTTTCTGGTTTGCTTAAAGACAATATGAAACAGTGAACTTTAATAAAAGGTTTTGTATTCATGGATACTCTGTTTTCTGTTCACATCTTTATGGGCAGCACAGAAGCAGATGACCAGTGTGTTCAAAGAAGGATTTTTTTTATCATCTTAAATCATTTGAGCAAAGTAACTATTATATATTGGCTATTGTGATTGACGCACCAATGAAAGTGCAACAGTAAGTTAAACACTAAATCGCAGAGAGAGCA
>NC_092861.1:94021293-94034810 GCF_032062135.1 Pyxicephalus adspersus
ATTCACAGCTGTCAAAATTAATCCAGCGGGGGTCACTGTGTAAATTTAGCACCTGTAATAGTCCTACTGTCTGGCAAAGTTTATAAACGGGCAAGTTGGAAATAAAATATTAGACTTACTGTTTTCATTTGTAGTTACGTGAAGCTGAAGGCTATGTACTAAAAGATGAATGAACGAGCGTTGTACATACAGCACCATTCTGTTCTATTGAGGGGAAAAAACGAGCAAGTGGCACCCCACTGCGCTCTCCTTCCTTCACTTCCATTCAGTCCTTTGTGGATCCTCCATAAACGACAACAGATGGCCACTGTACACACCCCAGATTCTCGTCCAAGACAAGCCCTGGGGTGGGAATTGGATGAGCAAATTGTTTTTTTGTCTAGTTTTGCTACTTCTATCTTTGGATACAATACAAAATCAACTTCTACAAGATATCACCAAAAATAAAGTGATGTGCTTTGACTTAACTTATTACACAGGCTCACCATTAAAAGTTGTTCCTATCCACAGGGAATGCACAGATTTGAAAATGTATATATTTGAAATGACTTTAAACATTTTACTTTTTTCCCCATAATTTTTATTGTGATATTAAATGTGTAGATTTGCATATTATCCATCAAGGGAAGGGTGAATTTGATAGAACAGATTGTCTTATCTGCTAAACAATCTTTAAAAAAAAAAATACCAATAACATGGGCCATAATGCAATTATAGACTTGCATTGTGCCAAGCAGAATCATACAACCATTATAAATCCAGCCTCCCTATTTTTCACACCGATTTTACTATAAGAAAAGCTATCTTAGTCGGCACTTTTTGGAGAAAACTTAGCCAGATGTTATATTTTGACACTACCAGTGTAAGGCTACGTACACACGTTCAATAATTGTCATGGGAAAGGATCTTTTAAAGACTGAACAAGCGCTGTACATACAGTGCCATTCTGCTGTGTGGGGAGGGCAGAACGACAGATCGGCACCCTGTTGTGCTCTCTCCCCTTCACTTGTATTACCATCCTTAAAATTGCTTGGATCTGCCAGCACCTATTCATTAACAATGTCGGATGTGCACTGTACACACGCCAGATTCTCATCCTTTACTAGCTCTGAGGCGATTATCAGACAAGAATAATTGACGTGTGTATGTAGCCTTAGTGTCAAAATATACACATTAGAATTTTACTCTTAGTTTTGTTATTTCCTATTATATATGTTGAGTCAAAACAGAGCTTTTTATTATTTAATAAATCAGATATTACAAAAAGATTAAAAAAAAATAACGGGATCCAGTGCCAGCACTCTACAAATATTATACAGAGAATAATAAGAGCACATAAGTGAAATGCAGATAAAAATCAAAGTAACCCAGGCTCCTCCTGGTCCAACATCTTCTTTTGAGAGCGCCTACTGATCTCCCTGAACAGATGCAATGGTCCCCCCTCAAAGATCCTATTCAAACAGGTTGATTTTTTTATGTGAACATGACAGGTATTCTTTAAGACTTAAGGAAAATTTTTTTATTAATGTTCACCAAATAGGAGATGTCCGTTCAACAAGATCCAAACTCTGCTATCCACTTTTCATACTTTTCAATGTCCGAGGCAGATACAGATTTAGACACTTTCTTCAAAGCCATCTCAAAATCCTCCATTGTGGTAGGCATGTGCATGTCCTCCTTGGAGAGATTTCGAATTTCTTCCGGAGTTAGCCCTTCAATACGCCTTCTCATTGCCATCAAGGAGGCATCTCTGTGTAGACAAGAATATTATATCAGGCCAGAGTACTACTTGGACAAATTTTATCATGAAAGTCTCCATGTTGTACATAAGGTATTTATTACATAAATCCTGAACAAAGGGATGTATTTAGGCAGAAAAAGCTGACCTAAGGATTAAGGTGTCTGTCTCCAGAGCAAGCATGCATAGTTTAGTTGTATAACTTCCTGTGTTACCCGTGTTCTCAGAGGCAAAGATACAGATTCATGCTGTAACTAGAAAACTGCAAGGAAACAGATAATACTAGAACCCGTGAAGCTAATCAAGGAATTTTAGTATTTACCTGCCTGGCTGCACTCACTTGCAGAGATTAATTTTTTTTTTTTAAATAAGTGTTTTACTAGAGTCATTTAAGTGCTGTTATTTGTATCACTGGAGTGTAAAGAATACCTGCAGTGTTTTATCCTTGTGTTATTGCAATAGTAGCCAATGATGTAGATGAAAACTAATGTCAGCTTCTCACAAATCTTAACAATGAGGAAAGGGGAGGAGACTACACAGATTACAACCTGATGGGACATACATGCCAGGGTTGGCCTTAGTAACACATAGGAAAGGCAGGATTGGCTAAGGACCAGACTTCAAATGTTTTGTCCTTGCTAATAGCCACTGGGATCCCTTCTACACTTTTTTGTTTGTTTTAAGCAAGAAATATTTATGAATTACACAATATCAGCCTTTTTTTCTGCAGCACCACTTTTCTATTTAAAACACATATTCTGTTCTCATTATAGTAAAAAAGCAAGTTTTATTTCCAGTTGTCGTAAAAATCTTGTTTACGAATACTCAATAGCTGTACATAGGAGGTGCATTTTTCCTATAGAACCGCTCCAGCCATTGTTTTAATCAAAGTGAGCCCCAGTGCAAACAGCTCTTGGTATATAGCTAATTTATGGATGTTTGAGAATCCTGCAACAAGCAATACTTTTTTTAAAAAAGCTTGCACACATAGTAAAAACAAATTGAAATATCTCTTTAAAAAATTGAAACATGTAAAATTTTAGAAAACGTGAACACTAAATTGACCTAAAATCGTTGTACTTTCATTTTAAATGCTGCTCTAAACCTCCTCAACCTTAAAACAATCAATCTGTACCAGTCTCATCTTCATAGCACAATAGGTTAGTTGTGCAAGTAATTTTAGATTTAAATGTCCAATCTGCAGTAAACTATAGTTACATTCCTTTAAGGCATACCTGCATACGTTTGTTATATCTGCACCAGAATACCCTTCCATATTATGTGCTATTCTTGTAGCGTCAACATCATCTGCTAACTCCAGCTCTTTAAAGTTTATTCGCAGAAGCTCCTCTCTTCCTTTCGCTGAAAAACAAAGGTAGGTTTACCATATAAATATCCGTGCTTTTTGATATATATTTAAATATGTGATAAAAATACATGGGACTTGATTTACTAAAGCTCTCCAAGGTAGAGTAGACAGGATAAACTATCATGGGTGAACCAACAAACCTGGAATGGATTTCTTAATCATTTGCTATTAGGCAAATGTTTTCAATACAGTACTAGATCACCCATGATAGCCTATTTTCTACAGTTTAGGAGAGCTTTGATCATTTCATTACATACTCAGTATTTATATAGCACCAACACATTGCACAGCACTTTACAAAATCAATAGTCGTGTCACTAAATCAGACCCATTGTTTCAACTCCCAACTTTACCCTTAGAGTTACCCTTTTGCTGCCCTAAAACACACCTACATTAGTGGTCCTCAAGGTGCATGCATGGAAAGGCAAGACCCTTTATCCCTTTTGTATTGTCGCCTGTGTCCTGTGGTCATTGGGTAGAAGAGAGAGGACACTTTCTCACACTAAAATTTTCCCTTACTTCCCATGTCACTGACTAAAAACATAAAATGGGGTTAATGAGTGACCCACAAAGTCACTTTCTAGAATCAGTCACCTGTAACAAAAAAAAAAAAAAAAAAAAAAAAAAAACAGGGGCTAGTGGGTAGGTTGCAAGTATTTTACCTACCCAAACTTGCATACACGCAGCAGCTGGTGAACAGAGACGTGCAGGTTTTACAATACACAGGTTACCAGAATTGTAAGTATATAAACACTAATTTTACAGATGACCAATTCTGGGAAGTGACCCTGTATAATTTGAGTTACATTAATCATTTAACCCCATGTTTTAAAGGCAGTATCTAGTCCTCAATTATATTTTAGTTATAGTTTTTAACTGTATACACACAGGTGTTATATTTACAAGGTGGAAAAGAGGACTTATATATTGGAAAAAACCCTCAAAATCTTTCAATCCTCCACTACTACTAAGTAAAGGAGAGAAAAAGGAATTGTAGGTTTTTGGTAGTCAGATGCGATGCTGTAGATACTGAAAAAGACATACTTACTTGAAGGCAATGGAATGTAAATCCTTTTCTCTAAACGTCTCCTTAAGGCCTCATCAATATCCCATGGAAAGTTGGTAGCTGCTAAAACCATTACCATTTTAGATGGGTCCTCATTCTCGGATGCACCGCCTACACCTAAGATATAGAATATTTTTTTTTTATTACTGTGGCAAAAGAATTCTATAACAGATTTATAATATTGATACCTCAAGATAACCTCAGAGAGCTCATCATAAAGCAAACACTGCCAAAATGAAAACAAACAGCATAAAAATGGTCTACCAAATAATGCTGTATTCTGGGTAAGGTCAGTCCCATAGTTCTCCCCAGAGGGTTTTAGCCGAGTGCTCCGCCCGGCTGCTTTGAAAACCCCGCCCACCTCTCCTCGGCAGCTCTCATCTTCCGCACAGATCTCAGTGAGGCTGCTCTGTGCCATCTGTGCTCTGTGTCATCCGTTCAGAGGATTGCTGCTGTCAATGAGAGGTGAGCACACAGTTCAGCCTTCATGTGAATGAGACACAGGCAGCCCCGCCCCCATCTCATAGCACGAGCTAGAATTTCTATTAAAAAAAAGCTGCTGGTGAAATGTATCCACTGCTAGAGCTGTGTGTGAAGTGTGCATGTCATTCTGCATCCTCACAGCTCTCTGTGTACAAACCTCCATATCTTCTAATATGTATGTCACAATGACCTGTAATTTTCAGGGTGTACAGGGGACCCTTATAGATACTAGTTACTACAATTTCAGCCCCCCATCTTTAAAGAATTTCAAGATATGGGGGTCACAAATGTAAAAAGTTATGAAAATTGAACTTTGGGGTTGCTATTTTAGAAGAAAGTGCAACTAGGAGTCATTGAAAATGGAAATTGGGGATCCCGAGGCCACTAACATAGCAAGGAGCATTGGGGTGGGCCCCTAAATATATACCTACCTGTCACAAATCTATACCTATGAAACTGTCTGCTTCTCTTCTTTCAGCACCAATTTCTCTGAAAATATGCAAGTGTCAGGCACATTCTCCCCTTACAATCTCATTACTACAGCATCATTAGAGCATAAAACAATCTGCCCATCAAAATGGGCTTGCCTGCCCTGTTACACATTCCTGTCTACTTAACTAACATTCTGATCTTCAATTGGGGAATGGGGAGGTGTAAGAAACCAAAAATATAGGTACAAGTGAGGAACATTTGTGACTAACATCCCCCAAAAATTCATCACTATGGCATCATTAGAACATAAACTCTGCCCACTACATTTTATTGAGGTTGAGGTACTGGAAGGTTACAGTCATGTGTAACAAGGACGTGCATTTTGATGGACAGTTTTTCTTTAATTTTGTAATGATGCCATGGTGATGAAAGGTGATCGCGACACGTGTCTCCCACTTCCACCTATATTTTTTGTTTCCCTGCACCTCTTAATTCTGGAGAAATTGGGGTTTGAGATAAGATGCAGACAGATATGTGTAACAGAGCAGGCAGCAAACTTTGCTAGGTAGAAATTTATGTTCTCATAATGCCATACTAATTACATTTTAGAAAGGTTTAGCCACAAGTGTCCCCCACTTGCACCTACAGTTTGTTTTCTATGCCTCCATGTGTACCTTAAAAATTTCAAGTAAATACAACCAACGGTTTAGGAGATATGAAGGTTTGACCACAGTGAGTTGTTAGGCTGCAGAATATGACAAGCAGCTTTTACACTCACATGGATATCACAATGCGCTGCCGATGACATTAAACTCTGTGGATAAACTTTACAGACAGTGTTTTTTAATAGAATATGGACAGTGATGAGAGGGGATCCCTGGCTGTCTTGTCCCCATCTGATATCACATGCATGATGCTATTAAAGCATCGCCACATTTTTAACATTATATTAAAGAGTGACTTGCTCTGTTATGTAATAGAAAAATGTGCGTTTTTTTTTTTGTTTTGTTTTTACACTTTTTTGGAGAGGACCTCTCCCCTTCAGTCTTCACTTCCATTTGGGTAAAGACCAAAGGGGAAATCCGCAGCCTCCTGCGATATTTGTGTCACATATCCCAAGAGGCTCTACACTGTTCCTTCTGTACATGCATCTTCAGGCTTTCCTATAATGAAAAAAAAAGTGTTCAATCTCATGCATGTGCAGTGCAAGGCAGCACTGGATGTACAAGTGAGCATCAGAGAAAAGGTGGAAGCTGAGCAAGCGTGGGCTCACTGGGCTAATTTTGTAAAACAATCAAGTGAAAATAAAAATGTTTTCACAAAAGTTCACATTAACTAAATACAGACATAGGAGCACATCTGAAGAACGGCTGAATTCACACCGGCAGTAAGGTTACATTTGTCCATTCCTCATGCCAGGAACCACTGCTGCTTAAAAAACTTCTAGCTCTGAAAAAGCCCAGCACTTACCGCCTGTTATCAATCCTAGGTGCCTAGCATCTACGGCCTGTTACCAGAAGTCACTCAGAAGGGGTAAATGTTTTTTGCTGCTAATATGAACTAAACCTAACTTGTTACACCACATTCAATATACTATTTCACTACTTCAAAGCAATACACTCCTAAAACTTAGAACACTAGGAAGTTGGGTCACAATACACGAACGACATAGGACAGTTGTGGCAAAATACATAGAATAGAAAAATTGGATATACTAACGGGGCAGGCATTACAAAGTTGTAACAAATCATTGGGAGAAGGTAGAACACTGAAACAATAAGAGGTTACTGATTACCCATGGCAAACAACTGGCAGCACTAAATTTGCCGTGTTTTGCCACACCCCCTTTTTTACCACCAGGCTACAGCTTCCCACCACCCGGCTGAAAAAAATTTCTGGGGAGAACACTGCAGTCCTGTTCCTTCCATCACAAAATTCCCAGGGTTGGCTACATTTCTAAACTTTTCTAAACTTTTTTTTTCTAAAGACTGTTGTGGAAATAGAATTGTAAAAAGAAAGTGGTGGTTACCATCCATCTGCACCAAAAGCTCAGCTTTAACTCTCCTGCTGGCTTCATGTTCTTCTGAAGTTCCTCTGCGACTGCAAATTGAGTCAATCTCATCAATAAATATAGTTGTTGGGGCATAGAATCTTGCCTACATGAAAAAATAAAAATTAAAACACAAATATATTTAAAACAAAAAAATAATACTTAAACCTAAATATAGGTTGTATCTTATGTATTTAGAAGTGCTATTACCTGCAAGGATTTGCATGTATGTTTCTGTCAACTTCATCCCGAGATTTAGAGAAGTCTTATACACTGATCAGTCAAAACATTTCAACCACCTGCCTAATATGGCTGGGTGCATTGTTTAGCTGAAGAAGAGATGGCAGTAAGGATGTATTATGCAAAGAATGAGAAAGGCCAGCCAAGGTAGTGTGATTTAAAGAATTTGCTGCCAAAGTCTCAGTGCCAGATATCACAGGACACCTTTAAAGGTATTTTGGAGGCTGTGCCTCAATGAGTCAGACAGTTTGAAAGATCAAGAGGGCCTGCATTATTAGGCAGGTGGTTTTATAATGCTTTGCCTGCGTATATACAATAAGTATGCATACACATGACAAATATAGCAGTATATATTCTGTGACTGCATCTGTGTGTACACAGGATTTTTATTGTTGTGTGCTTTATACTCGCTCCAGCTTCCTAAAAGGGACACTTGTTTTGAGCACAGAAGTTTTGGCACTAAAGGTTTTAAAAAAAATATGGACACCGATTTATTAGCTAAATTGGAAATTGTTTACATACCATTTCAAACAGAAGGCGGACAAGCTTCTCTGATTCTCCTCTGTACTTGGATGTAAGAGTTGAAGAGGAAATGTTAAAAAATGTAGTCTTGCACTCTGTTGCAACAGCTTTAGCTAGAAGCGTTTTTCCGGTTCCAGGTGGACCGACCATTAGTACACCCTTCAAATAAGTATAAAAAAAACAATCCACAATCAAAATAGCCCGGATCAATTCTTAGAAAAAAAAAAATGTACCTCCCTGAAAGCACAAATCTAGCCAAATACTATTTTTGTTTTGGACAAAGTGGGTTTGTACTGTACTGTATAGGGTTTGTATTACTTTTTTATCTGTAATAATTGGAAATATTCTCACTTCACAGTCACAGAGACATGTAAAACCTTTATAATGTAAACAAATTTGGTAAATTGGGGTGGGGGGTAACTCAGTTGGCTTGTTATTGCCATCTGCGTCAATGTTGAAGCGATATCACTTTGTATTGTATCTAGTCATTAGGTGAGTTGAGACAGCAAACAATGCTTTGCAGTTTATAAACTTTTCCCCTTTGAAAAAAAAGTATATGTTTCACTGGATTTGAGCTTTAAACATAATTTTAAACAAGTATTGTTTTTCCCAGCGTTGCTAATAAATTACTTCAAAACCATTCTGCATGGTTTTACCTTCCATGGTCTTCTGATTCCCTTGAAAAACTCTGGCATCCACATTGGTAGTACTACAGCTTCCTTCAGCAATTTCTTAGCTTCCTCCAAATCTGCAATATCATCCCTGAGTGCAAAATATATGTGGTATTAGGAAACTAAAAACTACAAAAAATCTAACAATGTTTTTTTAGACGGTGAAAGAATTGACTGATAGAATGGGACTATGCATAACGCTGAACCCTTCACAATCAAACTGTGAAACAAAAAAAAAAAATTCACATAAACATTTAATAAGTAGATTGCTACAAAAAATGCGAGAAAGTACTATTAATTTGTGGCTTTATCTTATGTGAAGTTTTACAGGTATCAGTCAAACATAAAAAACAAGTTTAGTCACATAGTTCTATGTATAGTAGTGAGAACTATATTTAAATTCTTGCTGTGATTAATCACATTTATTAACAATGACAGGACTATAATGTGATACTTACCATCGAATATTGGGGTTTTGTGAAATGATGTCCCTTTCAAGTGCTTCAACTAAATCTTTATCATACCCAGTACCATCAAACCTCTTCTGCTCATTCTCAGACACGTCAGATTTATTCTGAGAACACAGGGTAAAAAAAGTTTTAACCACTGGTAAAATGAAAATGTGAATAAATAGAAGTTTATAAGTGAATAAGTGAATAGAAGTGAATAAAAAAAAAAAAAAGACTACTAAGCTATGTTCACACACACCATGTTGCCGAAGACGGATGGTTGTGCTCAGCTCAGGCAAAAATCTGACACATGCACATGGCAGATTGATGAACAACCAATCAGGTATGACTGCTGTTCACTCCTAGTGTGGGGAGTATAGTGGAATGCCGCTTGCTCAGCCCCCTCTAAAGAGAACAGAGCTGTGTCTACAGTACTCGTTCATTCATCTGTCACTGGGAATGATCAAAGAGATTGTTTCCATTCACCACATAGCGTTACCCACGATGACAATTCAGCTAATGTTAATGTTATTTCATAAATATTTAACTCAGTGGTGACTCCTTTATGCTGTACAATACCCTCTTTCAGACTGTGAGCTTATGAAGCACTACCAAACAAACTACTTGAACGTACCTCACTGTAACTAGGAAAAAAAAAACATTGGGACTGGCTGTCAAAGGAACAAAACTACAAGACTCTTCTCCCAAAATGGTAGTTGAAGGAAAGATTTACCTGTACAGCATGTGGGAAAAAACTGTGTCTTCCCCCAGATAGGCCTACTGAAGGGATCTGTGCTAAATTACTGGAGGATAATAACAAAACATTTAGATTCAGTGACTACCTTGTCTTCTTTCACTCTGTTCACTTGATCTTTCTTCTCTTTGGTCCGCGTAGGCTTTGCTTTTTGGTTATTTTTTGAAGAAGGATTTGGGCCCCTGACAGCAGCACTTAAACGATTATTAGGCACCCGATTGTCACTAAACTGGGAAGATTGGCGTTTCCTGGGTCCTGGTGAAGGCCTTGGGAAAAAAAATGTATTGTCTTTATAATTATAGCTTACAACGAGACTACAGAGGATTGTAATATTCACCTAGGTTTATACCTGAAGAGGGGGGGGGCAATATGCAATAATTAATCTAATTATAAAACATTTCCCATGCTTAGATAAAATAGATACACACACACACACAGTGTCCCGGACTACTGGAACATTCTCCTGACTGGTTTTACACTAACAATGTGCTCTACAATTTGTCAGGATTTCCATTAGCTCACCTACGCTCAGCTGGTACTGGTAAGGACCATACTTCTCCATCCTGGGCAGGTAAATCGTGTTGTGCTGCTTTCAGTGGAGAGCTGTCAACTTTAAAACTTTCCAGTGTAGACATTATGTCCTTCACATGCTTAGCTTCCACATTGATCTCTTGCCAAACCTGTGAGAAAGCATAAGATCAGTTACAAATCCTCAGACCCCGTTTTGGTAAGCTAACTTTTTATTCAAACAGTAGGTTTGGTTTTAGGAAAATTACGTGTATTCTACCCCTCATGCCCCCTTTCATGGCAAGAGTTGGATAGATATCCAGCATTACAGGTCAGGGCCAGGCTATGGAATGTGGTACAAATCACCCTGCTATAGCACAGACAGCATTTATTTTCTATAGTCACAGCCAAGGAAAGCTCATGGCTGGAGACCCATTGCCAGTTACATATAAAAAAAAAACTCCTAACTGCTGTGTTAAAAGATATTAAAAAAAGAATTGGTGACTTGTCTACTTGTTTAGTTGTTTAAGGCAAGGATTAAATACACCTGCACAGTTGTAGGTGGCGAAAATATAGGTGCATGTGATGTCGATACTGCAGGACAAATGCTGTGTTGTAAAAAGCTGATTACTCCAAGGTCTGGTTGAAATATCAGATTCACCCCCCAAATATCTGCTTTAAAGTGAAAAAAAAGAATACTACATATAATTACCTTACTCCAGTTTCTATACTGCATTAAGGAATGCTAAATACCTAAAATTTTGCAAAATAACATTTTAGCACAGTATAATAGCATCTTCTCTACATGTGCAGTGTGTGTTGGGCTTACCAATAAAAAATCAATTGATCAATGATTTTTACCAATAAAAAATCAATGATCAATTAAGTGCAAAAAATAGCAGGGGATCTGCTCGTGTGTATCAGGACTGGGGCGGGGTCGGGGTCCAGTCTCTAAACTCTTAAAAATGTTTTTGTTTATTATGTATTATTGGAACTATTAACACTGACCAAACATTTATATTTAAATAGAAACAACAATAAATAAAAAGTACATCCAGCCCTTGTATGTACACGTGCATATAGAATAGATTTACATTCTAAACAGCACAGGGATCTCTAAGGAATTATGTATAGTAAAATACCACCTAAGGGAAGTGGAAAGTTACATGGATAAGAAGTCATCACCAACAACATGTATTAGATATTTTGTCTTCCTTTAGCATAGCAGGAAATGGAAAGCAAGACTATATTATGCTAAGCATCAGTCTTAAAGCATACCTATACTCAAAAACAAAAATCAACTTTGGCTTATGGATAACATTATACCAATATCATATGAATACTTTTATTTTTTTTTTTCAGCTTGATTTTACCCTCAAACATTAAAAGCGAGTTCTGGCCACACCCCAGGTCTCTCCATCGCCTAGGCAGTAAAGTGCAATCTGGGAAATGCCATCCTTGGTGCAATCCACTGCCACTGCCCTAATTATACAGATTTTTTTTGTCGCTGTGCGACTGCTCTATCTGCAGCTTGTGAGCTCTGTGCAGAGGCGGGGGGAGTGGGTGGACGGGAAGGTCAGGAGAGGAGGAAAACGTAAACTTGCCAGTCACAAGCTGGCCGCTTCCAAACACTTCAGAAATCATTAAATATTGCATGGATACAAGCTGACCCAGCCGGTGCCACCAGGGAACACTGAACTGACATTTTAGTGCAGGTAAGTAAGAATAGATTATTAATTGAAAGACTAGTTTTTGAGTATAGTTCCTCT
Organism: Pyxicephalus adspersus; assembly: GCF_032062135.1. Lineage (NCBI taxonomy): Eukaryota > Metazoa > Chordata > Amphibia > Anura > Pyxicephalidae > Pyxicephalus > Pyxicephalus adspersus. The sequence goes on from NC_092861.1 coordinate 94,033,344, forward strand.
TTAATTTGACTTCAACCAACAAAGTGTCCTGAACAAAAAAAGTGAAGTCAAACTATATAATAGAAAACATTTAAAATATGTTTTTGCCAAGGAAGTACCTTTCATTTTGCCTCTGAAAAATATAGCACTTCCAGATGGTATGCCTAGGCACATCTGTGCACACAGCCTTCTAGCTGTATGTCTGCAGTGACAGATCTAAAGTGACTGCTAGTAATAGGAAATTTAGAATGAGCACTGCTGTGATGCTCACTGTTCTCCCAACATGGGAAATCAAAGCCCTGGCCCTATCAAAATGCCACGTAGAGACACAGCCTAGAGAAAGGCATGAAAAGTTAGTACTGAGGTAGGGCTTAGAGTTAGGTGGAGAAATAATACATTGGTCATCTTTCCCATCTGAATATGTATTTTTTGGCACAGCTTTCTGAGTAAAATTTCTTTTTAGAGAAGCCACAGGGGACAGATAACACTTGTATAAATCTGGACCCCAAAATAATGACAATTTAAGACATCTTTAATGTTTCTAAGTAGTCTATACCAAATGTTTAGCAATGCTTTTTCTTTGTTCCAATCATTCTAAACTGATAAAAAGGCACAACTTGACTGGCTGGAATAGGTCAGTGTGGTACAATGTTTTGTTAACACCTCCATGTCAAGTGCCATTTACATTTAGCCAGCAGCCATTCATGATCCCTGTTCAAAGCATATTTCTATATTAAACTATTTATAATTACTATCCTATTCCTCTAAGCAAAATTAGCTTTATGTCACAAAAAGCATGCGTGAACCGGAAAATTAATTACAGCTTGCCTCACTCTCTAAAATTATCCATCAATAAAACATAAGTCATTCGTGTACCAAATGGAACGGAAGTCGTATTCTTTAAAACTTGTTAAACCTGTTATGACTGTAAAGGCTTCTTGTGTGAACAGCAGCTGCCAAACAAATGACACAAGAACTAAGAACTTATGGAAATCAAACTGCTCTGTAAGAAACTGGGTAATTACTCTTACTACAGAGGGAAATATGCTGTACTAAAACCTAATGTTTATTGTGACTAGAAAAAAAAGGCAGAACTCTCAATAATGTCAAAAAAGCAAACAAAAATATTTTCAAAAACATAACTCATGCTAATAAGTAGATGCAGTATTTCTGGTCAGATAAATGTAAAAACTGACTGTCATTCAGCATGCACATACACAACAGAAGACAACACAAGCTTACCTATATCCCCAATACACTCCAGTGAAGCTGTGTTAAAGGACAGAAAAATCACTCTATTTAGTTGCAGTCCGCTTTCCTTCTTGGAATGAGCACTTGTGCACGCAGTCATTTTAACATAGACTCCTGCAATTTATTTGTGTGGCAATACATATCCACGTCTCCCAAATCCTTTACAATACGAGCATTACACTAAATTAAAACTTCAAGCAAGGTATATCAGCAAGGTAGTGGATTTGTTTTTTTTTT
>NC_092861.1:94035492-94039427 GCF_032062135.1 Pyxicephalus adspersus
GTTCTGGCCTAACGCCCCCTGGCTGATCCGTCCTAATGCCGGACAGCAACCTGCAACTCCGGAGCCACAGGTTGCGGCGGATCGGCCAGGGGGCTGGATAGAGAACTGGCTTAAAGATCGCATCCAGAGAGTTGTAATGAACGCTTCATACTCTGAATGGTCCAAGGATATTAGTGGTGTGCCCCAGGGTTCAGTGTTGGGACCTTTACTGTTTAACATCTTTATAAATGATATAGAGTTTTGGATTAAATGTTCAATTTCTGTGTTTGCAGATGACACCAAACTATGTAATATAATTAAGTCTATACAGGATGTCTATAATCTACAAGCAGACCTGGATGTACTGTTTGATTGGGCAGCCAAGTGGCAAATGACATTTATTATAGATAAATATAAATTTATGCACTTGGGAGCTAACAACATGCATGCTTCATACTGTCTAGGGGAAATACATTTGGGGGAGTCAGAAATGGAAAAGGACCTGGGGGTTCTGGTAGATCATAGACTTAAAAACAGCATGCAATGCCAAGCTGCAGTATCTAAAGCTAGTAAAGTATTTTCTTGTATTAAAAGATGAATAGACTGCAGAGATGGAGACATTATCCTGCCCCTGCATTGGTCAGATCACATCTGGAATCTGCAGTCCAGTTTTGGGCACCAGTTCACAAAAAGGACATTGTTGAATTGGGGAGAGTGCAGAGAAGGGCAACTAAATAAAAGGAATGGAGGAACTGAATCTATTCTCCCTTGAGAAGAGACGTTTAAGGGGGGATATGATCACCCTGTATAAATTTATAAACAGTCCATATAGAGAACTTTCTTCCCCACTATTTACTTTGAGATCATTACAAAGAACAAGTAGGCACTCTTTGCATCTGGAGGAAAAGAAGTTTAAGCTCTGGATATAGAAAGGGATTCTTCACTGTTAAGTCTGTGAAAATGTGGAATCGGCTCCCTCAGGAAGTAGTTTCAGCAACTACTATAGACTGCTTTAAGAAAAAGCTGGATGCTTTTCTAGAAGCACAGAACATAACTGGGTATTAAGGCTTTAAAGTAAAAATACCAGTGATTGTTGATCCAGGGAACATCGGATTGCCTCATGGAATCAGGAAGGATTTTTTTTCCCGTGTTGAAACAAATTGTACCAGGTGTTTTTTTGCCTTCCTTTGAACCAACTATGTTTTATAGGGTTTTATATCTGGGATATGTTTTTTCTCTAGTGGTTGAACTTGATGGACTTATGTTTTTTTCAACCTAACCTACTATGTACTTATGTATAATGTACCTATTATTCTAAAACAAAACATTTTTTTTAAATTTCTAGATATTCAATTAAATGCTTTTTTTTTGCCTAGAATGTGGCCAGGCTAAGACTATATTCTTAAGAGGTAAGTTTTAAAGCAAGCACTTAATCGCCTATGTGGCAACATGCACTTAAAGCAACCAAGCTTACTTTGTACCACCACTCTTCATTAACCACTGTCCAGCCTTCTAGCCAACCTTCAATGCAAGCACAGGGCAGGTGCCCTGGAAGGGGCGGGGGTAGCAAAGTTCTTCTTGTGAACATGTGGGATTAAATGTTACACAGTGACTGCTGTGCAGACCATTGTATTAAAGCTAAGAATATGTTGATATTGGAAAGTCCATATATGGGCAGATTAGATTTAGGATCCAAGAAATGCAGATGTAATAGAAAAATATACACAAGACTTTTTTATGTTAGATAGAACAAGGAGAGTTTAGGAACTACTGTTGTAGGGCTCTGTTAGGCTCAGAACCCGTGGCTCCAGAGAAATTTAAAAAAGTTTAAAGTTATTAACCAAATCTCAGTGCTAAGATTATGACTGTAGATTGTAGGTTTGTCTGTGGAACCGAATATAGCAAACCGCTGAATATGTTTACTATTAAACATCAATACACAAATACAGAGATCATAAAGATGACTTACCTGTTGCCATTTCTGCTGAAGAAAGGTGTCCTTAACATACAAATATTTGCTCATCTGGTCCAACACACCTTGATAGTAAACCATGGCAGAGTCATAGTTACCCAGAAGAGCATATTCACGAGCCAATTTCACATTCTCACTGATCATAAGAAGACTCATTCTGGTTACTGGAAAAGACAGAAAAATGTAAAATATGCATTATACTCTACACATCTGTTCCCACCAGATTACAATAGCAGCCTATGGTTAACAAACACTATAGCTGTTATAACTGTTAGCTACATGAAAACAACAGACTGGAAATTTAGGAACATTCAAAGCATCTCATTATCAGCGAAAAAAAAAATGTAATGGAGGATATCTATTCATTATTTTTATATATATATTTATTTATATATTATTCATAGTCATGCATATGTTGTGCAGAATTGTTGCATGTAATATTTTAGGCTTTCACACCTATATATTATCTTACTTATATCACAACAGTATAGATATACTGTTAATAAATATTATTAAGTTAAGATACAGTTTGTATCCAGGTATACTACTAGCTTGACAAGTAAGAGAAGTGCATGCAAATAATATTGTGTCCTTGTTTGCAGCACAGAACATTTGTAACTCCTTTATGCACCTCTCCCATAAAACATGCAAGAACAGGATAAAGGAGGCATTTATACAGGATGCTTACAATAATGCTGACCCACCCACCATGTAAAAGTAAATACAGGGAACGCAAGTGTCGACAATTACATCACGCTTTGCATATATGTCTGTTTTAAAAGTCAAAGCAATCTTATAAGGATTCAGTCTCTGCCAAAAAGGAATCAAATATATTTCTAAAAAAGGATTTTAAGAAGATGCTAATGATAATATCCAAGCATATGAAAGGATAATACATAGTTACATTGTGCGGAATATAACATAATGACCATGAAGTCAAAAATTACAGACCAAGAATTAACAATCCAAGGGGAGATTTTTCCACAGTACAGAAACTGCCCTTGTAGAAAGATTGAGATGAAATTTGATTAACATTGGGGTTCTGAACTTCAGTCCTCTAAAGCTGTGGTCGCAAACCGTTGGGCCGCAAAAAAATTATGGTGGTCCGCGTCTCTGGCCTGTGCCCCACCCCGAGCGGGGTCAGGAGAAGGACCCTGCTGGCAGGGCGCACCGACCAAAGCCACGGACCATGTCCCCCATACAAATCCCAGGCTCAGGGAAGTGGGCGGGTTGTGTCTGGACTTATTTTAAACAATGGGTGATGCTGCTGGTAAAAATGCTGCCCCGGTCTAAGGCATAGCCTTGCAGTTCACCTGAATCACTTCTTACAAGGTGCAATAACTCTTCCTACAATTACAAGGCACCTGCCATGTGAGCTTTCACAAACACATTACATAACATCTCTCATGATTCTGACTGCCTTTTTCTGTCATTGTCACATGGTTTCCTAACTAATTTTAGTCTATGCTGTCTTTTATGTTGGAAATGATCTTTTCTGCTCTGCACAGACTGGCAGTGTCATCACGATGTAGCGGATGCCTAATGACATCCTCCATCCCAGGCCATGTGTTATTCTTATCCGCCACATGAAGTGATGATGAAAGTATGAAGCTGCCAGACAAACATGGTCGCTACTATTGCTACATCTCCTGCCAATTCTAGCGGTTACAAGCCTGTTCAATAGAAGGTTCTGCATTCCTTTACAGACCTATGAGAATGCAAATGCTTAAAGCAGGTCATAAAAAGATCAAATTCTAAATATTTACAGGTACCTCAAAATACATTTTTTGATAAGCCTGTCAACAGCCAAATGTATTTTTTTTATACTTTGTGTCACTTTTTTGAAGATAGGAACATCTGACTTAACTTTTCTGATAAGGATAGCTGATCCAGGTCCTTTCATCAAAGACAGAACTAAATGGTGTAGTAATGGTGTCAAAGATTTTTGAACCTCAATAGATATATATATATATATATATATATA
>NC_092861.1:94039467-94073228 GCF_032062135.1 Pyxicephalus adspersus
AGAGAGAGAGAGAGAGAGAGAGAGAGAGAGAGAGAGTAAAAACAAAGCAGGCAGTGTTTTTTTTAGGCAAGTTATATTGAATTATTGATAAATTCTCAAAACACAATACATATTATCAAAAAATATTTACAGCATACCCAAAGGTTAGTATAGATATAGCCATAAATCATGGCGCTAGACTAATCACAACTACATATCTGATTGCTGGGCCATAAATTATCCCAACAGTCCAGTAACAGCCATGTAGGTAAACAGTTCGCATATGTGTAACCATCGTACCCGATGCATTTCGCCTGATAGGCTTCCTCAGGGGTAACTGCACGTTTGAAAATGCATGTAAAATATTGTTCCACGTTATAGAGATATGTACAGAAACTAGCAAGCCCCGCCAAAGCTGTACGATAGGGTTTCTTAGATGGTTATGATCTGGTATACTGAGGGTTAAAAAGTTGGAACCAGCATCAGGGAGGAGAGGACAGCAGCCACAGCCTCTACTGCTATGAACATCGTTCATGAATCAGACATGTACTACTGGTAGTTGTGAATTGCCTAGCACCAATAAATGGCACCACACAATGTGCATTGCAATGCCTGAATGCACATATGTGTGAATAGACCCTTAATCATGTTGGGTAAAGGAGCTGGTTACACTTTAGCACTCAGGTTGACTACTACATGGTATCTGCAGTCCCGGACTCCGACATACTGGATTTTATTGCACTATGCATAGAGTGTATGACAGGTATCCTCCCAGGACACCTGAGCACAGAAGGTTCTCAACATGAAACTATAAATATTACCTCAGGAGACAGAAGGTATAATAGAAAAGGTTATATTGCAAGCTTGCTCCTTCTGCACATATACATTAATGCAGGTTATGTTAAAAGTATACCAATTCATTCAGCCCATGCCTTCTATGCCCACATAATTTTAAATCTACCTCCCACATTTACAAAGTTTTTACCTTTTTTCTCCCTACCTTATTATATAATTACTGTACACCAACTGCAACTGTTTTCAGAATGTGTTTTCATTTTATTTAGGGTCTGTTGGTATCCTTTGTGGTGTGATATTGCATGTTAAAGACAGGACAAAAGTGTCTAGAACTATGGACTCCAGCACTTTGACAGAATACTCTTGTGAAGCACACAATCTTATTGCTTTAAACAACATGTCTAGAACAAATAAAGTGATTCCCTGTTCTGTTTTCGCTGTATCTGATTCCAGGATATGACTGCAACTATTGTTTTATACCAGAGAAATAGAAGTTTCATCTTACAGCATTACAGTAATCTTATTATATTGCAGAGTGTAGAACATATCCTTTAAATATCTGACACATTATGAATACATTTATGTACCCAATCATTTAGAATGAAGAAAAATATATGTAATGCTTACCTGATGGGCCCCTTAAGATCTTTACAGCTCATTGTAGTACATTGCATTGCACAGGTTTATAAGCTGCAGTACTAAATGACATCATTATGCTTTTTGTTAGAGTAAACCATTCATTTTGAATGTGCTGGCAATGCCTGGCAAAGAACCAAAAACTAGAAATGCAACATTTTGGAATAGGGCACAGACCTATTCTGTACTTGTGCATTGGGGTTCCAATCTAAATGAATAACAATGCAACAGATAAAGCATCCTAAATACTAGCTGCACTGATAGTATGCAGCATTTTTAAGCAATAACTTATGTAACAAAAAGTTTCCTGGTGTTTGGTATCATATGTATATGAATTTATAACAGCACAACAAGGGCTGAAACATACTCTTGTGCTATGATGCATTGAAAAAATTCATTTTGAATGGCACACAACAGCACTAGAGCAACGCAACTATGACGTGCATGCATGGCTGTGCACCACAACCCATAGTAATGCACTAAAGTGCCTTGTGATGTGTTCTACTGGGAATATCAGAATTTCTCATTACAAAGTCCAAAAACCTGTAAGAAAATATAAGCACTTATGTTGATATCTTAGTAATATGTGCATATCTAGATAAGTTTATTTTTTCTTTTAGGATAGCACAAACCATAGATGAAACTCTACTGAGCCATTTAGTTAATTTTACCTCACTTCCTGTTCTACAAACAATGTTGTCAGCAGAATAAGTCGGGGAAATCTTTCTAGCCTACAGCAATATTTGGCAATAAAAACACTAATTTTGGTAAGGGTGGGAAAGCTACAACCACATTTCTTGGATGAGCTTGGATGCTAAACTGGCTTACCTGCAGTCCCTACCCATTACCCACTGAAATTATTGTTACATTTCATTTGGTCATATTTCTGTAAAAAATGTTTAAAGAGACCCTGATCGGTTAAACAGGCGAAATTGTATATCAAGCAAGATGCGGACACTTTCAAAACTTTATTAGTTGGTCTGATCAATCTCTTTTACAAAAAGAGTTAGGAGGTGATTCAACACGGTGAGATTCATCCCCCTGTATTGGTCTTGGTGACCGGGGTTGGCAGGTAAAGTGAACCCCTCCAGTGTTCTCCCCAGCCCCGGGACCACTACCTGGCATTTTTTAGTAATCACCCGCCTGTTTTTGGGTGATTACTCAAAAGCCGGGTCACAACACAAGCGGCCACCACCTGCCAACAGCTTCTTCCCACCCAACTTCATATATTCCTGGGGGGAAAAACTGATGTCTGTATCTGTAAGTATTGTAAAGAAATCACTTTTCAAAGAGATCTTGGCAGGCTGACAGCTCTCTAAGGTAAACAACCAACAGATGTTTCTAAGTTGGTAAAAACCGACTGGCTTTGAGGATCACTATTTTCATCAATGGTGTGATCACATGGGCAATGAGAAATGCGGTCTGCTGGCAGTCCAACAGGCTATGTGTAGTCCTAATAAACAATCAGCTTTTTCATAAGGAAATAGTTTATTGCCCACGGTCTGGGCACAGGTGATGGAGAATCCAACATTTTTCACATGACACCAGAACAAGATAGGAGGAGATCTTCCTATGGGGGCATTGAGGATAAGCCCTCACATTGTGAAAACTCCCCTCTCACCCTGCCTGTCCCTGTCAGTTTTCTCCATAAGGACACAGCAAGAAATCCAGAAATTCCATAGAAGTTTTAGACAAAAAGAAGTAAGGGAGAATGACTCCAAAAATTGGGAAAATCGTCTCCCAGTTGTCACCAGAGCAAGTGTCTCCACTGGAAAGTTTCCCTTTATTCTGGTGGCACATTGCTGGATTTGCACCTCACCACTGACATTAATAAAAACGTAGCACAGGCTCTATCCCCTCTCCCCGGTGCCTGCTGGCTATGCTGTCCTCCCCAGCACACTGACAGATGATGGACATGATGGGGAGTCCCTGTCACACCTGGATATCACACAGCTATCACATTACCTGGAGCTCCAGTCACCCACCCTGCTGTCACGGCTTCCTCCTCCAGGTGTCCCCTGTGTGACGGTGTCCCCAGCTAATGTGAAAGGACCCAGCGGCAGCTCCAATTACAGGCACTGCACAGAGCTCATCTCCATATTCACCTCCTTCTCGGTAGCGGCCAGTTCCCATCCAGTACAAGGAGCTGGAAGTGACGTGTGCAGAGAACAGGAAGTGGGCGGGGCTTAACAAATCAAACTTGAAGCCCGGGGAACTGCATTTGAAAGGCAAGAAAAATGGATTATCTGTCTCCGTACACAGCAAAAAAGATATTTAATATGGGGGGTACAGGAGGAGGTAAGACATGGGATTGGATGCACTCCTATTGTGAGGTAATATGGGGGTACAGGAGGGGGAGAGACAGGTGATGAGGTGCACTTCTATTGTTGTGAGTTAATATGGGGGGACTGGAGGGGGAGAGACAGGTGGTGGGGTGATATGGGGGTACAGGAGGGGGTGAGACAGGGGATTGGATGCACTCCTTTTGTGAGGTAATATGGGGGTGCAGGAGGAGCAGAGACAGGTGATGTGGTGCACTCATATTGTTATGAATTGATATGGGTGTACATGAGGGGGACAGACAGGTGATGGGTGCACTTCTATTCTTGTGAGGTGATATGGGGGTACAGGAGTGGGTGAAACAGGTGATTAGGTGCACTCCTATTGTCGTGAGTTAATATGGGGGTACAGTAGGGGTTGAGACGGGTAATGGGGTGTACACCTATTGTAAGGTAATATGGGGGTACAGGAGGGGAAGAGACAGGTGATGGGGTGCACTCATATTATTTGGTGATATGGGGGATATTTGTAGCATTGGGATTCTGATTTTGTTTTCTCCAAGTATCACCAAGAATGTTTAGCGTTTAAAGCTAGTTCCACAGAGCAGATCAGTATTTTTTGTATTTTATTCTCTTTTAATAAAGATATTTAATAAAGCAAATCTACATGCATTGAGTATTATTTAAAATGTATGTGCATTTTTACACATATTAAAGTACTATTTTCAGTGAACAGCATTGTGTAGCCTATTACTTATTTACTACATATTTGGTTCATTATTTATTTACGGCAATACATTTTCTCCTTTTTTGTCTGCTTACCTCCCTGTTTAAACTGTACTTACCTGGAGGGCTCGGAGTTCAAGACTGTATGCAGCTAGAGAAGTCTAAGAAAAGTCAGAAACCCTGTGTGGTGTATAGGTGTTATAGTAGGCAATAAAATCAAAAAGCTTTCAGATTCTGGCTCAGCAGTGACACCACGCAATCATTCTTTTTGTAGAAGTTGGTAACACCGATTTGTTTTTTTTTTTATTTCCTGGTTTGTTTCTTTATGGCATAAAAAAACTGCTGCATTGTAGTAACACAGTAAAGAACATTCAGTGCAATTCATTCTGAATGGCACCCTAATGCACTTTAGGAAATTATGTGCTTTGCAGTGCAACATGTGCAGTGTGCTGCCTGATGGCACATGCTCCTTCAAGATGTTTTAAGTAGCTCATTCATATTTGACTCTGCTATGAAGGGGTCTTCAATGACATCCAAAATATAAACAAAACAAACACACCAATAAATGTCAGTGGGAGCAGGGGCTGTTCCCTAGCAATGGTAGGTGTGAGGATGCAGCTCTGTGCCTGACCCTGCTTGTTTTACAGTCAAGCTGTTATCACACCCTACCATTCCTCACTTGACCCCCCCCCCCCACTAAACTGGGCAGATGCAGCACTCTTGTCCAATCCAAGCAGCCATACTTCACGGGTCTCCCACAGTATTTTTGTAGTGTAGAGACCCAGGGCCTCCAGATTTTGAATCAAAGATGGTGCTCACATACCCTGCAGTGTGTGTCCTGTGTCTCCCTCTGCAAGGATTTCTTACTACAAATTCATACAACTCTTAAAAATTAGAGCTCACCCAGGAAACTACCCAAGGTTGCCTCCACCACAACTGCAGAAATACCGTATTTTTCGGACCATAAGACGCACTTTTTTTCCCCCTAAAGTGGGGGGTTTTTTTTTCTTGTTTTCCCGTGCGGAAAACCTGGTGCGTCTTATAGTCCGGAGCGTCTAATGGTCCGAAAAATACGGTAATATCAGTGTTGGAGGCCAGCCAGAGACTACCTCATCTTCAGATCTGAAAGCTAACATCACTGCTATCTTCAATAACCTATTGTATTAACCCGATAACAGCGCTGGAGATTAGGTACATGGAGTCCCTGGCGCATGTCGCAGTCGTCCGCTGTGCCCAGTAATGTGATCTGTAGAGTTCACTGTTTTTGCTGTAATGGTTATGAGAAAAGCATGACTCAAAGGCCCTTTTGATATTGATGGTGCTCAAATCCACCTACTACTAGATATTTCCAGGCACATTGAAGATGCGCCTGCTACTTGACCTCATTAAGTACTGTCATGCTACATACAAATGGGGTCATCCTCAGCACTCTGTGGAAGCCTAAGAACAATCCGTACTGGGTGTAACGATCCCTACTCAGTGTGACAAACTATTGCTCCACTTCTTGTTAACGACTGAACCTTTTATTCATCTCCTCGATACTACTGAATGCCATACAGTTTGCTACTAATTGCTTACTTTCATTTACTGATGATGATTACTGTCTTCTGATATGATATGGGTACTGGTATGGTGGGGGGATCTTTAAGACCTCTACTGTCCGTGACTAAACAGTTGCACTAACACTAGTACTTTTATTGTTTTTTGTTGTTTATACTAGGGGGTGCTGAGAAGTACCTGGTTTGCCCCCTTCCAGATGAAACAGAAAAATGAGTGTGGGGGCATGACAGCCTAATATCTTAGTATGTAACTGTGCAAATATCAGGTCTTTGCGATTCTTAAAACTGTTTTTTCTTTTAGTGAGAAGCTGTGATGGCAGAGGCACAAGCAAGTTTAATTTTGTTGGAGTTACGGGCTGTCATGAAGTTTTTGTTTCTCCAGGGAAAGTCAGCAAAGGACATTCACACTGAGATGTCACAAACACTGGGGGAGAAGTGTGCTTCCAACAGCACTGTCAAAACCTGGATATCTCGTTTCAAGACTGGGCATTTCACCATTGAAGATGAGCCCCGCAGTGGGCGCCCCCCAACCTCAACTGACCCAGCAGCCTGCGATGCTGTCCATAAGCTGATTATTGAGGACCGGCAAATATCCGCAAAAAAGATAGCCCAGATAATTGACATCTCACATGCGCAAGCTTTCAGTGAAGTGGGTGCCAAAATGTTTGAACAGTGATCAGAAGAAGGACCGAGTTGAAGCATCCAAAGCCGTTTTAGCCCATTTTGAAGCTGCACGGGACTTTTTGGCTAGGTTAGTGACTGAGAATGAAACCACATCTATGATCCTGAAACCAAGGAACAGTCAAAGGAATGCCACAGCGGGTCCGAATAAGTTTCATCCGCGGCCGAATAAGTTTCAAACCCAGAAATCGGCCAAGAAAGTCATGACATCTGTTTTCTGGGACAGAGACTGTATTCTGTTGGTGGACTACCTACCTTAGGGCTCTAGTATCACCAGACAGTAATATGCTAACCTCCTGGACAAGCTGAAGAAGGCAATTAAGACGAAACGCTGTGGAAAGTTGACCAAAGGGATCCTTTTTTTTTTTGCAGGACACTGCATCTGCGAACACGTCCAATGTTGTGGCCACCAAATTGAACACCCTGGGTTTCCAATTGGTCTACCATCCCCCCTACTCACCTGACCTGGCGTCTTCAGACTATTATCTGTTCCCGAATTTGAAGAAACACCTGAAGGGGCAACGTTTTGAGGACATTTCTGACGTCAAAAATGCTGCTGAGAGCTGGTTTGCGGCCCAACCAAAAGACTTTTTTTTGAACGGTCTAGAAAGGCTGCAACTAGGCTGTACCAATGGCATCAATCTCAGGGGGGGAATATGTTGAATAAATGTGTTATTTCATAACTCTCTTCTTTCTGGGCAAAGCCAGGAAGTTCTTAGCACCCCCCCATAGTTGCTTAATTTATATTTTTGATTTGGTTCTCTGATGTTCCCCAATCCTACTAGTTGTATCAGGCTTGAACTTTAGGGGCAGGTGTATTCTTTATTTTTGATTGTCTAATGTAGGGTTTCTGCCCCACAGGGTGGGCATGCCTCCTTACCCTAGCCAATGCTAACTCCCCCCAAGTAGGTAGGTCCCATTGCTTGGTGGGAATTAGGGGAATTCCCTACATTTAGATATTTACTATTACAAATTTTATATTCTTCCTTTTCTGATTCTTTTCTCTTTGCTTAGTCCTTCCTCTCCCATTTTTAAGGAATTCTGTTTTTGCTTCTGTACTACCTCCCTGCATTTTTTTTTTATCCCTACCCTTATTTTAATAAATTATTGATTTATTCTTCCCTAATGGCCAATTTAAATATACTCTTACCAAGGGGTTAAATATTCCTGAAAAATGGACTTGTTTTCTGATTGATTTATGCTAACGAAAGGTACATATTGCCTTTCTACAAGAAAAAAACTTTGAGAAGTAAGTTATCCAAACTCACAGACTGATAATTAACCTGAGCATGTCATGGGTCTACGTCTGACGCCAGACCGAGGGGAGTAAATGTTGTACTCTCTAAACACAACTGGCAATTTAAAGACCAATGGTCAGATCAATTAGGATGCTGATGGTAGAATGCTTTTTCTGAAAGGAGTCATTGGTTCTATTTTAGTTACATATGCAACAGTTTATGCCCCTAATTATCCCTAACTCCAATTTTTGGAGACAGCACTTTGACACCTATCATGATTCCTAGAGGGAGTTTGTGTCCTAGTAGGAGACTTCAATATATTCCTAGGCCCGCCTAATGACTTCCAGACACCAGTATGCCATGCCTCTATCTCACAAGGTTAGAGACTTTCAAAGGATTTTACATTCTACTCTTGTTCACTAATCTTTCATGAGGGTTGATGTTTTTCCGATGAGACATACAGATTTACCCTTTTTAACACAATTTGGCATTGGAAACATCACCCTTTCTGACCACGCACCCATTCACGTTACAGTTCAAGTACATATATCACCTAGAGGAGACAAATTATGACAGACTTATAAGAGCCTGCTTCAGGACCATGTCATATTAATAGATCTAACTGCACAAATAAAACTCCTATTTGAGCAGAATTCCACTGTATATGCACTCCCAGCAGCCTGGGCAGCACACAAACCTTTCATGCGGGGGATCGTAAATAACCATGGAACACGTTGCAATAAAGAGCATGAGGAGTGTATAATATCCCTTTTGCAGGTATTCAGATTCTAGAATTCTACAATTCATTTTGCTAACTTGATTCCAAACTGTTAGAAGCTAGAGAAGCACTGCTAACTGTCTTGATAAGGCTAAATCTGCTTTGACAAAACGCTGACATGATTTTTTTGGGTATGTAAACAAATGTAGTAGAATTTTAGCTAATGCTGCTGCAGTGTTTAGCTAAGTCTCCAAACTTGCATCTGTTTTTTCCTTCAAATGGGCTATAGATGCAATTACGAATTTCAAATGATTGTTTGTGTCTTTTTGCCCTTAACTTTTACATTGCTTACGTCGCGGTCTCTAAATGGAATACAGGCACCTTTTTGTGATTCATCCATTGTAACCTTCAGAAAATGGTGGTACAGCCTAAATGTACTCCAGGCCCTACGTATTGCTGTTCCCTATGTTAATCACACTGCCATGGTGTAATGGTAGTATACCCCCCTCGCTCTGCTCTCATCCAACTGTTGGAACAACTCTTTGTTCGCCAAACTAGTAATGCTAACCAATATCCTAATCCCACTATCCCCACTCCTTCCTTTACATGGCAAATCTACCTTCTGTCCCAGCTTGGTGGACTCAATACAGATACTTGATTTTTTTTTTATCACAGAACCTCTTGGCCCTCCATATCATAGATGAAAGACGATTTCGCTCCACTGGGTTTCTGTTGCATTATCCAGCTCAGACATTTTATGTAGTTTCTTCCATCACCAGACCAATTTCTCTATCCTTTTTTAGAGCAAATTTGTTCACGTCATGGTCCTGTACATCAGGCAGCATCCTTGCTATATGCGGCCATTATTCATATTATACAGCATGTATATAGCACCATCATATTATGTAGCGCTGTACAAAGTCCATAGTCATGTCACTAACTGTCCCTCAAAGGGGCCCAAGGAAGCGATAGGACCATGTAAGTGGGTTTTTTTTAATGTTTTTAGCTATTTACCGCTTTTTGCATGTATTTTAACCCCGAGCCACACTTGGGAATACCACCAAGGGGGTTATAGGTCCTTGCACAGGAAATAGCCCACTTATATATGAGCAGGCTAATTCCCATGTATTACAAGTACCCTATTATTCCTTAGTGGTCATGTCAAGTATTTGGATAGAAAATAACCCATTATATATAGGAATAATGAGATCCTTGTACTGGATGGGAATTTATCTGCTCATATATAAGAGGGCTATTACCCATCCAGTGCAAGGACCTTTTGATGCCCCCTAGTGGTCGGGTCCAGTAATTGAACAGGAAATATCCCACTCATATATATCCAGGGTAATTCCCATTCAGTACAAGGAACTTATAATACACTAGTGGTCAGGTCCAGTATAAGGATAGGACATATCCCACTCCTATATGATCAGGCTAATTCACATCCAGTACAAGCACAAGTACTGGATGGGAATTACCCTGGATATATATATATATATATATATATATATATATATATATGAGTAGGCTATTTCCTATCCCTATACCGGACCTTAACACTAGGGGGCATGAAAAGGTCCTTATACTGGATTGGAAATAGCCAGTTTATATATAATGGGTTATTTTCTATACAAATACTGGACATGACCACTAAGGAATAATAGGGTATTTGTACTGGATTGGATTTAGCTAGCTCATATATAAATTGGCTATTTCCTATCCAGTGCAAGGACCTTTTGATGCCCCCTAGTGGTCAGGTCCAGTATTTGGATAGGAAATAGCCCGCTCATCTATATCAAGGGTAAATAACATTCAGTACAAGGACCTTATGATGCTTACTAGTTTTGGGTCCAGTAAATGAATAGGAAATAGCCCACCCACATATATCATGGGTAATTCCCATCCTGTACTTGAGCTTGTACTGGATGTGAATTAGCCTGGTCATATATGAGTGGACTATTTCCTATCCCTATACCAGACCATAACACTAGGGGCATGAAAAGGCCCTTGTACTGAATGGAAATTACTTTGATTTAAATGAGTGGGCTATAACCTATCCAAATACTGGACCTGACCACTAAGGAATAATGAGGTCCTTGCACTGGATAGGAAAAAGCCCACCCATATATGAGCAGGCTATTTCCCATCCAGTAAAAGAACCTTTTAATGCTCACTAGTGGTCAGGTCCTGTATAGGGATAGGGCTAAAACTGCTTTATTTTAGATAGCCCGCTAATATATAGGCAGGCTATTTCCGATCCAGTACTAGGACCTCATTATTCCTTGGTAGTCATGTCCAGTATTTAGAAATAAACCATTATATATGAGCAGGCTATTTCCCATCCAGTACAAGGACCTTTTCATGCCTCTCCTAGTGTTAAGGTCCGGTATAAGGATAGGAAATAGCCCACTCATATATATCCAGGGTAATTCCCATACAGTACTTGTGCTTGTACTGGATGTGAATTAGCCTGATCAAATATGAGTGGGATAATTCCCATCCTTATACTGGACATGACCACTAGTATCATAAGTTCCTTGTACTGGATGGGAATTACCCTGGATACATATGAGTGGGCTATGTTTTCTATCCCTATACTGGACCTAGCACTAGGAGGCATGAAAATGTCCTTGTACTGGATGGGAAATAGCCTGCTTATATATAATGGGCTATTTTCTATCCAAATTGTGGACATGACCTTGAAGGAGTAATGAGGTCCTTGTACTGGATGGGAATTTGTCTGCTCATATATGAGTGGGCTATTTCTTATCCAAATACTGGACCTGATCACTAAGAAATAATGAGGTCCTTGTACTGGATGGGAAATACCCATGATTTATGTGAGTGGGCTATTTCCTATACTTGACCTAACACTAGTGAGCATCATTAGGTCCTTGTACTGAATGTTATTTACCCTTGATAAAGGTGAGCAGGCTATTTCCTATCCAAATACTGGAGCTGACTTTTAAGGAATAACGAGGACTTAACAATGTTGTCATAAAGCCATAGATTGCCTATTCTTTGTGGCATTTTTTTTTTACATTTTCCACTTGATGTTTTGTCATATTTTGACAATATTTTGGAATTAAAAAGTATGTGTTGCTGTCCTCAATTGGGGAAATGCACCTTATATGTCTTGGTACCCACTGTGACTAGGACAGAACATGGTAGAAAATACAACATTCTACATTTGTCATCAGCAAAACATGTGAGGGAAAATACATATGCAATGTAATATACACGCTCAAGCCTATGTGCAGCATCTAAAAAGAATGTGGAGAATAGATCATGTAACTATTACTCATCCATAGGAATTATATCATTGGCTGCTAAATTGCCAAAGAAAGAAAAAGATAGCAGCGACTGTGAATCTGCAGCTGTCAGGGCTGAGGGAGGGAAACTATGACATAGAACTGCTACAAGTGCAAGTATCCAAAATAAAAATATTAAGTCTTATGGCTATAGGAAGGAAACCCAGCACTATTTTCATCCACTACTTTAGACTACAGGATAGAAATATGGAAGAGCCTTTACATAGAAAAAAGCTCAGGAGATAGAACATAATTTTTTAGACTACTGAAAGCTTTCTCAGGTTAAAGACTCACTAGGTAATGGATCAGAATCAGGATGATAGCCCTTACCAGTCAGCAAAAGGCAGCTTCTATTTTTTGGCTTTACTTTAAAAGTAAAACTGTATTGTTAGGCCAGGTACCGCTTTGTCTGCATATATTTAAATATTCTTTTAATTCCCAATTTGTCAGTTCTCTGGTCCCAGTGTGACGTAATCCAGGCACTGGGTGCCGCATTGTAGGATAAGTGAATGGCTGTGCTTTCTCTATTACTGAACAGCTGGTGTTCCAGCCAGATTACAGAAATGTTGCAAGTAGGAGTATGCAATTTATTGTGCATACTTGTCAACTTTAAAGCAAACCTGTGTTTTAATAGATATTTTACAAATGGTAATGGGGAACAGGAATTTGTGAGCTTCTACTAACGTGCATTGATACAGTGGTTACCGCAAACTGAAAGACGCCTGTATCTCCTCCTGTTGCCTGGGTAAAAGGCAAAAAATTAATGTACACTATGCTTAGACTACTATTTACAAGCTATAGCCTGTGGGAACAAGCCTTTTAAGAAGCATATACAAATCTTCATCTGAGAAGAGACTTCTTTTTGAATTCGCAACAAAAAAACATATACCAAATTTCATCCAGTGGATAATCATTGGAGTACACTATACTTTTTATGTGAGGTGGGTGATAACAAGGGGACAGAGGTTCTGTAATGATGTGGTTTTTTTCCAAAGGATTCTTTGGTCATTTCCACATACTCACAATTTAGAGAATGAAGGAAAACAGATGTGTACAGCATCTCACTTTCAAGGACATAATTGTAGAAAAAAAAAGAAATTAAAAGAATCCTCACCAAAAGAACTGTCGACCCTCCTGAGAAAGTTTTTTGAAAAATGACAAAAACTAATAGCTAATACCATGTGATTTTCCTTAAAGAAAACCTCTTCTTTTGCAATTCTTATCACCTGCCAAGCTTGAAATCCTGAGATCGCTGACGGGTATTTTCCACAAATAATTTAACAAGCCAACATACATTTACTGAAGATATAGCTCCATGACAAACGCCTTGAATTTAAGTGACTGATTTATCAAAGTCAATATCTGCTAAGGACATTGTATGCCAAGAACAAGAGCTTTGCTCAAATTGTGGGCACTGAATGTGTACCTCCAATTCTCATGAAAGGTTACTTTTGTCTGCTGTAATAAACATATTATACATGTATAACAGATTTTTCTAAGGAAAGTAAGTTTTATTGAATTAGTTTTTCCTTCAACTGATTCAGAAGACCTGGACATAATTTAAAATAAACTATCAATTGTTATATTACAAAAGAACAGTATAGTATATACTATGGCATATATCCGTGCTGACAGATGTTAATTTCCTGCAGTAAGATTTCTTTTCTCACGCTCTTAGTGTCATTGTACAAAAAGAGTAATTATGTCCAAAATTGTTTTTACTGTGTATTTTAGGCTAAAACCCACCCAAAAGTGACAATCAAGTACTTACCACTTACTATTACTGGTGAATACCAGTAGACCAAAACAGCTGGTAGCTACTTACAGCATTTCAGGCCAAAAGTAGCAAGTTCCTTTAAATGAAGTTCATGCTGAATTTAAGTTTATTCATTAGTGAAATTGAAAGGGGGAGAGAAAAAACTACTAACGCAGCCTAAATATCAGCCTTGAGTGGACTTTGCCTTTGAATTTCCATACATAGAATGGATTCTGTTGGCAGTAATTAGTGTTGTTTTTAGCCGTAACCATAAGCATTTTACTGCAACATCTTCCAATGCTTTTCAGGTCCACATCTCACAAATCATTTCAAATATTTTTTATAAATATTGCAATTACATAAATAGGATTGATATATAGCTGTTATGAGGCTTTAATGTAACTTTCTTTACATAAATGTCCATCATTGTCTTGCAAATGTGTACCTTTGCAGCTTCAAATTAAGTTAGACTTCCCAGTCTATTATTAACTATACTGTGTGCCCAGTAAAAGAAATAAAAAGGTAATTTAAAAGCACAAAAGAGTAAAAACAAGGTGCTCTGACAAGAAAAAAAAAGTCCTTTTCTATTTTTAAAGTCAGTGGGCCCCAAACTCCAGCAATGTTTATCAGTAACAAGCAATGATGACTACTGCTTAATTAGATTTGTTACTGAAGTTTGAACCACTAGCCACTCAATACACAGATTTGTGTTTTCTGAGGCTTCAAATGTAGCAGAACCAAGCTACTTTATACAGGTCCATCAAAACGAACCACAGGATTTAAAAGCCCAAATAAATGCATGTATTGACCCTATACATAAACTAAATCCCTGTTGGGCCTCTTCCCCATATTATCAGTCTCTTCAGTGTTGTCCTTTGTGTCATCATAATCGTTATCAAATGGCTTGGGGTAGTTGTATGGGTGTCCATTGTCATCAAAAAACCTTCTGAAAGTAAACTCATAGAAGGCATGTTCAGGGTGTTTGCCATTTTTGTACCAGCCATTTAGTGTGTCATTTTTATTTCCATCTTTGTCTTCATCGTTCCAGAGCTTGTCTGGATCTACCGGGTCAAAGTTAGAAGTGTCCGTAGAGTGTGTTATGGTGGGAATATACAAAGCAGGCTGCTGACGCAAATCACTAGAAAAGTCTATGGTTTTGAAAAATGGATGAGCTTTAATCTCATCAACCCCGTTCTTGCCTAAACGATCTTCTGGGCCTCGGCACAGTTTCACAATTAGATCAGAAGCTTCTGGAGAGAGATTTGCTTGAGGGGGGATGTGTAAAGCTGTCTGCCACTTGATTACCTATAAAACAAGAATTATAAATCAGCCTGAGGACACGGAATAAACTGTGAGAATATATAAGACGTGGTTGCTGCCCTCTCCTTCTGAAAATGCCAGATGCCTGACTTTCAGGCTGATCCAATGTCTAATTTTTTTGTATGTACCAACTATAAGTATTTTAAAGAAACCCTACTAACAAACCTTACAAAAAAATTAAGTTTATGTACATTTTTGGGTGATTGCAGGTAAGCTTTTATTGTATTTGCTTTTTTCAAAGATTTTACTATCTTTACAAAATGGCGTGAAATGGAGTAAAAGAACTGCAACTGATTTACTGCAATACTAGTCTATGAAAACTTTCAATGACTGACCTGATTCCCTCCTAAATAAAGACTTACATGCCCCAAACGTGTCAAGACTACAATCGTCATTTACTTTAAAAAATATTAAATAAAATATTTTTGAATCTTGGCTGCAACTTACTTTCATTTGTGTTTCCAGTGGTGAGCTTGCATGGAATGGAGCTTTTCCAACTAACATTTCATAAAGTATAACTCCCACACTCCACCAATCACAAAGTTGCGTATATCCTACAATGAGAAGAAAATTATCAGAGTTCAAAACATAGGTCAAAGCTGCATACAAAGAAAGCTATTTACTTAACACAATGACAGTTACTGCCATTCAAATAAGAAAAAAGGGTAAGGGGTAGCAATTTTGTACCAGCTACAAATTCTTTTTTTTTTTTTTTTTTAAATGTAGCCTTTCATTAGTTTGCTAAATCACTGTGTATAAAACAGTTAAAAAAAATATATATAGGTTGTAAAAGTCCTACAGCTTTTTACAGTCACTTCCCAACTACCATGCATGTGCTCAAGCGATAGCAGTATGGAAAGCACGTGGATGAGTCTCCATCAGAATTTATGTGACTGGATGACAATGTTGGAGGTACATTTGGACAGGGACGGATAGTTGTCAGCCACTGATAGAAAGTACCTTAGATCAGCAGTCGCCAACCCGTGGTCCGGGAGAAAATTTTGGGGGTCCACCGCTCTGGTTGGAGCAACCCTGAGTGGGGTCAGAAGACGGTCTGGGGGGACGCACCGGCCAGAGCCACGGACCACGACCCCAGTACAGTTCTCAGGCTAAAGGAAGGTGGGCGGGCTGTGTCACTGGACATAACCTGAGCCTGCGATGGGAGAGTGGGCGGGGTTTTGTATTCATAATGTCACTATGGGGGAGGATTCCCCCCTTTGAGTGACACCTGTCTCCCTGCGCAAACACGGTCAGGAGCCGGTAATTTTAGTGGTCCCCGGGACCAAAAAGGTTGACGATCACTGCCCTAGATGTTCATCATGATCAGACAACAAAAAAAATAAAAACCAAGAAATAAAAGCTAACAGGTTGTTTGATTCAAAATATTTTACATAAGGTTTTGTTTTGCTAATATACTACTTGATGACTAATCAATTACTATAAAAAAAAAAATGTTTCCACTGAGAAATAACAAGCGAGAAGATTGTTAAATAATAAAATGGAAACATAAGACACTGTGGGAAATAAAAGAATCAAAACCATAAGAGTTAATCCACTTCACGATTGATTCATCTGACTTCTAGTATCATCGAATATTCAGAAAATGACAACTTGCATGCCAGGCATTAGACAGTTGTCACATAATAAATGTTTGCTAGCAATTGGCCATCATCTCATCAAGTCAGTTTTGAAATAGTGACTCCTAAGCTATAAATGATAGGAGTGTTATGACCACAGACTTTTTAATCAGACTAAAATAAAAATGTGGATATTTTTTAACATAGCTTGATGTGGGGAAAGCATTATGTAAAGCATGGAAAAAGTTGCTGGAAAGTTCTAGCTTCACTATAGAAGCAAAGTTATCTTTTTTTAATACAGAGAAAGTTCAAGACATGATTGGATTTCTTTGTTTGCTGCTAAAATATAAAAGGGTTGAAAACCCTCAACTCCCAAGGAATGGGTTTGCTCTTTGATTAGAGGCACCAAAATATAAAAAGGTGGTACTGAAAAAAATTAGAACTGACCAAAGCATTGAAAATTTGTAAAACAAGAGCAGATCAGTGAAAACTGGAGATATTTTAGAAGGTAAATCAGGAAAAGTGTTTCCTCAAAAAAATAGTTTTAAATGTATATAAGGAAATGTAGGTTAGGTTTACACTTAACCCAAGGCAGTGATGTGAAAAATTTCATACCTGTACGCAGTAAAACTTCTGGTGCAATGTAATTCGGGGTCCCAACAAGAGAATGGGCTAAGCATCGCTGATGCTGTCTTGCTGCACGCCACTCAAGAGGTTTAGGCCTGTCACCACAACGACAATTTGCTGGATCTCCCCATTCATTACTAAAATCCATGCTGTCCTGTCGCAGATGATCACCTAATAGAAAAAAGTACACTTATTTTTCTGCAATAAGATGGCATTTCTAATTTGAAAAGATCTACATGCTGAAAATAGGTTTCTGCAATAAAAAGTCAAAACGTAATTATGTATTCAAAAGCCTTTCATTTAGGCCTAGTTCGGGGAGATTAGGAGGTTCTGGTGGGGTTACCACTTCCTCACACCTGTTGGGACATGGGTGAGAGGCTACCTGTGGACCATAGGAATAATTAGGGAGGGGGGTAGTTAGCAGTTCAGTACCACCTTCTGCTGTTAAATGTTGAGAGGCTAAGGCTTGGGTGGCTGACAAGGTGCAAGCCACCAGGAGCTGCTGTTCCAACCACTTGCCTGAACAATCCATTAATGCTGGGCATGTTCCTTGGCAATATCAACAAAAATGGAGGTATTAAATGCCTACAGGCTCAGACTAAGGCAGCAGACCTGGTGCCAATTTTGTGCTCAACTGAGCAAACAAACTAAATTCAGATTAATACTTCATCGGTTAAGGACCAAAACCCAGGAGACAAGATTGTACCGTTGTTCATTTTACACCACATAGAAATTATCGAAATTCTGATGAAATGCACTCAATTATTTGTGCACCTGATAAAACTTGTGCCTGATAACTGCTTCTATCAAGCAGTCCCTTTCTCAGTGAGGCAAAATAAACTGATAAGCCTGACAACATTAGCATGCATGCACACAAAGTGCTATAATCACTGCAATAGTCATAAAAAACGCTGTCACAGAAATCACTCCAATCAGCCCTAACATCACCAATACAGGAGGTATAAAGATAAGCATATTGCTAGGTATTTGTATGCTTATTTTATTAAGTACTCATTTTTCTTTTACTTGAACTTTTATCAGAAGTTAACTTATGGTTAAAAGAAATTTTAATCAATGCTTACCACTCTGATAGTATTTTGAATCATGGGTCCACCGAAAACCAGTACATAAACCAAAATCAGTGAGTTTGATGTGGCCATCTCGGTCAATAAGAATATTGTCAGGTTTGATGTCGCGATGAATAAAGCCCATTTTATGAACACTTTCCACTGCACATGTGAGCTCTGCTATGTAGAATCGTGCCAAATCCTCAGGAAAGACTTCCTTACGAATCAGAAGACTCATCATATCCCCACCTGGAATGTAATCCATGACAAAGTACAAGTTGTCTTTGTCTTGGAAAGAGTAGTACAGTCGCACTACCCATTCATTATCTGCCTCCGCCAAGATGTCTCTTTCGGCTTTGACATGAGCTACTTGGTTGCGCAGTAGGACATCTTTCTTCCGTAACGTTTTCATTGCGTACAAAGCATTGGTATCAATTTTTTTGGCTAGACACACTTCTCCGAAGGCACCAATACCGAGAGTCTTGATTTTTACAAACATGGATTTTTCCATTTTGGCTCTCTTAAGTCGTATGTAGTTAGATTCTTTCTGACACAGCATCTTCCTCATTTGGTCCTGAGCATCTGCTGACAGACCCACCTAATGAAAAGCAAGGTTATAAGATAACACATTCCAGTAAGTACCTCCTATGTTTATAGTTAGGTCTGGACATGACCAGTGTCACTACAGGAATTACCAGCCTTTTTTTAATTTTGATAGCATTTTAGAATTGAGTGTTTATTAGCAAAGATGATGCAAAGTATGCTTGCCACAGATGTCATTTATAAATAAATACATTTCAACTACTGTTAACATTTTTTTCATGGCATTGATATGTTTAGGGGCAAGCTTCAATCAATTGCTTAACAACCAGCCCTATAGGAAAAAAGGCAGCTTAAAACAGGTCAACTGCACCAACAAATTCTGAAACTCAGAAAAATCATTATACAAAATAAAAAGAAAGCTTTATTTGCCTAGTAAAAGCTTGTTGACACTGGTCCTAATGGAGGATATTGTAAATAAATATTAATTTTACATTAAGCATAAAAATAATGATATTTGCTGTGCCACATAAAATTAGGGTAATTCATACTAGCTGTGAGCAAAACTTTTCCCACTTCCTCACACCAGGTAAAGCTGTCACCTGGGGAGAAGCTTACATGTCATGTCTCCCTGCCACAGCCCCCATTGGGAGTGCAGTGATGGTAACTAGTACCACTCACTGCCGCCAGCTGGCACATGTATAGACACTGGCTCTTTGCAAACCAGGGCTGCCGGGCATGTCCTCAAAATCACATGAAGAGGAAGGAGTGAACCTGTTCTTAGGTGATGTTTCTTGCTCCATTTATTTTTGAAAAGACAATATTAGGTTCTGTAGCAAACATACTCGGCCTCACCAAGGAACATATATTGTCTAGCTTTTAAGAAAAGATGTTAGGCATAGCTTACTCAAATTATACAAATAATCCGAACAAACTAAAAAAAAAAAAAAAAAGGAAAAAGGGGGAAAAAAAAAAGAAAACAATCATTTTATACATTTTACAGATGCACGATGTTAAAATAAGTAGTTACATGGTTTGCAAAATAAAAGGTGTATTCACAAGCTTAAATATATATCAAGCCTTCAGTCTGTTAATTGTGCAGAAGTTTGTGACAACCTCATGCTTACTTTCATCACATGCAGTGGCCTAAAAAGATCATGCCATTGTTAACACAGCACCAAGGCGCTGACATTTACTTGCCTACCCAGTATTGGAGGCTTGAAGAGCTCAGCCAAGCTCCAACCTTAACTGTTTAAATCTGTTAGTGAGTGGGGAAAAAAGGGAGAAAGATAGAAAAGCTAAGAGAAGAAACAGTCTGAGGAGGAAATGTAGTGAATTCAGCAAATAAAATATAACCTAAAGGCGAAGAATCCTTTAAACATAAACCCAATTACTTGCTTAAAGTATATATATGGAAGAAAGTATTGGCCAAGAGAAGATAGCTGATAATTGAAATTTATCTGGCAAATCAAAACACAAACACTAACACATTATTGCACATCATATTATGAAGGAAATTACTCCACATTTGCAATATTACAATATTTATAAAGACAGTCTCTTTTTTTTCTGTTTTCATTACCATCCCTAAGCATCAATAGTTGTTTAAAATCTTTGAAGTGAGGTGAAGGAAAGCAAACCTTGGATTGATACACTAAATAAAACACAGACAGTTTACTAAGATCTGAGTTATTTTCACATCATCTCTTACTCACAATTGTCTTTACGATTTGATCAACAAACATTACTACTGCATTGGTATAAAAGCCTAGTACACACTATCTGGTACTGTCACCCTATATGATCATTTCAGGCCAAGCAGCTTGTTCTGTTCCTATATTAACCGATACTAAAACTAGATTTTTGCCTGAGATTATCACCAACTTTAGCTTCAACTGACAAAAATCTAGTTTGTCTTAATCCAGCTTATGTCATGGATATTTAAACAATAAAAAGCGTCATTTCACACTTCATTAGGTCAGGCCTCATAAGACAACAGTTATCTTTAATAAAAGTTGTATTTCAAAAGAAGTTTTAAGTAGACACCTTCCCATATGGCGGGATCAACTAAACAAAGCGAAATTGCTTTTTCACAAATATCTGTCATAGATATGTTTTTGATGAATAACATTTTTTCAGGATGGGGAAATACAATTTCTGGAGTCAAGTAACGAATGCATCCACAAAATTTTAACTGGCCTCCAGCTATGTACTTGTCTCAAGTATCTGCCTCCTGTTACAATCTACCTTCATAATCATCTTTCAACATTTATGTGCAAGCCTGATCCTGCTTACCTTAAGTAAAAATTTAATTTTCATCAGGGTATTGCAGCCTCATCCTGCAAGGATGTTTATATCATGTGGCTGCTACCTTCCTCCAATGTGGTTTATGGAGTCGCCTTCTGACCATCTCAAAAGAGGTCTATATGGAACACTGAGCAGGCCCAAACAATGAGGTTAACTGCAGATTTTGATTCTCAGAAATTGTATAACATTACATTTGCCCAATCTAAAAAGAGACTATCATTTCTTTTCATATTTTAGTACAAATCCACTTCAAGGGATATGTTATAATATTTTAGACGCCACAGGATAACAATGCTTGCTCTTCCAGGGCTGTTTTTTTTCTCTAGTTAGGGCACCTTTAATGTCTAGACCTCATGATCTCATAGTGGACTTCATAAATATTAAAAAAAAAAAATTGTCATTCCCTGATGAACACTGCACTGAAAACCACAATAAGGACAGACAACAGTCCTCAAATAGATAACTTCAATAAATTATTTCATGAATATAAGCATGTCTGTTGTTCATTATGGACCAACACAACATTTTGGCTTTCTACATCCATACTGAAAGAGAAAATGCCATTCTTACCCGAATCATCTCACTTTCCAGCTGCTTTTTGCGGTGCAATCTTTGATGATGAGATTTTAGGATATTTTCAACATGCTGCTCCATGAAAAACTTAAATGCCTGTGGTGAATAGCTCTGGATACGTGACTCCCTTCTCTCTTCATCTTTCTTGTTTTTCCTAACTGGTACAGGGGATGTAGTTATTTGTTTCTTCTCTTTCTCAGTGGTCTCCACGGTGGATTCAGGTGCCTTTTCTCCTTCTTCCTGAGAACTGGAAGTTGCAGGAGATATATCATCCTTGCTAGATTTTTGTCCAGCTTCATAACTAGAAGAGTTTGGCTGTACCAAATACTTTGGATATGGTGGTGGTGGTCCTTGATAATTTGGTGCCTCTGTTTGTGAAGGCAACAAAGCACTGTTGTGAGACACTCCTTCAGAGTAAAGCCCTCCTTGTACATTCTGGGTTACCCATGATGGATGTGCTGGTGCCAGTGCGGTCTGAAGTTCTGGCTTTAAAACCCTCATGCTCTTTACAGGTTGCTGTATAGGCGCAGGAGTGATTGCAGTCACAGTTGTAGCTGAAGCTTGTGAATTAGAAGGATGAGCTTGGCGAACTGCCATTGGGTTATTGAAAGAGTTGGACCTAAGAGGGATATTATTCTGCCATGTTGGTATGTCATGATTCCCTGGAGGTGGCTGGGTTGAGGAGGACTGAGGCCACGAAGTTGGATGACTTGGAATACTCATGTTATACAGCTCCATGTTGTGGCTATTTCTATTTGGTACTAGCACAGACTGTGGTAGATTACCATTATTATAAGCAGAAGAGGACATTGGTACATTATTGCCTTGCATTTGCAATGCAGCATTATTTGGTCCATTTGACATAGGATAGGGTGGAGGTTGTGGCCTTCCAACACTATTACCCACCTGATGTGTTATATATTCAGTTTGTCCATTACCATTCTGAATGCCAACCCTCCCAGAGTAAAACTTGTTGTTGCCAGATGTTTGCATAATGATGGGTTGCCTTCCAACAGGAATGGCATTTATAGGTCTCTGTGGCTGAGGCTGTGGGTTCATCATCTGTGAACTGTTAATATTAGATGATGGATATCCCTCTTGCCAGCCTCCAGGTGGGATTGGGGAAATGCGGGAAACGATAAACTCCATATTACCAGAGAAACGCTTTGTTTGCGAGTTAGGCTCCCATGACTGTGGTGATGGAGTAGTTCCTCTAGGAGGAGGTTGTGGCGGTGGTGTAACACTCCTTACTTGGGGTGGAGGTGGTGGGTTTACTCTCTGTCCATTGACTGGAATTTGCTGTGAAAAGGATGGTAGGCCTGATCCAGATAACGGCCTTCCCATATCTGACTGAGATCCAGGCATTTCTGAACCACCATAGATAACGCTATCAGACAAAGGTGAAATGTGTCGCTGTGGAACCAGGGACTCCTTGGAACCCTTCCAGCTTTGTCTGCGATTCACAGAATGCTGGATGTTGCCTGCACAAATTACAAAAAGAAGATGGTTATAAAAAAAGGATAAAAAGAAACAGAATCCAAGCATTTAGGCAACCCCCCCCCCCCAAAAAAAAAAAAAATACTGCTGGAAAAAACATGCTTCATAGCACAAAACATTGTAGATAAGCATAGAAAACAGTGCCTAGAGTTCCACATTCTTTACTTCATCTCACACCTCACTGCTGTAATTTTAGAAATGTTTGTGATTATTTTTTTTTTCTACCCCCAAGTAGATGGAAAATGCATTTTTACAGACAGATTATTATTGTTATTATTAATAAACATTATTTCTTTACAGCCAACATATTACACAGTGTTGTAGATTAAATAGGGACAGCAAATGACAGACATACAATGAATGAAACAGGAGGAGAGGACCCTGCTCCAAGGAGTTTACAATCTAAGAGGAGGAGGATTAGTGGGTGAATAGTGAGGGTTTAAGAGACAGAAGAGGAATTTCTACTCTAATTTAAAATACTTATTCGTTAAGCACTAGAATGAAATAAAATTTACATTTTGAGCACAAGTATGTGCAAATACAAATATTATTCAATATAAAAGTAGTAATTTACCCAATGCAAAATACTATTTTTACTGCTAATACACAGTCAAGAGCAGTGTTTCTTAACCTTTTCTAACATGGGGGAACCCTTGAAATAACTTAAAGAGACCTTAGGAAACCCCTACTATTATTACTATACTCACAGCACAAAGTACATATAATATATACCAATAAGTGTGGTGGGCCAGTGGGAGGAACGTCATTGTTACAGACAGCTTAAAAGATCATTGGTGTCAGACCTGAGAGCAACAAACCTCTCATTGCTCAAGGAACCTTTAGCAACCTCTGGAAGAACCATATGGTTCCATAGAAACCTGGTTGAGAAATGCTGGTCTAGAGGGTACGAAGACACCAAGAAGAGTTATGGTTAGTCACCTACCTGGAGGCTTCATGCCAGCATTCAAAGGTCTTGCTGCAGCAGCAACCTGTGGTTCTCGATAAGGCTCCTGATAGCTCATATATTCAATTGCAGCTTCAATACTACGACTGTTTGTCTGCTGTAAGGCTCGTATCACCATATCCTATATTAAAACACAAAAAGAAAGCTAACTTACAGATTAATCACTTTTAATCTAACCTGTATCTATACCTTTTTGGGTTTCATTAAACAATGTGAAAACCATCCTTGAATAACTCCATGATTGGTTACACACTAGATAACAATAATTAGTGGATTTATAAAGCAATCAGAATTCATCAAACATTCTCTGTAGGTAGTTCTTCCATGTGAAAGTTATCAAAAAAAAAAAAAAAAAATTCTCCAACCCTTTGGCATGAAACACTGTCAAGTGATACAATATTTACAAAAGGTCTGATTTTCTAAAGGAGTTTTGGAATCTTTACTCAAAATATGTAAATATTCTCTGCAATCATCCAAATCATGTTAAAAGCATCTGCAAATAATCGGGTATAAAACGTGAATAAGAAAATTAATTTTCACATGATTACATAACTAAAAAAGAATATTTACACAATTTAATGAAGATTCTCAGCTAATATATTCACCCTCTCAATACCTGAAATAGTGAGTTGTTTTTGAAGCAAATACATATAGGGTAATATACTTCTACACTGTGTGCCATGATCACTGTCTCCTGCCTACAAAACCACAGATCAAAAATGACACTTTTCTGAACATGAAATGTTCTTTAACGAATACAGATTTTTATTAGCTTAAAATCCCAGCAGTACATTGGCTAAAGCAAAAAAATGAAGTAAAACACACACACATATATATAATAAGTAAAAGGGAGAAGAGTAGGGGAGACTATTCTATGGATATACCATTAGGTTTGGCACTATCAAGTATTTTTAAATACTATACAATTAGTCCTTCCCACTGCCATTCCCTCCATAATTATATATATATATATATATATATATATATATATATATATATATAGCTGTGTGTGTTGTAATCAATCTTTTGTGCAAAAAATATTACATAACTTCGTATAGTAACATGGAATGTTAGAGGCCTGAGATCATCCAGTCATCCTCATTCTTTCACCTGCTACGTAAGAGTTGGGTGGGGGAAGTGTGGGGAGCATCATGGCAAGGTAGACGGCTGGAGTGATTATTTTACTGCAATACAATACTGCGTGATTAATTGCAATACACTGCAATGTCCAAGACATGTGAACCCTCTGATGGACGTTAGGCTTCCATGTCACTTCAAATTTGCAGCTAGATCGCTTACATTAATGGCTGTATATGGCCCTAATCAAGATAATCAATTGTTTGATTATTCTTTATTGAATACCCTGGAGTCTTTGCCACATACATTGTTTATAGTTGTGGGAGACTTCAACGCAGTAACTAACTGCAGAGGATCGGCGACCACCTCCTTTAAGACAAGGGGTCCCCCAATCCAATGATAAACCTTTTCACTCATTTATTTCAAAGGCTGGCTTAACAGATGCCTGGAGGCACTTACACCCTCTAGAGTGCGAATTTACTCAGGTGTCAGCAGTCCACGCCACAATGTCAAGATTGGACACTGTCCTTGTCTCACAAGATATGGTTCATAAAGTAGATACAGCTGATACTGACCCCATAGTGATCGCAGACCATGCTCCAGTCACAGTGGACCTCATGGACAACCTTCTACATAAAATCGATTTTGTATGGCGATTAATAGCATTTCTGGCCAAAGATGAAAAATTCCAACAGCAATTGAGGCACTGGTGGATGGACTTTGACTATCACAATGGCCAACACAGATCCAACTCGCAACTATATTGGGACATGGCCAAAGCAGTTCTCGGGGGTAATATTATGGCTTATGTGGCCACTACCAAAAGGAATACACTACATAAATACACTGAGGCTTGTACCCAGGACAGACAGGCCTATCTGCAATTTAAGGCATCTCTTTTACCGACAGAAAAAAAAACCTGGCTCCAGGCCAAACGAGCATGTGATCTCTGGATCAGCCAGTATGATTCCACTATAGAGCCTACCAGTCAGCAGAATTTTTTTCGCTACGGTAACAGTTCTGGCAGACTACTGGTTAATCTGTCAAAGGGATTTAGAATGCCCCCTCGTGTAGTGGCCGCCAGAGATTCACGAGTATTACATGACTCTCCATATGATATTGCTTCTGTATTTGCACTGTTTTATAACAACTTGTATACTCCCCAAGGTAGTGATGTATCAACGGGCAAGGGTTTTTTAGACAAGTTGAACCTTCCTATACTTACAGCAGAGGAATTGGCTTATCTTAACTCTGCCATAACCGAGGAAGAGGTCACCTCTGTAACTAGGCGGTCTGCCAATTGTAAAGTGCCAGGTCCAGATGGTTTGCCATCAGAGTTGTTTAAGATATTAGTAGATAAAGTGACACCATCTCTTACGGCACTTTATAACACCATGTTTACCTCCTCCACCTATCTGGAGTCGGGAAATCTTGCTTTTTTAAAGGTATTGCTCAAAGCACATAAAGATCCCCTTGACCCAGGTTCATACTGCCCAATATCTCTTTTCTGAATCAGGATGTAAAGCTGTTATCTAAAATCCTGGCAGACCGGTTGGCAAGATATATGCCACTCTTAATGAGCCCTGCGCAAGCGGGATTTATTATAAGGAAGACTACTACCTATAACATAAGAAAGTTTATTTTAGTCCTATAACAAGCTAGACTTAAAGGTTACTCCTCTGGGTCGGCACTACTGTTGTTGGACGCAGAGAAGGCCTTGGACAGTGTGGAATGGCCTTGACTGCAGCTGGTGCTCCAGAAATTTAGACTTCAAGGTAAAATAGCTTCCTTTCTGGCGGCTATGTATTCTAGACCAATGGCCCGTGTCCAAGCAGCTGGAGTATTATCTCCTTCTTTTCCCCTGGGCAGAGGCACCTGGCAGGGTTTCCCCTCTTTCTCCATTGGTATTCAACTTGGCCATAGAGCCATTGGCCATATCGTTTTGTGACTGTAATGTAT
Organism: Pyxicephalus adspersus; assembly: GCF_032062135.1. Lineage (NCBI taxonomy): Eukaryota > Metazoa > Chordata > Amphibia > Anura > Pyxicephalidae > Pyxicephalus > Pyxicephalus adspersus. The sequence continues at coordinate 94,066,654 of NC_092861.1, forward strand.
TTGAAGGTATCAGCGTCCAACACAGGCAAATTAAACTAGCTATGTTTGCAGATCATGTGAGGTTGTTTATGCAGAACCCCACTAGAGATTTACCGACTGTTGTTGCACATATTAGGACTTTGGTACATTTTCAGGTTTCTGTATCAACTGTGACAAAAGTGAATTACTTAGCTCTAATTCAAATCTTCCCATGATGGCAGCAGCGGTATTACAGCTCTTGGTATTAAATTAGCTAAACACCAGGTGACTTATCTGGGCATCAAAATCTCCCATAGTGTTCCTGACATGTATGCCCTTAATTACTCCCCATTGATAACCAAAATCATAGCAGAACTGACCAATTGGAAAAACTACCTTTATCATTATTGGGCCGCTGTCATTTGTTGAAAAAGTTTTTCCAAACTCCTTTACCCATTATAGACCCTCCCCTTCCTTTTGAAACATTCAGGTGTAAAAAAAATTCACTCTGCTTTTGTATCTTTTTTGTGGCAGGGGAAGACACCACAAATAGCCAGGGCCAAATTGTCTTGTCCAAGGAAAACCTAGGTATTCATTTTCCTGATGTGCGCATGTACAACCTCTCCTGCCTCCTGAGACATGGTAAAGATTGGTGGCATGGGACATCTCATTATACTGCCAGTAAACTTGAGTCCTTAATGGTCCGTCCTTGGTGGTTGTTAGGGTTACTAAACTCATCCTCTGCTATTCCCTGCAATATTCAAGATAACCTACTGTTTAGGGACACACTTTTGGCTTGGAGGGAACTCAAGAAATTACATCGTTGTGGCATTGGGACCACATTAGCGGCGCCCATTTGTTCCACCCCAGGATTCCCATAAGGTTGTACACACCAAGCATACAAATTCTGGGCACAGAGAGGAGTTAAATCCCTGGCTCAATTGTTGGACGAGGATAACCATATATTGTCCTTTAACATATTCCAAGTCAAGTACGCTATACCGAGACAGCGTTTCCTACTATCTACAAGTGAAATCGGCTTTTTTTGAAAGTCAGAGTGGTCCTTTAGCTTTAGGACTCCCACCTCCAGGTGTCTAGGATACTGGGAGATCCCTCAGTAAAGCACTCAATTTTCCATATTTACCCGATGCTAATGGGACAAATAACAATTAAGGAAACTACACATTCCTTTGTCATACAATGGGCAATCTATCTAGGATGTAACTATCCCGATACCTTGGATATGCTAGAGGCAAGTTGGAGTACTGTGCGCAAATATATATAGAGAGTGAACAATGGAGGAAACTGCAGTTTAAAATCATACATAGGGCTTATTATGCCTTTAATATGAAAGTAAGACCGCAAATGGTCTCTGATAGTTTAACTGCTTATCCCAAATGTCAATTACCCTTGGCTTCTCTAGAGCATGCCCTATGGCCTGTCCTGATATTTTGACTTTTTGGGACTTAGTGTTTGGATATGTAGAGAGAATCTCAGGTCACACTAGCCACCCGTCCCCACATCTTGCTCGGTTTCATGTTGAGGTTCCCCCTGTGTCCCACACCATGACCACTAACACTGTGGCACTTTCTAAATTTTATCATCCATGCATTTTAGCTGCAAAGAAGAGTATTCTGAAGCATTGGTTAGACCTGAAAGCCCCATCACTTTCTCAATTTACCCTGTATCTCCACTCGCATGGTGATAGATAAAACTGAGGCTCTCCATATGGACACCCATCCCCAGGTTTTTTAAGACTCCCCAGGTTTTTTAAGACTTGGATGTCATACTTGCACCAACCTCTCTCCTCAACAAAATTGCAGAAGCTGATTGATCTTTTTAAGCATACATTCTGGTATGATCAGAGAATGCTGTCCTTACATTGATCACTAACAGCTGGCTGTACAACTCACTCAGATATATTTTCACTTAGTCCACATGATTATGGCCAGAGTTAGTCTCTAAATAACATTATTTAACATAGTATCAGTTGCCTCATTCTAAATTTATTCCACTAATCACTCCCTGAAGTAGTAAAACCTGCTTGTACAAGAACGTTGTAAGTCTGTTCACCCCACTGGTTAAAATTTCATTTTTTTATGTTTTTTTTTGTTTTGTTTACAAATTAAAATATAAAAATGTGACAGGAAATGTTGATGACCCACCATTTCTTATTGACCTGTGCATATTCTTTTTCTTTATAAAAATTATTAAAAAAAAAAAAAAAATACACATTAAACCAAGAATTACTACCTCATCAAATCCAGCAGTCTGCAAATCATGAAGCATTTTTCTGTTGACTTCATTTCCTCCTCTCTGGGTTGAATTTGAGGAATTTGCAAAAGGCTGTAGGGAGTTACGAATCTCCGCCAAAGCTTTGTGATATGTGACAAACTTAGGTGGATTCCTCCCTTGTCTGGGATCTTCAGTTTTGGCAGGTGGTTGCTCTGCCTTAGCAGCATCTGATGGTTTAGGAAGATGGCGGAGGCTTTCGCGGATTTCCAGTAGCATCTGTCTGCTATTGCCAGTGTATGTGCTTGCAGGGAATGTTTTGGGCCTCATTTGCCTGTATCCCTCTGGCTTCTCCACCCTCTTCATGAAAACACATGTATGTTGGTGACGACTTTCAGAGATAAAACTTAAATTACAACTAGACTTTGTAGTGTAGATTTAGAATTAGTTGTTGAGAGATCTTCTGAATAAAGCTCTATGTAGTTACGTCCACAAACTCCTGTGTTGTGAAAATTTAAACAAAGAGTCAGCAAAACATTTCCACTAAGATAATTATAAGATCCAAGACATATGAAAACTAAAATAAATAATGGTACCCCCCACACACACACACACACACACAAAAGCACATTGCATGAAAATTAGCAAGGGCACAAGGGGTCAGGTGTATGTACTGTACAGAGTTCAGGGAACAAGAGTATGTGATCCAACGTTTACAGAGGTCAGGAGTGAGTTATACCCTGAAAATAAGAAATAAAAGTGCACATCACACAGATCAGAACTGAGCATTGAACAAATTGCAGGGGTTAGGAGTGTGTAATGTACAGAATGCAAGATTTAGAACTGCTTAATGCAGAGTGTAGGAAATTAGGGGTGTGTGAAGGACATGCCGGTGTGCAGTACAGAGGGCAATCTTCCTTCTTTCCTCTTTGCCCTCCAGTACATCACTCACTTTCTCTTAAGACTACTCAGTAGTCCTCAGATACCACAGCAGTTTAGAAATGGGGAAGCTCTCCTCTTAGCTGTGTCATTATGCAATAGAAATGAGAAGGATGAGGTTGGACATTCCTGCCACTATATCTGATGTCCGCAGGAACCTTGAAATTATTACGGCGTACGGAAACCAGGCAAGATATATGGGGCATGTGTCCTGGGTGCTTGGACATAGCAACTCTTATAGTCAGCTGAAAAAATATACCCAGCAGCCCACCTGGCTAGCTTGGCCTTGGGGAAACACTCTATAGTAAGATTATGATGTTTACAGGATCCACTGTGGTTATTCAACATCTAAATATCAGTCAGGCGTTTAAACAGCTAACAAAGTAGAAGAAGGTATAATGCCTAAAATTTTAGTTTTATAGTGGGAAAAGGCTAAAAGCCTCTGTGCCCTTACTAGGAAGGATTATTTTCATGATTAGAACATCTGAACATGTTTATGTGGTAAGCCAGGTCATCCTGTCCTGTGACAACAGATCCTCAAATTCTCCTTTAGAGGTCAGAGAACCAGAAAAAAGATAAATGCAGACAAAGAAAATCTGACATTTTACCTCTCACAGAAAAAAAAATGGCAGCAATTATGCTTTTATCACTTTGTGGAAGTCAAAGTCATACAGTATCCAAAGTTTCTGGCTATTTGCACCCTAAAAAATAATCTTCTCAAGACTGTATGAGCTGAAAAAAGTATGTCCAGTGGGGAAGATTATATTACCCTGACAGGTATATATTATCTTACCCTGAGAGTTGTCATATATAATATATTACCCTGACAGTTATATATAATATTTTACCCTGACAGTTTTTTTTTTACTGGAGTCTGTAGGAAAGGTATTTACGGTTTCTGTTAATATTTAAATTCACTCTTATTTCCTGTCTGGTTTAACTGTTGCCACACAACAGTAAATCAGAACAATTCTCTCCGACAGAATTCTGTATAGCAATAGAAATTTGACAGATGTTCTAATACTTTTAAATATGATTGAACAAACACTTTACTTACAAGTGCTGGACATGAAATCTTTAATGAAGAATATTAGAAAACCTGCCTTGATGAAATTATCTTTATTTCTACCCCATTGCCCCCCAGTGCTGCAATGACTATTACACTGCAGGAATCTGTGAAATAAATCTGTGTGCACAGCGATGTTCTAGTAAATAAGTAAACACATGAAGACGACAGATGACAGTTCTGCCTGTGTATGATGCTAGCAGTGTCACAGAACACACCAATATGAGATCTGTGCAGAATCTGCACTTGGCATAACTAAAGCACGGAGATAGAAGTACAGGGACAGCAGCACATATGTGAGGATGTGGCCACACACTGAACAATGTACAATATGACAGGCAGCACATCAATGCTGGCCCAGATTCCCTCTGCAGGAAAACAAACAGAAGCTCTCCAGGCCTCTGTCGTCATCACGTCCACGTAACGCTTCCTCCAGGCCGCTGCTGCTCCGGACTCTTTGTCCTGAACGTGCGCGCTGCTTGCCGGGATGGTGTCACAGCAGCTGTAAGGGGCAGTGCGGCCTGTGAGGCAATGAAGCCGCCTCCACACAACGCGGGACAATACCGGAATGTGTGTGCGGGCACTCCGCCCCCTGCCCAGTATAAAGTACACACACAAGCACTCAGGTGTGACATTCCGCTCCCTAATTCTCCTCAACACTTCCCACAGCCATCTGTATTGCAATGGTTTACCTGGCCCTATCCGTGCCGAGTGCTTGTACGGGTTCTCGGAAACCCACATTATCCGCCCACACTGCGTACAATCACCCGCTGTGCCTATTTACAAAGAATTCACACTGACCGGTAGTTCCTGCCAAGAGCTTCAAAGCCGGATGTTGCTATTTCGTTCCCTAGCCTCGCTCCGGTTCGTCCCACTGTCATCCACCGGGCAACCTAGATACGCCCCTCAAACGTCATGACGTTCTTTCAACAAGCGTCACTTCGCCTCCAGTCGGAAGTGAGGTAAGAGACCAGCGATATGAAGAGACAATCCTTTTACTTTTTGAAGCACAGTGCCCCAATGACCTTAGGCACCTTATGGAACAGCAGATATTCTACTTCTATCAGTATCATTTTATGATTTTGACCTGGTGTTAACATTCTGCAGTCCATGTACAACAGAGCCGGAGTATGAGTTTAAGTAGTAGCAGCCCAGGGATCCTAGGGATGACCTACCACTGACTTCCTCACTCATAACCTCATCACACGCACAGCTCCAAGACTTTTCTAGAGCTGCCCCAACTCTCTAGAATGGTCTTCCTTGTCCTATTCGGCTTGCTCCTACTTTCTGCTCATTTAAAAGAGCAAAGCCCATCTTTTCAAACTTGCCTACCTATCCTTTTCTGTCTTTTGAAACTTTCACTACTCCCCACCACTATTTCTCCCCCGTCCTATTGTGTGTTACTTCCCCCACCTCCTAGATTGTAAATTCTTCGGGGCAGGGTCTTCTCCTCCTCCTGTATCACTGTATTCATCTGTCATTTGCAACCCCTATTTAATGTACAGCACTGTGTAATATGTTGGCCCTTTATAAATTATTTTTATTAATAATAATAATAATAATAAAATGTGTTGACAAGAAGTATATTAAAAGAAGTTTGCAGATTCTTTTAACACTGTTCAATTAAAAGCTAGGGTGTGTTCAGAGGACAGCTTAGAGAAAGTGATTGACGATCTCTAGCTGCAGAAAAATGACTGCATGGGAAATCTTAGCATTGACAGGGAATGATGGTGCGAAAGCGGTTTTTATTTCATTTTTTTTTTTTTTTAAGTTCCTGAAAGTGAATGTAAACTCTAACAAAAACTTCTCTTCTATGCTCCCTTTTGCCCCATTATTTATATAAAATTGAAAGTATTTTGTTATATCAGAGAGGCTATTTAGCTATCTTGGTTCTTATGCACCACACCAGTTATCAAAATGCTGTGCCTGGTGTCAGCCAACAATAGGAAATTAGGATCTATATTTTGGCAGATCTAATTTTTTTTTTGTATTGACAGAGTAATTTAAAGGACAAAAAATGCATAAATATACCAGTGGTAGGCTCAATGTCCAGTTGGCAACACCACTGATTAATTTTTTAAAAGATTGTTTGATTTCCCCCCAAAATCTGATAAAAATTAACAAAAACATCTTTGGCTGCATCTGTTCTTTATTTCCTGCAAGATCAGGAAATTAGGGCACCAACTCCCTTCCTGGACATTGTGGGGAAAGCTGTAGAACACAGCACCACATCATTATGGAGCATCACTATGTTACATTATAAATCTGTTCACCACCAGAGAAAGTAGAGGGGCTGTCATTGAAATGAACCAGACCAGACTGGAACCACACTCCTGGGATAAATGTAAAAATGTTTATTCACTTAAAGAAGGAACTGGAA
>NC_092861.1:94073320-94076723 GCF_032062135.1 Pyxicephalus adspersus
ACACACACACACACACAGGATATTCCACTGTCACCCCTCTACCTACAAAAGCGTATCCTAAATAATGCAGCGGGAGGGAGACTTATACCCTAGGTAAAGGTATAGGTTCCTTAGTTTCATCATGTGGAATACCACTTCCTTTGGGGGTAGACTGTATCCCTCTCTACATCAGAAGGGAGATATGTCCACATTACGTGCTCCTTTTTGTGTCTCTCATAGATAGTTTTCTCGCCAAAAACTGGGGAACATCCAATGATGAATTGTATGTAGGTTAAATGGAATAATATGTTGGATTATTCCTTATAGTATGTGGTATGTACAGTCATAAATAAAATGTACTGCTGGGAACTGCTTGGAACATATTTACAAGCCTAGTTGTAGCATTGGTTGTTTTCAAGAAATAATATATTCTTAAGACATATTAATTAGATAAAAATGCAGAAGAGACTTTGTTGGTCTCTTAAAAATATTGATTTTCCTGGCCTTTATGAGCATGCTAAATAAAACTTTTTAAGTGTTAAGACTTTTAAATTAATAAAAAAAAATGTGTTGTAAAACAGCTCAACAAAATATCTATTGCTTTGTTACTTTAAATTTTTGACTATATTGAGAAATGTTTATTGTAAAAAAAAAAAAAAAAACTATTATACCATATAGTGTTGTATAGCCATTGACACTTAACAGGTGTCATCTATCTGCCTTACTGTTTTTTCCCCTTTTGTTTTTAATTTTTCCTATTCAAGTTTTGGTTTAGGATTACGTATTTTTTCCTTCTTTTATCTTATTTTGCTGTATGCTTTGCCGAGTTTTTCTCCTCACTTCTTTATAACAGTTGTCACCAGAACTGGTGTCTCACAAAAGACTTCCCCTAGTTTGCTAGTGATGACCACAAAATTTCCCATCAATTTCTACCGCGGTCACAATGTAACAATAGAGAAATCTAGCAAAAATTAAAAGATAAATACATGGAAAAACCTACTTGCTGGTAATACCATGAAGTATCCACTATGCCTATAATTTATACAGAGTGGCCTAATACACATTAACATAAGCAAAAACTTTAAATTGGATTATTCCACTCAAAACTGTTTGAGAAAATTAAGTATAGAAAATAGAATACCTCCTGCATACCAGCTACAAATAAAGCTCTATATTATAAAGCTGAGGAGACACCTCCATTTAGGTCTACCAGTAGCAAATAGAACTTGAAATTCACAACCTTGTATCATTTTGCTTATCCATGTTGTCAAGTTCAGATAAAGCACACACAATAAAAATATATGAGGAACACAATGAAAACACAAACAATGTTTTATTACAGTTGTTTGAAGTAACAATTGATATACAATCTCCTTATCATCCAAACGATAAATGGGAATCCTCTGTTGCATATGGCATCACTGAAAACAAGTGATTTGCATATTGGACCATTAGAAAATGTTTAATCTTCTACCAAAATATAACAAAAGAAATATGCCTCGACATATCCCAGTCCACCATTGTTTCAATATCTATGTAAACAGGTTTTTGGAGACATAGATGGACTCTGAATCCGTGCCACAAACAAGGTATTCTCCTAAAACATCCAGGCTATTCACAGATAATGTGGAGGAGGGCATCAGGTTGGTAATATCTAGATGTCCTTTTGTGGGATCACTGCTGAGCCAAGCAGTCATTAATGACTGGTTAACAGACTGTCCTAATGTGCTCCGAGACAAATGTGAAGCTCCTCTTCCTCCTGCAAATGTGGAAAGAAATCATGAGAAGGGCTCAAAAGAAAGTTCATGTAAATATTTTTTTCATTAAGAAGATCACACAATTTACACATTTTTCAAACTAAATCTCATTAAAACATTTATAAATTTACCTCATAGTATTTAATCTAATAAATGGAACAGAAATCAAGGACACGTTAGACTTTTGTGTCTTGATAGTCAGACAAGTTGGTGTAACACAGGAGTAAAACAAAAAAAAAAAAACAAAAAAACAGTAATCTATAGTTTATGAACATTTCGTTTTGGGCTTTCTAGCATGTTTCTATTAAAACAAAATATGTACACGTTTACAAATAGCAGTAATAAATGATGAATGTGTATGAAAAGAAAGTGAAAAAAGAAGCAAAAGAAGGATTAACTCATCTCTAGCACAGTTTAAAAAATACTTTTTAAATACTTTAAAAAAGTTTTTTTTAGGAGTTTGGTGATATATTGCTTTATATCTCAACCCATCATAACATTACTTTTGTAGAACTGTGCAAAGCAAGTCTGCTATTTTCAATGTGAACATAGAGAATTATGGTTCAATACCCATGTGATCACAATTTTTACTACATTGTTATTGGTTTAAAGTAGTCGTCGCCAACCTTTTAGGACCGGCAGAGCACTAAATTTACTGGCTCCGAACCACGCATGTGCAGGGAGACGGGTGTCAGGGGAAAAAACTTTCCCTTTAGTGAAGTCATGATGCCAGAATCCGCCCACTCTCCTATCGCAAGTCTGAGCCAGACCCCCAGTGGTTTAAAGTACACTTTACAAAGAAAAGTTTATCTTTTAACCCTCTTGTATACAGAATATATATTACTTACCAACAAGAAAAGAAGGTCTTTCAGCAACTTCGCTTGATGCATCCCAGTGCCAAAGAGAGCCATCCTCAGAACATGTGAATATGTGATCTGGTCTTGAAGGGTGAAAATGGACCTCCCACACTATAAAAAGCACATTGACAGAAGTTTAACACAATCTAATGGGCAGTAAGGGTAATCTGTATAACAGAAAACACTACTACTACTACTCACCACCTCATATTCTGTAATTATGAGAACTTTCGGTTGCACAGAAGCTGTAGGCATATACCTACCAGTGTATAAAAAAAACAACGGCCCACTTACTTTCTGCATTGTGAGCACTGAGCAAGGATACTGGAAGTTTGCTCTGCCTAACATCCCAAATACACAGCATGCCATCTTGGCCACCTGTAGCTACAACATGCTGTTGACTTGGATGCCTGTCCAGACAGTGTAAGGGAACCCTCTCATTAGCACTAGTGAAAATAAAAAAGAGAAAAGGTTACTTGTTACATACACATTCAATAAAGCTAAAATCCTTGCACAAAACATTTTATTCAAGTATATCTCTAAAAAGCCCCAAAGGATATATATTCACTCTGTGTGCGCCAAATTCCTTTACAATCCCAGATATTACATAAAATAAAAAAGTGACAAATACTGGACTACACATAGAATGTACAGATAACCATGGTGGTTACAGTGCTCAGCAGGTCCTCCCATTATTATTTGCCTCCAGAAAACTACAGAGAAGGGGGCAAGGTTGGGCAGATAAAAGTTCAGTCACCCTGCACAAGGTGAGGGAGCAGAAGCAACCAGTAATTATTTCAGAAAAAGTCT
>NC_092861.1:94076943-94081143 GCF_032062135.1 Pyxicephalus adspersus
TAATGAAAAAAAAATACAAAATATGTAAAAATGACTTCCACAACTGTATACTAGAAGTACACCCAATAATAACAAAGAATATACAGTATACCAAAAACTGTTTAAAGGATTATTTGCAAAGTGATACTGAACTCAAAAGTTAGAATGTTCAGTAAAATCCACAACATTAATATTACAGCTGTTGTGCACATATTGTTGTATATAGAAAAGGAGCTGATTTTGCATGCAGACCTTAGTTTCTTAGATTTGAGGTCAAGCTGGAAGACAAGGTATGTGAAAACAGTAGCAATGTGAACTTTTTGGAAATGCCTGTAGATACTGCCATTAGAACCGTTTGATAAGCACTTACTTATGAGAACATTTTCTTCTTGTGGCACCTCAGCTTTTAGCTGGCTCCACTGATCTGCTGTTTAAACAGCCTTTCAGCCAAGATGCTTACAACTTTAAATATACTTGTATATAATATATTAATGTTCATTAGAAATAGCTGTATATTGATGTGCCAAGGGGTATCTGATTCTAAAGGCAAACTGAAAGGTTATTTAAAGGCAAACTGAAAGGTTATTTTTCCCTGATAGAGTAAATTAAATGATACTAAGGCATTGGTCCAGATCAGACATTCTAAACCAGGGTTCTGTAAAACTCTAGGGTTCCTACCAAGATGTTTAGAGGTTTATTATGGGTTTGACTTATTATTTGAGGACATGAAGCCTAGGATCTTATTATCTGCTTATAAAAGTGGCATTGTGACTACCAATATAAAGGGGTATTCTTTCCAACAGCCATCAATATGAGGATCTTTGTTTACAAAGACCCCTGATGAATTTTTATATGAAGTAACTCATTGTGAAATAAAATGAATACAGCACCACCTAGTGGACAAACTGAGAATGTGACTGCTAATAAGCATGGTATCTGTACCTTTGCATGGATCTGCTTAACACCTTTCAAGTTTAATAAATAAAGTACAAGGACTTTCATGGAACCAATCTCTATTTGTTTATAAAATTTACCCTTTAGTACTGTGTACATACTTCATTCCCCCTTTAAATGTCTCAGTTTGTGAATATAAATTAGAGGTACCCTTTAATGCTGCTTCATGAAAATAATACTCACACAGAGAATATTTGTGTAGGGTCACTGCCCTGTTGTCTCAGGTCCCACATCTTTAGCTGCCCAATGGAATTTACAGTCAAAATCTCAGTGGTACGCAGAAAAGTTACTGCATGCATGGTACTACTGTCTGCATCATCTAACGTAATAATATGAAAACAGAAAATGCTTTAGTCATCTTCCTATGGAATCAGAATTTATCACAAAATTCATTCTGTGGATGAGAATATAATTAGGTATTTCACACTCAACTTGTGATTGTTCAAGTCAAAAACGTGCATCACAGCAAAACACAATTAAAAAGAATTAGGCTGCTTTTAAGTAAATTGTATTTTATTTGACCTGTCACTTAGGTAGAAAAAGCAAAATGTGCCATGTTCCTTAGAAAGGATAAGTACAATTTAATACTAAATGGGTTGTAAAATTGCAACAGAAGGATATTTTAAAATAAACCAATGAATAAAAGTATAGTGATAACAATTGGGCCCCAAACCCCACACTTTGCATACTGTGTTGTGCATGCAAAGTTGGTACAGGATTTACCTAAATTGAAGGGAAGGTACCCTATGCTTAGCCCTACAAAGCTCATTAAAACAGAGCCCTGTACAAGTTAGAGCAGTGTTTTTCCACCGGGGGTTCCTCCAGAAGTTGCTATGGGTTCCTTGAGCAATGAGCGGTTTGTGCCTCTCAGGTCATCAGTTTAACTGATAGTAATGATCTTTTTAACAATCTGTAATAGTGGCATTCTTCCCACTGGCCAGCAACGTAAAATGAATTCTTCCCACTGAGCGTAACATTAATGTATTGCGAGTTGTAGATATAGTAATTATAGCAGGAGTTTCTGACCTGAAAGTTATTTCACAGGGTTCCCCCATGTAAAAAAAAGTAATGAACCCTGGGTTAGACAATAGACAGTGTAGGATTCCTAATCAGAAATGGCATATTTGATTTAGACTTTTTGCAGATAGAGTTAGGTCTGCTGGAACGCTATATTTTATCATTAACCCCCCTAGTGGTATTCCTGAGTGTGACTCGGGTGCATTTTACTTGCACAAAGCGAAAATCCCAAGACACACTCAGGGTCGCCAAAAACATAAGACACAAAAGACCCCCCCCACTTACCGTGTTCCTTTGGCGTCCCTCGGCGGACTGCTCGTCCCTGCAGGTCCATAGGACACGTCTTCTTCCTCCGAACTTCAGCTGGCGACTGCAAACACGTTCTCTGGGGTTTTCCAGTGACATTGGTGCATGCGTTGGTGCGGGCGGGAGGCGTGTCAGGAAATTTAAATAATTTTGTATTGGATTCAATACAAAATAACTGTATTGAATTCAATACAAAGAAATCTTTATAATATATATAATATACATGCTACTGTACAGTTATATTACAGGTTTTAGTATTTTCATGCACCTTTGTTTTAAGTTTTTTTTTTTTTAATTATTATTTAACGTTTATTACTAAATGTATTAAATATTGGACATATTTCAGTGAGTTATGCCTAAGAATAATAGGCCTACAATGTAAAATATTTCCATGCAAACAAATGCTTTTTGCATGAAAACACGGACAGAAGTAGAACGCCAGGAGGGTTAAACTGCACTTATCTTTAAGGTGGATTTATATCAAACTTGAACAATTCTCTTCTCAATATGCCAAAAATGGAGACGTTTAATCACTGCATCACAAAAAAATAAATATTGTCAGCTACTTGGTCTAATCCACACGTCCTATACTAAATTAGGTGCGCTGAATCCAAATCTGAAGTTCGATTCTGCCTAGGACATCAGGAAATTAAGTTAATTACGCGTAAAGAGAAGCATAAAGCGACATTCTCTCGTTCCGCAGTTACTATGTAATGTCTATACATGACTAACTTTTGCCTCATAGTTCCATGACATTACAAAAACTTAGTTTTTTGATGCAATCAGGGCTGTGGAGTTGGAGTCAAAGACAATTTTTGGGTACCAGGAGTTGGAGTCGATAAAAATGTGCCGTCTCCAACTTCTAATAAATTTAAATTAAAAAATTTAGCACGTTCAAATGTCCTATTTCACAAACAATAGTCATAATTAGGTACCGTATTTTGCGGACCAAGACGCACCCAGGTTTTAGAGGAGAAAAACAAGAAAATTTCTGAACCAAACTGTATAAAGAAATATTTAATCAAATATAGCAGAATAATAATTAACGAGCGAGAGATTGCACATTGCACAGATATTGCACTACAAGACTAGTGACAGGAAAGCTATAACTCATCTGTCATAGGAGAATGACTTGCTGCACAAGAAACGAGCCTTCTCACACTGTAACACATCCCCAGCATCCCTATAGACAGGGCTGCTAGGAAACAGCAGGGAGGGTGTAAGGCAGGGCTTTCTGCACTGCCTGATGATATTAGTGCAAGGTCCCTTGAAGTGGGCGGAATGGCACTGCAGCCATTCCCCTCCCTCTCCCTAAACGATCCCGGCATCAGTGTTTAGAAGGCTGCAGAATGGAGGGGCCATGCTGCAGGGAGGATGCCAGGCTAGATGGAACTGCAGCCGCCTGCCTGGCCGCCCTTGGAAGAGCGGGCAGGTTGTATTTGGACCATAAGACGCACCCTCATTTTCAACCCGAAATATAGTCCGAAAAATACAGTACCTCTCTTATGTAAGAATAAAGCCCAGTGAAGAGTTGTATTTCTACTAGTGTGAAGTTCAGTTGAGCTAATATACAACCTGACATTTACCTGACAGGTCCCTTACTAGATCTGATTGGCTTAAAACTACTCTTTTCAAATTGGGGTGCATAACATTCATTAACATTGACATCATACTCCTGTTCCTCATCCGACATATCACTGTCAGTAACAACAGATGTAGGGGGGACTGGCACTGGATTCTCTGCATCATGTGGCAATGGCTTCAGAGCAGATACACAATCAGGATAGACGATTTTTGACTTAGTCTGCTTTGAAAACCCAGCAATTTTATTCATACAGAAGTAGCAGTACGACTGATGGTCCACTTCATTTCAGGGGCTCAAAAGTAATTGGACAATTGACTCAAATACTATTTCATCAAATAAGTAGATAAAAGGCCTGGAGT
>NC_092861.1:94082145-94130478 GCF_032062135.1 Pyxicephalus adspersus
CTGTCATTGCCAGCAAAGGGTTTTTAACCAAGTATTAGAAATGAACATTTTATTTTCAGCTTTTTAATTTGTCCAATTACTTTTGAGCCCCTGAAAAAAAGGCTTTAGTTCCTCACATTTTTATGCAATCCATTTGTTCAACCCACTGAATTAAAGCTGAAAGTCTCCAAATCAACTGCATCTAAATTGTTTCATTTAAAATTAATTGTGGTAATATACAGAACAAAAATTGGAAAAAAGTTGTCTCTGTCCAAATATTTATGGACCTAACTGTACTTGTAAGCAAATCTCACCCTCAAAAAGTAAAAATTGTCCAGTTAATTAACACAGCTGCACCTACTTATCTTTAGCTCAAAACAGACTCACTATGGTCTAGCTGTACTATCCAATAGGACAGTTTCGCGCTAGAAAGCCCTTGGTCCAGCTCGCCATATATACCCATTATGACGTCAGCTCACTGACATGCCCAGCCGCTGCTGGAACATGCATGCCAGCAGAGGACGTGATGCAGCTGAGGCGGCATTACGCATAGTGGTAGCTGCAACTGTTATAATGTTCCCGTGTAAAAATACTTTACCCAATTACCGACCATTTGAACATAGCCTAAAATTTGAAGTCTGCACGATATAGGCAAATTCTAAGTTCAGATTTGGAATCAGCACACTCGATATGGTATTCCCAGTAGCAAAATCATTCTTGTGCAGTTATATATATTCCAAGCAGTGCCTTAGATTTAGTTGCTTAAGCTGGAATCTATAAACTCCTTTTGTTCCTAGTGAAAGGTCACCTAACTTACCTATTGTTCTTACTATGTCTTTGCTGTCAGCTCTGAAAACATTAATTCGGCCATCCTCTCCAACGGAAACAATTTCGGGACTGTTGCAAACAATACCAGTGCAGGGTGCTCCTTGGTCATTTGAGCCAGCATGGTGATGGGCATGCTCCCATTTCTGCTTTTCTGATAAGGTCTTACGCAAAACAAAAAATGTAACATTAAAATGCAATATCAAACTGACAAATACACCAACAAATGCACCTAAACTTTTACAAAATAGGGGCCAAACATACAGGATTTTAGTAAGGAAAATAGTTTTACCTAACAGAATACAACCTAGCACAATAATACTTACATTTTACAAATACATTTTCTAAACTAATTTTGTTTTTGGTAAATGCCGCAAACTGGTCTTCCTGGTAAGCAGTGGCAACGATCTGCAGCATTGCATTTGCTCTGTTTTTTCTATACAACAAAAGCCATTCCTACAGTTTACACCAAGTGCCCTCAAAAAATGGAAAAGCATTTGTAAACCAGTCATTAACAAACATTTGCATCTCAAGAAACTAATATAGGAGCCTAATCAAGACAATGAATTTGAAGCCAAAGTTTACAATAGCCATAAAGTCAAATTAACATTTAAAGATAAAAACACAAAAACCAATCAATACTATTTCAGATGTATTGACATGAAAAGGTTACCTGGTTTGTCTGATGGTGACGAAAGATTGTTACCCTTCCAGTTGAAGATGCTGTCACAATTCTTTCTTGATCTAAAAACTTAATAACAAATGATGTCAGGTTACAAAAATTAACTAATAAAATCACTCTGCACTATAGTGACGTATATCATATATCATAGCTTTGATATTTACAAGAAGGGGTTGGTATATGCCCTTGAAACAAGTGAAAAACTGACATGCAGCTACTCTCTGAAGCAATGCACTACAACTAATTGGAATAAAAAATAATAGTGCGTGTTGGAGCAGAATTGCCTTATTGCATAGGATACCATTCAAAAGAAATTGCACTACAAAATGCTAATTTACCATTTGTGAACAAGCTTTGTACCAAACTGCACTTTAAAACACAACCAATTGCCAAAGTGTGTTTCTGAGTAAATGCTAAACAATGACTTTTAAAAATGTTAAATCAGGCAGGTCATGATTGCAAAAAGGGAAAAGAGTTGTACCCTCTACAATAACCCTTACCTGCCTGATTGCTCTGTTGAACTGCTGAAAAAGCCTGGTTGTCAGGATACCCAACAATCCTGAATAAACTCCCACATAGACCTGGCCAAAGAAGATGCCCTAACATCGCAAGGGGAAAGAAAGATGGAAGAAGATGGCTGCTCCTTGCGATGAAAGTGGGACAGGCTATTATAGCAAGGTTTAGTTTGGCTTTAAAGAATTGGAAATGAGTAAAAAAAAAAAAAAAAAAAGGAAATAAACAAGACAGAAAAATTACCACAGCCACTATATATATGTTTCAATTTATTAAATTCGTGCTTTCGTATGAAACTCATATGCTTTAAAAATGCTGCACAGGAGACCTTCTGTAGGTTATATTTGGGATAAAGGTTAACAAATTGCACCATTTGCATCTTCTGAGAATGAAGCAGTAAAGGGGCGTCCGGGAGTGATTAAATGAAGTAACCAAAAGGCTTTTGCAAGTGTTTGCTTGTGGTTAGAAACCGTACACTTTTTTTAAACCTGTATATGGAATTACTTCACATCCATATATAAGCGGTTGGAGTAGGTAACTGCGGCATGGAATGTCTGAAAAAACATACAGCTAGCACAAGTGTACTTTATATATATAAAAAAAATAAATAAATAAAAATAAAAAAAAAAAAAACATTGATATTTGCCAAGTCATTTAATGTCAACTCTAATTTCCTTTTTCTTTTCTTAATCTGAACAGTATAGAATGGACAATACCTGCATGTCTGTTACATCGCCTTTGTGTTTGATCTCACATAACAATTTTGGATCTGCCAAGTAATCTTCATCCATATTTATGGTGCCAAAATCTCCAGTGGACCATAGGGATACTTTGTTTTCCTAAAAACATATTTAAAAAAAATGAAAAGTTGCATATTAGTATAATAACCGGGCGGCATCTGATAAAGTTTCTTTATAAAAAACATTTTCGCTCCAATAAAAATTACTCACCTTAGTCCAGTCCACTGCACTTCTTGGACCATCATTCTACAGCTTACAGCTTGAACTATAAGGGTCTGTGGTGAGGGGCTTATGTATTCCCACTAATGTAGAACTGAAGCTGTCTAAACACATTTCAGGAGCGCAACTGCAATCTAACGTTAATTGTACCATACAGGAGATCTCAAACACCAAACCATTCAGTTTTATTGAAAAGCTCTGTAGCCCACCCCTCCCCTTATACAGGTGCCTAATTACACCTGCCCTGGACACCTAGTAGTTGCCCACTTACCTTTCCGAAAGGTGACCCCCTTCCCCCATAGAATCCACTGTGACTATACTCTAGGGCTAAATTTATAAACATTCACATAGTGACCTGTTTAATGGAAGTGCTTGTTTTATTAGTCTGTGTGACTGAGGGGAGAGAATGGAGAATGTCTAATTCTTGACTACCTAGGTGATCAAGAATAAATGGGAGCGCATCCCGGGAGGCTTTTGGGTGCTCCTTCTGTGCATACCAGAGAAAAAGCCTTTTTGCCCTAACAGAAAGATTTGCAGATCTCAGGCATGTGCAGTGAGATCTGCAACTTTTTTTCATCACCCGACCCAGGCGCAAGACCGGGTGACGTAGGATGAAGAACCAGGAAGAAGAGCAGAAGATGGCGGTGTCCAGAGTGCCGGCTCCGTAACGAAAGTCGGGATGACGTGGGACCTGATGCAGGATTGCCGTTTTCAGTTTAGTTCCTCTTTAAAGTGGACCTATCACCCAATTTGATTTTGGGTGACAGGACTGCTTGTTTTATTTTTTTTTAAGTTTTTAAATTTTCTGACTGTTATATATTCTTCCCCCTACTTTCAGGGCTCTCGCTATGGCTAAAAGTTTGATGGGTGATCCTGTAACCTCCTGAAATACCAGTTTCATTGGGTGCGGGATTCGGCATTGTGTTTGTGTTGGAATTAGTGGCCTTCCACAAACATAAATGAACAATTTCACTGTGGATAGACAGAGAAGGACTGGCACCAAGGTATTTACATTGGCAGAAGACATTGCAGACATCATCGGACAGCCCTTTCTATACTTGCAGTGAAGGACCATGTGGTTACCCAGTTCTGGGTGAATAGCAAAGTGCTGCTATGGGCCCAGGGGAGGAAAACTGCTGGGACTGCAGCTGAGCTTGCAGCAAAATGCTGTAGTCAAAAGCATTTTTTTTACATGAACACTTTTGCTGACTACTTGGTATTAGTCAGCAGCGACCCTAGAACAGATGATCGGTGTCATCTCCGTCCCCCGCCTGGTATGTGAATGAATTGCGGCTCACCTCGTTATCCCAGGAGCCCGCAGCGAAGAGATCTGGCTGCTGCATAGAGGAGACCGGCTCTGGGCGCCAGCGGGTCTTGCTGATCTTCTGGGACACGAACTTGGCTATCATATTCTCCATATTGGCAGTCGGAGTGTAAGTAGCAGCCTGCTGTGGTCTAGCTGGACATGAACCGCCAATTTCTCCTCACACAGATCTATGACAGGCTCACTTTCCCCGACACGCTCCTCATTGGCGAAGTGAGAAGCAATTCCCCGCCTGGAGCCTATCATTCACTAGAGCAAAATGATAGACTAAGGATTGGCTGCTATTTGTATCTCTAATACAATGTTCAGACAGGCCTGTAAGGAAGCCATTTTGCCATAGCTTACTTCTATTCTAACAATGGGAATGAGGCTTCTATAAAATGGTTCATGCCCGAAAAACCGGAAGAAAACGTTTTTGTATCATGACAGTGGCGCTCGTCAGTGAGGGAACTACAGGCGGAAGTCATTAGTCACGTGGTTCTTGCCAGCTTCCCTTCCAATAGTGTTGAACACAGTATTTTACTATTAGCAAATTTTAAGAGAACCTGTCTACACAATATCTACAAACGTGCCATAACATTACATGTACAGTTGCCATAATTATACATGTTATTTACCTAATAATAACAATAATATAATAATAATATTTCCCCACATTTAGTGTGTGCCTCCAAAGATTATACAGGTGGTCACCTGTTTTGCCAAAGTTAATTTCCTGAACTTTGCTTGCTGAAACTGACTTGGTTGGCAGTGTATTTTGATTCACTGACCTTGACAAGTACAAAAATTAGGAGTTTCTGGTATTCACTATTGTTCTTTTACAAACTGTGACTTTCACAGTAGAGTAGACACAGCTGTGAAACTAGCAGTAAAAGGTCAGCAATTGCCGTTTCCGTGATTTCTTATGGCAAGTATACTTTAAAGTGGAACCATCTTTTTATATACAAGAATTGTGAGCAGGCAGGATTCTTCTACAGAAGCATAAAATACCTGTTCACCTACTTGTTCACAATACAGGTGGTCCACATGTTAAGGACATCCGACATACGGACGTCTCCTAGATATGAATGGGGCTTCCGCTCACTCGTCTGCAGGATGGAGGCTTGGAGGGGGAGGGGTGGTTTGCATGGACTTGCAGAAGAAAGTTTTTGCTAAACACAGCTGAGGTTGTGGGTGATCTTGGGGGGGGGGGAGCTCTTTTTGTAGCCTCTTGTAACTCTTTAATGATCAAGACAAACTCTGCAGTTGTTTCTTTTTGCATATCAAAGCACAGCTTGCTCCAGAAGGTAATGAATTTGTAGCCTCTTGTAACTCTTTAATGATCAAGACAAACTCTGCAGTTGTTTCTTTTTGCATATCAAAGCTCAGCTTGCTCCAGAAGGTAATGAATGTCTAGGCTTCAGAAAGACATTTTACTTTGCTTTGTTTGTGAGGATTTTATACAGTAACTGACACCATGCTGTCTAATAATATGTTGAGACAAACATCTGTCCTAATTGCATTTTTTAAAATAATGTACCTGTTCAGACTTACATACAAATTTAACTTAGGAATAAACCTAAAGTCCCTATCTCGTATGTAGCCCGGGGACTACCTGTATTCTTTTCATGGTACACTGAGCTGCACATGTGCAGCTGATCTCTTGGTAAACTTTCCTTAGTTTTTGCACTGCTCACATCTGGGGTCTAAGAGAGGGCTGCCTGGAATGTTACTGCTATATGGATTCAGGCAATGTGACCTAGTACTTTTCAGGACCCCACATTGCGGTAATGAATGAGGCAAATGGGGCATCCTCAGATGACTGCACCAGGATGAATAGTTGGTATGCAGTGGCATAGCTTCAGACCTATCCAGAATTTGTCTTCTGAGGCAATTTTGAACCACCATTGAGGCTGTAACAACTACATATATATGGCTATTGGAACTGACAAGGCTCCTACTAGTTACACCCCCTTAACAACAGCAGTGCTTCTTCACACAAGTTTTCCTTTTAACATTTAAAACTTAAACTTTGACTTTTTCACCTTGAGTGTCTCAGCTCTCCTATACCATTTCACCTCCATTGGTTGCAGTTTGAAACACTTGCTCTCTTCTAACTAGAATTTACTCCTCCCATCATCTGCAGCATCTGCTATACTGAGTTTATCAGTTATTGCCGTATCTCCTGTCCTGTGCCTGTATTAGCCATGTCCTCCCCCAATTACACCCAGAATTACAATACGCAATTCCTTGAGATTTGTGGAGTATATCAGTGCTGTGTAAATTTACTACAATAAACTAACTCTGACTTTAGGTATATTTAATATTAAGATTTATGTTGTTAAAATGTTTCTGTTTCTTAAGGAGTGCATGTCTTTTAATGCTGATACATGATAAAATGACCTATCTTCATTTATTGTTTAGTTGTATTTTTTTTTTTTTTAGTGTACAGTGTTATTGTAAATATTTACGCAAATTAATAATGGCAATAATGCCTTTTAATGCCCTTTACTGCAAAACTATGAAAAAAATGCAGTGAACTTTTTCTGCCAGTTGTGCTATACCAGTAACTGTTCTATTGGGCCTTCAGCAGCATTTTTCTCTGTCACTAGGGCAGGGGTGCCCAACAGGTGGATCCCGATCTACCATTAGGTCGCAAAGGCAACACAAGTAGATCACGGAGCCCTGCCTTTCAAAATAAACTGTATCGCGCACAGGAGTTATTAAGTCTAAGTTTTTATTGTTCGTAGATCATTTTGATTTGGTCATTTTAAAAGTAGCTTGCAAGCCAATAAAGTGTGGGCACTAGGGGGTAGTACTGCTTCACAGTTTAGATTTGCATCATTCAGCAAGCATTGAAATATATTTTACCATTTCATCTGTACCATTTGTTCTCTCCTGACTCTGCATTCCAATTTTCATTATTCTGCACAATTCCTTTTACTTCTTTGACCTGATAAATCAGCATTCTGTAGCTGATATGTAATCTACTCTAAATGTTTGTATAGGATAAATAGGTTGCATAGTAAGAATACATTTCATATATTGCAGAGGCCTTTATGTTAAACGTCAAGTGTGGCATTCTTTGTAGAAATTCTTAGAATCTCCTGGCAGTGCATTTAATCACATAAATGAAGAGGCACATATGGTATGCTTTCATAGCAAAACGTAAAACTGCACAGTATGATCCATGTTGCTTCAAAGTTCAATCTGTCAAAATAGATATTTCATTATGTACGTATACAATTTATTTCTCTTTTCCATTTATCATTACATGGCATGCTATATGTTCTCTCAAGCTGCTAGATATGTCTATTTCTGTAAAATTGTATGCCTTTTCACGCTTTTATTTGCTTTTGCCATCTGTATACACTGGTTTGAGTTCTGTAATTGTCTGTTTTTATTGGTTGCTAATAAAAAATAAATAATAATAAAAAAAAAAATAGATATTTCAGTTTTTGGTAGCTGTAGAATGTTACAATTCTTGGGAACTTTTCTGGTGGGATATCTGTGAATGAGCTGTTGAGTCTATACACGTGCTGTCAAAATGTCCCACTCTTGAGAGTATCCAGTAGTCAAATGTAAAGCTTTGTTCACTGAAACAAAGTTTGCAACAGCGATAGTGGTTATTTAAAGTAAGTAAAATACAATCTGTTCAGATCATTTAGCAGGACATCCCAAAAATCCCCCCAAAAAATCCCAAAAATAGAATTCATCTATTATATACATGTTCAATAATAAAGTGGTAATAGCGCCTGGGCCAGATGGTTTGCCCAACGTTTATTATAAAACATTTGGAGAAATTCTGGCCCCCCATTTAACATTGTATTTTAATTACCATGGTATTAAGGGGTTCCTGAGGAAGATAATAAAGCACTAATAAGTGTACTTATTAAACCAGACCTCACAGAAATTGCAAACTACAGGCCTATCTCTCTGAATAATTGTTACATAGTTACATAGTAGGTTAGGTTGAAAAAACACATAAATACATCATGTTCAACCACTAGGGAAATAAACATATCCCAGATATAAAACCCTTTAAGACATAAGTGGTCCAGAGGAAGGCAAAAAAACCCTGGTACAATTTTCTTCAACAGGGGAAAAATATTCCTTCCTGATTCCATGAGGCAATCAGATGTTCCCTGGATCAACAGTCACTGTTATCTTTACTTTAATCCATAATACCCAGTTATATTCTGTGCTTCTAGAAAAACATCCAGCTTTTTCTTAAAGCAATCTATAGTAGTTGGTGAAACTACTTCCTGAGAGAGCTGATTCCACATTTTCACAGACCTTACAGTGAAGAATCCCTTCCTTGTCCGGAGCATAAACTTCTTTTCCTCCAGACGCAAAGAGTGCCCTCTTGTTCTTTGTAATGATCTCAAAGTGAATAATTAGGAAGAGAGCTCTCTATATGGACCATCTGTATATTCATATAGGGTGATCACATCCCCCTTAAATGTCTCTTCTCAAGGGGGAATCGATTCAGTTCAGCTAATCTCTCCTCATAGCTGAGCTCCTCCATTCCTTTTATTAGTTTAGTTGCCCTTTTCTGCACTCTCTCCAATTCCACATGTCCTTTTTGTGAACTAGTGCCCAAAACTGGACTGCATATTCCAGATGTGGCCTGACCAATGCTTTGTACAGGGGCAGGATAATGTCTCCATCTCTGCAGTCCATTCCTCTTTTAATACAAGAAAGTACTTTACTAGCTTTAGATATTTACTGTTTTACTGCCCTTACGAAAGAGAGTATAACCAGGAATATTGACAGCCCAGTCATGTGACCTAAAATTATTGACAAAAATGTACGTCTAGGGGCCTTTTTAGATCATTAATCCACCAAGATCAGGTAGGCTTTTTACACCACTGTCAGGCTCCTGATCAAACCAGAAAAACTATTGACTTTATATCAGCTATACAAAGGAAATGTGATGGGGGCCCAGAAAGAGAAGCGTTGTTACTTTTGCTGGATCTGCATAAAGCATTTGATAGTCTGTCCTGGGAATATTTTAACGCACTACTAGTAAAAATGGGGTTTGGCCTGGCGTTTTTTAGAATGATTACCTCCTTATACTCAACACCTTCAGCAGGAATAGCAATGATGGGGTATTAATCTCCTTTAATCAAAATTAGCAAAGGTACTAGGCAGGGTTGCCCTTTACCCCCCCCCCGCCCCCCCACTGATTGCCTTAGCAATTGAATTGTTGGCAATAAGTATAAGACTTAACCAAGATATTAAGGGTGTCAAATGTCAACCTACAGAACATAAATGTGATTTGTTTGCGGATGATGCCTTAATGTATGTTTCGGCTCCACTAATTTCCTTACCTAACCTGTTTAAAGAGTTGGATCTGTTTTCAGATGTTTCAGGACTAAAAATAAATAGGAATAAATCAGTGGCCCTCAACATCTCACTCCCGGAATCTGTAGTAACACAACTTAAAGGGAACTTTGATTTTAAGTGAAATAATAAAGCCATTGCTTATCTTGGCATACAAGTTACCCCCTCTCTGAAAACGCTTTATTCAGCCAACTATCCCCCTTTGTTCCACACAATAGCAAGAGATTTAAACAGATGGCATTCTTCCCCTACTTCATGACTTGGAAGAATATCAACGATTAAAGTGAATATTTTACCTAGACTAATATATCTATTTAGGACGCTCTCTATAGCGATCCCTAAAATGACTCCTCGAAACCTATAGAACAAGCTACTCACATTTGTATGGGGCACCAAGCAACACTGTATAAATGCGTCATTGTTGTAGACCCCAAAGGGAGTTCCCAATATAGCACTATACTATAGAGTGGCTCAAATAGCAGCTCTAGAACAGAGAACTGTACCACATCCTAGACCACAATAGACTGACCTGGAAGCCTCAGCTTGCCCTTCCATATCGATAGAGGTACTTATGTGGATACCTTTCAATAAGAAACCTGCAATTCTGTGCCCCTCTCTCTCCTATGATTTAGCAGTTTGGGATGGGCAAAAGAACAATTACAAACTTTACTGCCAACATGGTCCTCTTACACCTCTTTGGAAAACCCTTAATTTTTTCCTGGATGCGATCAGGGTCGATTTCGGTGGTGGTGCAACAAGGGGTTTTTCCGCATTGGAGATTTGTTAAGTGGGAAAGCCATCCTTAGTTAATCACACCTACAAGAAAAATTTGCCCTCCCGCCAGCCAAAGTTTTCTTTTTTTTATCAAATCAAATCCTTTATCTAAAATAGGCTTAAAGGGCTGTCTCCTCCTTACCAGAACATTGAAAAATCTTGTAGCATGATCACTGAAGCTAAAGTGAGGATATCAGCAGTTTATGGCACACTATTTCCCCAGGACAAAAAACTTTTTACATGAAACAATGGGAAGCAGATCTAGGGGTAGATTGGAGTGCTCAGGTTTGGCAAGAGTTGTCGATTAAATATCCCTTAATACATCACTTATAGAGGCTAACTATAAAGTGGTGGTATTTGGTTCTGGTCCGAATTCATAAACTAAAGGTAAATATTTCCGCCCTATGCTATAGAAGCTGCAGTCAGATGGGAACCCCATACTATGCTTGGTGGCGCTGCCCTCGAGTCCAGAGATTCTGAAATCAAATTTATAATCTCATATATACAGTTACACAAGTTATTCTCCCAAAACGAGTGGAAAGTGCCTGTTTGTAAAACTTTTTTGAAAAAGAAACTTTAAAACTTTTTTGAAAAAGAAAAAAAAAAGAATAAAGCGGTACCTTTTTAAATGCTTTGTAGAAGATTCCATAATATCCTGCCAGTGTTACGCAGTTACACCTAACTATGTATTAAGAGGTGGAGACGACCTGAAGCTAGTACAGAAATCAGGACTACTGTTCTTTTTATTGTAATTTGTACTTGTCTTTAAATTATTTAATTATGAATGATGTATGTATGCATTAAATAGATATTACCCGTCCTATAAACAATTTGTTCTAGCAGTAATTACCTATCTATTTATATCCTTGTCTACACACGTAGTTCTTTCACATGTCTAGTTGTTGATGTTGTGGTTATTTTATATATAATCAGGATGAAGATCATCATTATATATCTAAAATAATTTTAAATTAACTAAGAGCTAAAGAATTTTTTTCCCAAAGGCTTCAATATATTTACCTATGTCTATAAAAACAAAAACTTTTTTTGCATTGAACCTGTGTCAGATGTTTTGTGCTTGTCAGTTCTGGTATTGTTTGTTCATTTTATATTAATTTTAGATGTATTACAATAATGTAATGCACTTTATATATCCCTGCAAACGTTCCTATATCTGTGTTATTTTAGCCTTTTAGAATCCCCTATACGGCATAATTTACACTGGAAGACAAATATCATTGTGTAATGCCTTGTAACACATTTCTCTGGCTGGATGATGGAGGGCCTGCTGTTTTCTTGAATACAACATAATTTACACTGGAAGATGGAATCCTGCAATTTCATGTTCAGTAAAACTCAAAAATGGAGAGAACTGATTTGAATCAGCTTTTTTAACCAAACACAGTAACAAGACACAATCTTCTTTCTGATGTTCTACTGCACTTATTTTCAATCAGAGCTTTCACAAAGATTTTTCTCAAAAAACAAACATCATATTTGCTTTTTTTATTATCTTATTAAAATGAGACCAGAGTCTAAACCCCAGAAATAGGGAAGGGTTAGTTAAAATGTATCTAAATCCAATAAATAAAAAACAAAAAATCTTACCCTAATAAAGTTTCTTTGGTATATTTTTTTCCATGTTCCATGAAGCTGTCCCCAGTGGGCATTCCACAAATGTAAATGACCAAGTACCTAATCTTGCACATGTGCAGAGCAATATCAGCTGCTTCGACTAGCGTCCAATTTGGAATCCATCAGCTTTCTAGGATTTAAAGGTATGCATGTATGTACAGTATGAGTTTAAAGTGCCAGCTTCATCCACATACATTCTTTGTACTTTCTACAACCTAATTATTTTGGCCATGGCTTTCTGGATTGCAATGTGTACTTAGACAAAGACCATACCAAAGCTGTTTACAAATAAATATTCACATAAACAGGGACAGGTATGACATTCTCATACTTTTACGAAAAATAGTGTTCAAAGCTTTATAAAACACAAACACATGTTAAAAAACACAGTATGCATTGGATAAAGAGCTTGCTTTGAGGCATTGGGTTCTGTCTTTGTTTGGGATTTTGGCACTAGGACTTTGTTTGTATAAAGATGATATGTTCTGCACATGTTTGCAAGGGTTTGTCCAACCACTTTGGATTCTTTCCACAAGTAACATTATTATTATTATTATTATTATTAATAAACAGGATTTATATAGCGCCAACATATTACGCAGCGCTGTACATTAAATAGGGATTGCAAATGACAGACTAATACAGACAGTGATACAGGAGGAGAGGACCCTGCCCCGAAGAGCTTACAATCTAGTAGGTGGGGGAATTTCAGACACAAAGGATGTGAGATATGTAGTGTGGGAAGTAGTGATGGTTTCAAATGACAGAAGAAGCCGGGTAGGCAAGTTTGAAAAAATGGGTTTTGAGTGCTCTTTTAAATGAGCAGAAAATAGGAGCAAGCCGAATAGGACGAGGAAGACCATTCCAGAGAGTTGGAGCAGCTCTAGAAAAGTCTTGTATTCGTGCGTGTGATGAGGTTATGAGTGAGGAAGTCATTAGTAGGTCATTGGAGGAGCGGAGAGAGCGGCAGGGGGAGTATTTTTTTACCATGTCAGAGATGTAAGTGGGACAATAACTGTGTAGGGATTTGAAGGCAAAGCACAGGAGCTTAAATTTGATTCTAAGGTGAAAAGGAAGCCAATGGAGAGAACTCCAACATGATGGAAGGTTAAATAGCTGCCACCCACACTGACTCTAAGATATTGGGCCCTTACACAGAGTTAAAAATTACACCCACATCCATTCATACATTTTAGGATTTCTCTAATTTTAG
This sequence comes from Pyxicephalus adspersus, assembly GCF_032062135.1. Lineage (NCBI taxonomy): Eukaryota > Metazoa > Chordata > Amphibia > Anura > Pyxicephalidae > Pyxicephalus > Pyxicephalus adspersus. The sequence goes on from NC_092861.1 coordinate 94,095,375, forward strand.
AAAAAGTGCAGTTTTTTTATATGCCACAACCCGTTTACACAAATCAATGACTATTCTTATGAACATGTAACCAGCATAGAGGAGATGACTTGATGCCAAACAAACTGATATAGTTTGGTCCAGAATTAACCATTTAGTTAAATAATAGCAAGAGGTAGCAAAAGGTAAGGGCAGGTAGCAACCAAGGCAACGTTGTGTAACAGGCTGAGGTCAGGGCAGACAGCGATAAAGGCATATTCGTTTAACAGGCTGAGGTCAGGGCGGGTGGCAATTACAGGCAAAGTCCAGGTCAAGCCAAGGTCAAAATCCAGAGCCAAGAATATACCAGGCAGAATAGCAGATAACACCCTGATGATCCAGCAACCAGAGCCTGGAGTTAGACAGGTTTAAATAGGACTAGCAGCCAATAGTAAGGCAGGATTATGGCCGGGAACTAATCTGCTAATTGGCTGCAGGACATACTCTCTAATTTTTTAAGTGTCGGGATATGCTGAGATGGAATGATTGCATATGACTAAAGGAAAATAGGGATGCTGTAAACTGCTAAATAGGGTCTGAATGATCTGTGGGAGGGTTGGTAACAGTTACAGTTAAACTAAAACAGGTCTAGAATAAAAATCCCAAAGGGGCTGCCTGTTTTAGTGATATAATCTCAAGCTATACACAGGTCACTTTTGCTGTTAAATTGAGCAGTCTATTTGATCATTTATTTGAACAGATCATAAATCAGTCTTTAATTTCTGAATTTGATTGACCAAAAGTGATAGATATTGAGTGTAGAATCACTAGATCAGGTTAGATAATTTCTGTCAAGTGAAACGATTTCAGAGAAGTATCTGAGATTTCAACTCTTTTCTGTTTGAATTTTGGAGCATGCAGAGAAGTGATAGATTAAAAAACATACAGAAGTGAAAATATATATGTTGAACTGCATTTTTTTAAATTGTGGTGCTCTGCTGTGTCTCTTTGGACAAAAAGTGAAACAATTTCTTCTAAAAATAATATATATTTTGCCAGATATTCTAACTAAACTTCACCCACTGGGCTATAAGTGTTTCAGTAAATACAAGCTATCCGCAGTTTAAAGGGTAAAAGGCAATAGATTTATGACATTAGGACACTACATCCAGATTGGTTTTGAAGTGAAGTAAAAACAAAATTAACAAACTGATTTTTCCCTCCTGGATCGGTTGTGACAGACTACAGCGATAATAAGTTTTGGCAAAATCTTGCACACTAAGCATTAGCTTAAAAAACCTGTAAAGAACCCAATATGCATTCCCCTTTCAGTTCAAGTTTTCCAAGTCCTCAAGGCCCATTATACATTATATTTTAAAACAAAAAGTCACCAGATGCACTATTCTGTGAACATTATTTTGGGTGTTTTATCACTTCCCTAAATCATATATTAACTGTAAGATTCTTACTATTTATGTAATGTGGGCTGTAATAGCTTACTTGTTTGTGAAGGTGTAGGCTTCATAAGTGTCATTCTGATCCAGGCTTTACTACTCAGCGAGTCACTGACCCAATTTCTGATATGCACATGCTTGGTTGGGGTCATTAACCTACTAAGCAGTCAGGAAGTTTACACGTGACTGACATTCTGTTTCAGTTTTTCTATCTCTATGCTAATTATTTTTCTTTAAATAAATCGTATACTATTTGCCTTATTGTTTAATTAGTATTTAAAGGTGAAATATATTTAAAACACATGTATTTTTACTTGAGTAAATAAAAAAAGTAATATTTCATATACAGCTGGAGCTTGACTGCCATATAGTAAATAGTTTTTATTTTTTTTCAATAGGTCTGAATTTATAGAAACCTGTCATTAAATTAAAGTGGACCTAAACTAAATTTTTACCTTAAATAAAAGTGTAGACCCTTTTATAAGGTAAAAATTACCTTTTTTTGTTGGGGGAGCTTTTTAAAAAGCACAGAGCCTTCTGGCTGTTCCTTCTGCAGATTCACGATTTCAGGCAAGTGCAAAAGGAGCTTTTTCATCTATGGGGTAAAAAAATGCTGATCTCACGCATGCGCAGTGAGGTTTGGCACTCTTTTTTTTACCCCATCTATGCCACCTGATTCCGGTGATTTAGGAAGAAGACGGAAGTAGGGGAAAGAAGATGGCGGGGCCAAGCGCTTCCTCAGCACCAGGACGAAGGAGGATACGAAGACGACGTAGGACCCGATCCAGGAAAGCTCTGGAGGGTTCGACGGAAAGCGAAGGTAAAGGTGAGTGAGTTTTTTTTCAGTTTACTTCTGTTTTAATACATAGGTTGTTAATGCTAATTTCTATAGAGAAATGCTAATTCCTTAAAGTAATGATGCTCCGAATTCAGTTATTTCTAATTCAGTTACCCAGTGTGAGCTGTGAATTGGAAATTTATAGCCAGACAGGTAGTTTTTCCAGGACATCAGCAATGGATTTCAGGATAATAAATACATAAATATCAAACTTAGAGATAGAAGCAGGTAGGAAGGTGACAAGTAGGCTTTTAAGATGGCACATTAAGTTAAAATATTTTAATTTATTCTAATCAGACATAGTTATAAAATTTCAATTAAAAAAACATTCATCAAAAACAAAAGGTGAAAATTTAAAAAATATATTGTGCTGCAGGTCCCCTTTTTCCTGACGCGTTTCGCCCAATAGGGCTTCCTCAGGGGACCCATTTGTTCAAAGTCCCATCATTGCGTCCTGGCTATCCGCTTGAGACCATCTGCACACAAGGGTCTCCAGCAGTATATTATCATTTTGATTCATCCTATAGGTCTCTCCGGCAGTGTGTCTGAGCATCTCTAATACTTTACATACTTCCTGGCTAAATCTATGTTTATTCCCATGGGAAGCTTGAACATTTTGCTATCAGTGTAATAGCTCTTGATGTGAAGTTCTTTTATATGATGGGAAGCCTGGACAATTCATTGACAGTCCAATAGCCACTGATTGTGGAACTTTGAACAAATGGATCATGTCTGTTTTTAAGCAAGTATATGCTGCAGGAACTGGTCAGCGCGTCAGGAAAAGAAGACCTTGACTTTCACCTTTTGAAATACACAAATATGTTTTTAGTTACATAAAAATAGATTACAGTGCATGATGTAATAAATATATATATATATATTAGTAAATTGAAGCTCCCGGCTTCTGGTAAGTTAGTTCCAATAACTCTTATCAATCCAAATATACACACTAATCCATTTTCTTTTTCACAAAAGCCCTATTTTTTCACTGCTTTCTCAAGAGGAGTGGAAGCAAGGCCATCTCTACAAACAAAGCTCGAGAATTTAAATTAAATACATATGTATTTAGCAAACCTGCATACCAAACAACACTTGTAATTCTACAATAATATATCTTGTACAAAAATGTGAATTACCTCTTGTTTGAGGCTTTCCCCCATCACTCCCACTTAGAAGTTTTGTAACAAACTAAAACCATTAAAGTTTTACAATTAGGGCTGCATAAAGACAGGATTATTACAAAACTATTTAAATGTATTGCTGTAGTAATGTCATTTTTTAATTCAGCCTTTAGTTGCAGTAAATGTGAAGTCAAACGCAGCAACAAAGTATCAGGTTTAACTGAAATTCCAGACAAGTTAAACCACATTATCGAGCTAGTAATCTATCTAAATCTTTAAAAACTGTGCTAAAGCATGAAGGCTGATTTAATTTGCCATCTCTATTGACTGAATCTTACTTCTGTGTTTGCTGGAAAATGTCTAATATTTAGAGCTGTAGCTGAATTTGGGCCAGAGGGGAAAACTCTTCATTGGAGCCCTGGATGTTAAAAGAAGCTGACAAAGGTTCTAACGTTGCTGCCCAAAACGAAAAAAGAAAACAAGATATATGTATTGATATATATTTGAATGTAGGGCCAGGAAATAATAAATATAATAATAATTATGAAAATAACTTTAAAAATAAAAAGCTTTTTAAGTATTATTTTTCACAACCTAACTCAAACTGTAATATAGTCTTCATGTTGCAGCTGGGTCCATGACTAGGGTAATGCGGATCCCACACCCCTGCTCGTTTTGTCCTCCCCCATCCTTATTCAATCCTTCCTCCACCAATACTTATGCCTCTCTTTATACTTGAATCACCTTTTATTCTACCTTTTGCTTGCCAACCTCCCCCTCCTTACCCTACTTCCCTTTATCAAAACACAAACACCTTTTGGGCTTAAAATTGGCTGCCAAGCAGTCATTTATTTATACACAACAAATAATTAACATAACATTTGCATAAATAACCATAAATACAAAATAACCATAAATAATTTTTAATTAACTATAAATAACATACATAACATTAATGCCCTTATAACTATAAAAAGCTATAAATAACTATAAATAACTCTGAATATTAACCTTTTTAATAACCCCCAACATATCATAATAATAACACCCCCCAAACTTTAGACTATCCTTTTAGTCTACTTCCTTGAGTTAATTTACCCAGGCTGCAGGTCTTGGAAGGTAAAGCCCGCCTCCAGTTGCAATAGTTGCATCCCACCATGACCACCGGTATGGCCCCTAGGCCCAACCCTGCCTCGAGGGCCCACTAAAACCAACCTAAAGGGGCACTCCACCACTCGGGATGCCCCTTCACCACCGAATTACCACAGGGCATTTACCTTCCCCCAGACCCCAACTGCCAATACACTAACTTGCCTAAAGCCCAGGGAGGATGGGCGGGAATTTTCTTCTTGTAAAAACTTTTATGACTTCCGTCACAGCCCCCCCTATATCTGTGCCCTTACTCCACACCCCCCCTTTGTCTTTCCCCTATCCCTTTTCTGCTCCTCCCAAAGCATCCTTCAAATCTTTAACTCTTTCTCCCTCCTTTCCTTCTAAACTCCCCCCCTTTCTTTCTTCGCTGGGCAGCCCCTACACCCCTGTCATGAAGGCCCTGCTCTTATCTTGCTATTGGCCTTTCAGGTTCATTAGTCTATTCTTCATTTCTAGTTGATAGTAGCCCACAGGTACTGCTCTTAACCTGCACTTATAGTTAATAAAATAATTGCAGTCTTAAATCAATTTTTGCAGGTTCTATCTTGGTCAGATACAAACACACAGACTTGTTCCCTATTCTTTTGTCTGGGGTTTTTATTTAGGAAATATCAAATAGCAGGAGAGTAGATGAAATGCAGGATGCCAAGCATAATGATCTAGAGGGCATGGGGACAATGCGTCAGTTTTCTCCATCTCCTAAACTAGCTAGTAGGCAAATTCTCATTATCGTTAATCCACAGAATATAAGTCATAACAATACCTTCTAACTGGAGAGTTTCACATTTGTTCAACAAAAACGTTGATGTCACTGTTGCAGATTCCCCCCGAAAATAGACAGACATGTGTGTGTGTGCTTATATTTCCAGTAACATGGTTTGTATTGTGTGCGGTATGAATTAAGTGCATGCAGTCACTGTTGTAAATTTCTCCCCCAAAAAATAGTACATGGGTGTGTTTATATTTCCAGTCTGTAAATTTTTAACTGGGAGGAATTTTGTCCTACAAAGCAATTTCCGTCACTCCTGGGAATTCCCACCAAAAATATTGACATGTATGAGAGTGTGCTTATCTTTACAGCAACAAAGTTTGTACATTTCTAATTGTGGAGATGTTCGCTGAATCGGGTGACATGTTCTAACAAGCAATGTCTGCTACAATTGTGACCCCCCCCCCAAAAAAAAACAGTTATACACTTGTCTGTGCACATATTTGCAGTAGAAAAGTTTGTACAATTCTAAAAGAGAACTATTATTTCTTTATTGATGTCACAACCACTTTGTGCCAATATTGCAAAATAATACAAATGCACATGACAGTTTTTCAGTCCTATATATATACTGACATATGTAAAAATTAGGAGCAACACATGCAAAGTGAAAAAAGGGGCAGTGGGATAGAGGTAGTGGGGATGGATGAAACTGACTTCTCAATGCTCTACATCACAACTAAGCTGCAATAGGGCTTTATAGATTGCATTGCCTTTTCTTAAATGAAGTACTTTTCATTCCCTACACCCTCAGCACACTAAAGATGTTGTAGAGTGGATGACCCGACATAAGTCAACTAAAACCACCTCTTCCTTCTCTATCTCCTAGACATAAATCAGTCAATTTCCACTGAGCCATGAATATGAGACTCATAGCCCCTGATTCATCAATATAATCCGCGCTCGCTGGAAGCGCGAAAGTATGCGCGGCCAGCGATCGCGGTTTACCGCGTTTCGGACTCGAGTGTGCGCGTACACTCGCCTCCTCACTGCCAGCCGGATTCCTGCCTTCATAATAATGAGCAATAGGGGGCGCAAATCTTTCCCCCTCCAGCTATGTTTAAAAAGGGGGTCCAGAGGCTAGTAGAAAGTCAGGTGCTACCTCCTAGCACTCACTGTGAGATTTAGTCTGGTCAAGGGGAAGGAGGGAGCAGATAACTAGGTATGTTTCCTACATGGGTAAAAGGTTTGGAGCAGCAGGGTGACAGATGGGGAGTAAATGGGAGAAAAAGAAATTGCACAGGGTGTCATCTCAGTACACATCTGTTTGCAGCTGCTTTAGATTGTTCTCGTTTGTTAGCAATGGTATGCTGGAACAACTGAAGCCTCTCATTTTCTCTGTTCAGAGAACCCCTGCCCCCTGGGCATTCTTTCATAATTTGCCTTCTGGCAAAGCCATTGTTTTTTGCACCCTCTGTCAACAGCAATTAAATGGAAAAAGCATATTTGCCCAGAAAACATATTTGTAGTTTTGGCACCAAGTGCATGACTAACCACATCTACCATCCATCTTTGTGAAATCAAAATGTGTACCAGAGCACAGAGCATCTGGCTGATTCTGCTCTCTCTCCTGCCACTGCTGCATCTTTCTTCTTTACCTTACTGTCTCTTCATGCTACACAAGTTGCTTCTGCTGCCTGTTTTAAAGGGAGGCAACTTTTAGTACAAGGCTGAGCAGAATCTTGAGTATTCCTCATAGTGTCAAGAACACAATTGTGGAGCCAAGAATGGCAAACATAGGCTAGAAGTAGAGCTACCATCCCTCTCTCCCCACTTCACAATGTACAGTATTGCTGTATAGCAGCCAACATCCACTACCACATCTGTCTTATGAGAAATAAAAGCTACTGGCACTGCAGATGCTACCAGACTTACTAGAGCAACACAACTGGATTTCATACCTTGTGACTTGTGACCAAAGTCTTGAACTTCAGCCAAACTACTACATTTACAGACTGTGTACATTTTTGAACCATGCTTCACCTGCCAAAGGATTTTTGTTTTTTCAGGATAACCCAGCTTTGGCACTCAGCACAGCCCTGTCTAGCATTTTAGGAGGTTAGTTTTTATAGTAACAGTTCAGTAACTGTTACAGGTTTTGTCCAACCCTTAACATGACAGTGAAAGGAGATGCAGCAGGTTGATGAACACATCTTTTGGTTACTCTGCTTTTTCTTTACAGCAGTATGCCCCTTGCACTGATGTTTTAGTTGACTTATTGGGCCTGATTTATTAAAGCTCTCCAAGGCTGGAGAGGAAACACTTTCATCAGTGAAGCTGGGTGATCCAGAAAACCTGGAATGGATTCGGTCCAGGATTCAAAATATTTGTTAGCAAGTAGCTTATGACGTTGAAAAATTCCATTCCAGGTTTGTTGGATCAACCAGCTTCACTGATGAAAGTGTATCCTCTCCAACATTGGAGAACTTCCATAAATCAGGCCCATTGAGTTGTCTCTCTCTCCTCCAGTCTGATCTCTGATGTGCTGGTATTGCAAGAGGCTAATCCTAAATCATATTCAGGTACTTACTTACAAATACCTTGAATAACCTTTGTTTTTTTATATGTCTGAATTTTAGTTTTTAGGGCATGTTTAGAATAATGCTGCATTTACCAGTCCTGTGGACCTGCTGGCAGCGCTAGGAGCAGTAATAGGCGGTAACTGGTTGATGTTTACAGGTAATGCTTGCAAATGCTCGTGTAAGCAGTTGCAAAGGCCTGTAAAACAGTAGTGGTTACCTTTAACTTTTTTCACTTCCCATCCTCCAAAACACCTAAAACTGCTCTAAAAATACTTATAAACACTTAGAACCCCTTGCAAAAAAAGCAGTGAAAAGAAGTTTCAGTTCAAGTCTATGAAGGTGGCTATGGCCCAGAAAAGCACACAGCAACATTAGCACTAGCAAAAGCTGAAAATAATTGGAGAAAAAACAAACCCATTGATTCAAATTTTAACCATTTTAGAGGTGGCTAAATGCAGTTAAGTAAATCCATGTAAAATCGGCAGTAACAGTTTAAATTAAGCAAAACAGACCTAATCGTTATATGACAAACTTTGCTTTTTAAGGCTAAAGGAGGGTGAAACGAATGTTCATTTGATTTTTACTCTTAACTAATTATATAGTCCAAACATATTATGTAGCACGAGTCCATAGTCACCAAGTCATAGGCCTAATATTATGTGCCTTAAATAGACCTAATAGTTCTAATAAATATTTCATTACCAAAATAAAAAGGCCAGTTTTTGAGAGGAAGCCAATAAACTTATCTACATGTTTTTGCAGATGTGGGAGAAAAGCCCAGAAGAAACCCACACAAACACAGGGAGAACATACAAACTCTATGCAGATAGCATCCTGGCTGAGATTCAAACCTGGAATCCTAGTGTTGCAAAGGCCAGAGTGCTAGTCAATGAGCCAACCAAGAGTGAATAAATGCAGTAAATAGAAGGTGCATGCTGTTTTTACATGTTTTGCATACATTTTATATGCAAAAAAAAAAATACTTTTTTGTTCTTCTAAGCCTGCTGACCATGGTTCAAATGACATAGCATTATGTTGTAAAAAACATTTGGCCTGGCAAAAAAAAAATTACTGTAACTGGAAGGAACAATGTTGCGGTAATAATATTTATGAGAACTTAAAGGACAAAGGATCTTATGACTCTAATAGGGAGGAAGGGGTAGGCGTTTTATTCTGAATTAATAAACGCTTTCCATCATGATGTGTTAGTTTAGGGGCACAGGTGTGTGTGACTTTGTTTTTTTATTATTCTGTTAGTAATAAGACCATGTTTAAAGACAAGAAACAACATAAAAGAGAGCAAAGCAGGGACACATGTTTTTCTGCCTAAAAGATTTGTTATTCTGCAAAGGAAATGCCTTTACACAAGAACTGTACAATTTTTACTTAGGATATCACATTTTCCCAACATAATTTTAGTGGTAAAATATTTAATTCTTGGGTGATGTTTTTGTAAATCCTGCATGAAAACACTTTTTAAATATACTAGTAAGCTTTCAATATGATCTATACTAGTAAGTGAACAAGATTTTTTTTTAACCTGATTCATCTGATATTCGCTTATGTTTACTCTCTTAGAGCAACCAAGTTCACTGATGAAAGTGTGTCATCTCCAGCCTTGGAGAACTTTAATAAATCAGACCTATTATCTTAAATATGTTAATACTATTTCATCATTCTTACATAAAAGGCTCTGTGACTGCCCTTGCCCTTTCCAAAGTCATCAAACTAGTTGGTTTAAAAGTTACAATGATCAAACTTATGCTTACAATATGCTTTTGGGCTATTCCCAGTGATATGCACAATTTCTTCCTTATTATATAGTCCAAAAGAATGATATCATTGGTATGTGCCTAAAGCTAATTCACTTATAATTTGTGGATGTTTGTGAATACTCTCAGTTGCAACAATAAAGGGATTCATGATTCTATAGAAGGGTTCTAGAGACCTTGAAGCCAGCAAGCAAAAGATACATCTTTCAAATTGGGTTGTCTGGAACAAAAAGGTGTCACCATGTCATGATGACCCTATATTCTTCATTGACCCTAATAAAATGGGTTGATCCTAGCAGCATGAATAAAAATATTATCATAAGAAAAGTGGAAACCTGCATAGAAGCCTAAGATATTTGCAGGTCAGGTTTCTCAGGTGATTTTGGGGAATGACAGACAATACAAAGTGTATGAGACTGCCTTTTTCTATCTGCTAGCTGAGTTGTAATTTTGTAAATTGCAAATAAAGTTGTTGAAGCGTTTCCTGCCCTTGACAGTGGCCTTAGAAACCCCACCAGGATATAAGGAAATGCAGGAAGTACAGGGGCAGAGATGAAAACATGTGCTCAGCCAGGGTAGGTGCCTGCATACCTTCCAGAATACACTGACTGTTGTGTCTGTGTGTTGTGCAGTATTATATTATTACCCTCTGTATTAATGGGCTATATGTGATATCTGTTATCAGAGATCACTTTGGGAAATCCCTACCATCAGCTACATATACAAATATATATTTGCTCTGCCCTTTCAGTTATCTTTGCTGATCTGCACCCTCTGTCTAGTTACATCCAGCAAAGGTTAGGCATCCAATGGCCCATAGGTAGCAGAGGTCCGGTTGCGATGGCAGATTAGTGTGATTGCTAGGGACTAAGTGCTAGAAAAGATAGGTTGTTCCTGAACTCCAGAGACTTTGCCTGCATCCCTGCAATCCAGGATCACAGCATACACAGCCCAATTGCTGGTTGGAGGATTTCCTTGCTGCTGTTTTCAGGATCATCTCATCAGGACATCTTTGTTACAATCAACTCCAGAGGCCTCAGCAACTCATCCTGACACTGATCATAACTGGAGGTATTTGTGGTTATAGACTGTATAAATACCCGGGTATATCTGTGCACAATTCTCTTCAGGACTCTGCTATGTGCTTGATATGTGTACTCATTGGCGTTTATGGATTGTAAATATTGTTATTACTGAGATATAAAGCTTACAAATACTCCAACCTGTGTGTTCATTTAGCTGTAATAGTTAATGTATGCTGGGTGTAGTGGTTCCTCAGGTGCGGTTTATATTACTGTTATTATTTCTGGTTAATGTGCCAGGAAGGGAGGCCCTCTGCTAACAGAGACCTTGTCCTGGGTGGAGGCACTGCCAACTTTTTTAGTATCCTCACTCTTCCACATAGCGAAAGAACCAGAATCCTCTCTGTTATCTACAGGTTTCGATAATGAAACCATAGCCTGGTTTGTGAGGGTCATTTACATGACCCCCCCCTGCCCCATTTAACAGGGCTACACAAAGTCTGTCTCAGTGCACTGAAGACAATTTAAACCAACTGCCTATGATGTTAGAGGTATGCTACAGCTTACATTTCCCTGTGAGAAAAGTAGATGGTTCAGATATGTTTCTAGGAAGAAAGGATACCATATAGGTGAATAATGAATAACTAAAATACTGGAGGTTGTACAAAGGAAGTTGAGGTAAATAAGAGCTGCTTGATAAATATGCTGACTTAAACTAAAGTCAAACTAAAGAGTAACTGGTTACATAAAGCCGATTTCATATACCCCAGGTCATACATTTAATGGACTGGATTCAGGTAGTGAGGGAGAAAACTTTGTTATGTTTTGTATTGTAGGTTTGGTATTTGCGTAGCACTACTGAGTTTGTTTTGTTTAACCTACCACTGAGCAGAGTCCATAAACTTCTGAAGGTTATCATGCTAAGCTTAGAACCAAAGGACCCACTGGCAGTGTTGGATTAGGTTTTCCAAGATTTTTTTGTGAGGCTTCACTCATGAAGATCTTACTGTACATGACAGTTCTGTTTTGTTTTTAAGCAGCTTTTTTATTGTGATACAAAAAAACTGATCGTTGTAATGCCAAAAATAATGTACAATGTCGTCATAATTTTGGATTTACAGCATTTCTACTACACAAATACAGTTGCTGATGCTTGAAGAAATGCAGTGTCCCAAAAGTCACTATACACATTTAATGAATTCCTAAAAATACCATAAGAAACTGAGTTTATTCATATTTTTAGAATCAACAAAGGAGTTGTTGCAGTTTTACTTGCTAGGCTTGCCATCACGTTCAAACATCTTGAAGACTAGTTATAAACCTCCACATGAGCTCCTTCATTTTCGATAACTTTCAGCCACCTTCGGATGCAAGCCTCTCCGACGCTTTACAGCATCTCTTCCCCAACCTTGCTGCAGGTCGTGTGGATTCTTTCCTCAAGCTAGGCTTAGTGGCATTCTTCTTGCTTTTGATATAGCCCCTCAAAAAAATGCACAAGGTGTAAGGTCAGGGGAGTGCGGAGCCTATTCGAGGTGACTTCTGTGACCAATCCATCGGTCAGGAAACTTAATGTTCAGGAAATCTCTGACTAACCTAGAAGAGTGGGAAGGGCCTCCATCTTGTTAAAAAAAGACATTATCAAGTTCACTCCTTGCCTGGAGTTGTGGCACAGCAAACTTCTGCAGCATCTCCAGGTAATTTTCCCCTGTAATGGTGGTCGTGTTACTGGATGCATCACAGAAGTAAAATGGTCCAATCAGCACACCAAACCACCGTCTTCAGAGAGTCTCGTTCATGCTCGGGAATTTCTGGAGGTAGTAGCAGGCCTTCCGCTGCGTAATTTGTTAAGAATTTTGCAACGCTGCACCAATGTTAATTGGCAAGCCATGGTTAAGGGAATGATATGCTTACAAAAACTGCAAAGCCTAAGTTGTCATATGCTGATGGCATCAATTCTCTCTGAATGATACCTGTAAAAAAATAGAAGAAAGGAAATGTGTAGTGACTTTTGGAACACCCTGTATAAAGCTTTGCCTTATGTACCTATTAAACTAATAGTGTTATAAGCAGGGCAACTGGAGTATGTTGTGGTGCCATCATGTCAAGTTTAAAGGAGCTTTCTAAGGTCCTTAGGAAGAACACTGGATACCTATGAAGTTGGAAGGTTAAAAAACATTGCCAAACCATTTGAAAACATTAATCCAACTGTAAGGAAAATAATCTACAAGTGATGTAGATTTCAAATAACTGCCTATTTGTCCAGGAATGGCTTGCCCAGCAATTTCACACCACGAGCTGTGCATTCAATGCTAAAAGATGTCTCCAAGAACCCCTAAAATTTAATTCAGAATCTCCTCCTCCTCCTGTGGCACTGTCTGTATCTGTCTGCCATTTGAAACTCCTGTTTATTGTAGAGCGCTGCCTAATATGTTGGTGCTATATAGGTTCTGTTTATTATTAATCTTATTTATAATATTAATATTATTAATATTATTATTATTATTATTATTAATAATAATAATAATAATAATAATAATAATAATAATAATATCGAAGTGTGCTTGATGAGAATACAAAGACATCTCTTTAAACGTTGAAGCTGAAGCAGAGATTGATCTTTCAACTTAACATAAATCTACAGCACACTTGAACATGCACATAAAGGAATCCCTTATTTTTTCCACCAAGACAAAATATAGGATTATGCACTGGCCGAATGGAAGTCCTGATTTGAATATGATTAACATACTGTAAGTAAGGGTGATGTAAAAGGTACTTCTATCTGGAAGATGTTGGCATGAAGGAGAGGAAAAATATATTACGAAGAGAATTTCAGGCTGTTGGCCAGTTATATAAAAGGCCTACAAGAAATCATTCCTGCTAAAGGAATATATGTAAACTGTTACACTAAGATTTCTTCTGGGACTTTTTCCTCTTTTTGTCTTTTCTCTCCAGAGAGTCTCCAGAGAGGCAGAGTCACTGGAGCTCAAGGACTGCATTAAGGTGATACAAAGCACAGTGTTTTAGAAAAAAAATTCCTGCTGCTGAATTTTGTGAAATGTCAGGATTTTGTTGCATCTTTGTCAACACATTGAGAAGGGCATATAGTTGCCATATTTTTTACTAGTTCTCAACTATCAATCTGTGGAAAATGACTACAGCAGTTTAAGAAAAAAAAAAAAAGAAACATCTGTTTTTTTTAAATCACACATTGATAGCATTTGGAAAATGCTTTTTATTCATTAGAGCCCTAGGTGTCCAGGATCCCCTGAAGGTCCTTGTTATTTGTTCATGTGAAATGTCAGTATCTCAACCATGTACAGTCAATAGAGTTCTTTAAATGCAGGCTTTCTATTTCTAAGCAAAGAAAAAAATTTTTCTTTTGTGAAACATGGTGATATATCCCATATATTTATTTTAATTGGAACACAGCATTCATAGTAAAATTAACATATATGTCCCTAACATCTTGCATATTTATTCATAGCGTCAGAGTAAAAATGCAGTAACGAAAAAAAAAAGGTAGCAAAAATGGCCCCACGATATAGTAAAAAAAAAATTAGAATGTGAAAACAAATAACATCCTAAAGATGTATATAGAACAATCAAATACTTAGTCAGCAGTTGCATAGGCCTTCCAGATGCATCTTTGGGAACATGATGTTATCAGGTTTCCTGCCACTAATCTGTCTGGCCAATCTAGGGGAAAACTTAACAGATAATAGAGAGGAGGCCGGATGACAATTTTTTTTTTTTTTAGAATTTTATTTTTTATTCAGTGAACAGTCAAGTAAACAACACAGAACATTGACTCATACAATTAGCAAAAAACAATTCCAAATAAAGTAAACATTTTACTGACAGGTGATAAGTGAAATGACTGATTGCTGAGAAATTTTTCAATATTATAAATCAAAAAAAGGTAAGGGGAAGGATGAAAGGAGGGGAGGTGGTGATGGGGATGGCATTACCGGCCTGACTGGATAAGGACCAAATACAGTACTATCGGAGTCATAACAACAAATTCACCATCAGCTTATATCAAAATATATCATAAACACTATCAGTGAGGTGGTATATTGCATCCAGTAAAACCATGTTTTGCGGAACTTATCAGATCTCCCGCTACGGGAAGAAATGAGGTTCTCCATCGTCAGACAGAGTAGGTGGAAAAGATTGCTCTTTAAATGTAAGAATGCAGGCTTTAGCAGCATTCAAAAGGTGTTTGAGCAGAGAGTTGTGATACTTCTTCTTAGACCAATCACTTAAATATAGAAGTGCCAGCTCAGGCCTGTTGCGTATATTCACCTCTGTTAATTCATTAATAACAGCTGCCACCTGTGTCCAAAAGGGAGCAAACACAGAGCATTCCCAGAATATGTGGAGCAAGCTGCAAGCTTCAACTCCACAATGCCAGCAGCGATCATCTATCCCTGGGTACATTTTAGCTAGTACTGTACTGTGTTGCTAAGTGCAGCCTCATGGCCTAAGTACAGAAGGCGTTCCCGTTGTTCAGGGGAAAAAGTAGTATTAAGGTCACATTCCCACTTAGTAAGGAATGGCAAGGAAGATGGGGTGAGATCAGTCAGAAGCAGTTGATAAGCACAAGAAAGAGTTCCTTGAACGGAGGCTGTGGCCATGCACATAAACCTCACTTGTGACAGAGGGTGTACAAATTTAGCTAGCAAAGGGAGAGAATGGAGAAAATGATGCAGATGTAAACTATGTCCCACATTTCATTCTGGGAGATCGTGCTCAGCTAAGAGGTCAGAAACATTCGCCCAATCTGTACCCCTCAAAAAATGGGAGGCTCTAAAGATCCCAAGCTCCCTCCAAGAGTAAAACCTTGGGTCAGATAGACCATGTTAAAACCCTGGGTGCCCCAAAAGAGGATCGGGAAAGGCAATGCCACTACTCAATTTAGGTAACCTGAGGATCTGTCGCCTAATGCGTGGGACATTGTCCCCCCCCCACCCGACAAAGCAGAGAAACTCCTGTATAAACTTGTACAGCACTTGTTGCGGGACATGAACCGGGAGAGTTTGGAGTGAATAAAGCAGACGTGGCATAATGTTCATCTTCAGTATATTACACCTACCAAACCAAGAGAATGTGTGTTGATTCCAATGCTGTAAAACTCTCCTGACTGTAACAACGGCAAAAAATTTAGATTAACTACCGATGACAAGTCTCTGGGGATCTTGGTCCCCAAATATGATATAGCAGACTTTGCCCATTTAAAGGGAAAATATGGTGACGGAGCCTCCACCATCCCATCAGTCAGAGAAATGGACAGAGCCTCTGACTTCTGTAAATTAATTTTATTTTTAGACAAAGCTGAATATCTACTAATCTCGGCCAACAAATTAGGCAGGGAAGACCTAGGTGGGGAAACAAAAAACAGGAGATCATCTGCGTATGCAGCTACTTTATGAACCTGGTTTTGCACACAGATGCCGTGAATATTAGAATTTCCCCTGACATGCCCCAAGAAGGGTTCATTGCTAATGGAAAAGGCCCTAGACAGTAAACCATTCACTTTGACCTGAGCCGTTGGGCCGGAGTATAAGGACTGAATCCAAGTCACCAAGGTGGGAGGTAAGCCAATATGCACCAAGGTTGATTTAAAAAATCCCCAATCAACTCGGTCAAAGGCTTTTTCGGCATCTGCCGCCAGTAACAATGCCTGTATCTTACGTGAGCAAATATAATTAATCAAATTTAGCGTCCTGACCGCATTGTCCCTAGCCTCTCGACCAGGTAGAAAACCTCTCTGATCTGGGTGAATAATAGATTGGATCAAAGGGGTCAGGCACTTAGCCAGGATACTGCTAAATATTTGAGATTACAATTTAAGAGGGAAATTGGCCTATAGCTAGAACAGGAGTTGGGGTCTTTGTCAGGCTTAAGCATTAAAGAAATATGAGCTGCCAATGTATCCCTGGGTAATATCGCCCCTCCAGCAATAAATGCAGTTAAGTAGTGTGGAGAGATTACAGAAAGGAATTTTTTATATTATGGTAAGTTTAGACCATCAGGTCCAGGTGTTTTCCCCGTGACTGCTTTAGAGATTGCTGAAGCCAATTCTTCTGCTGTGATCAGGACCCCCAGGGACTCCACTGCCTCTGAAGAAAAGGTAGGCAGTCTGGAGGAGTTGAGATAAGCTCTAATTAAATCTGCTTTTGTGGGATCAGCACTTGTGGAATTGTTGCCGTTTAAGTTATACAATTTGTCAAAGAATAGCCTAAAGGTCTCCGCAATGTCTGAGGAGGTATGCACCAACCTGCCCGAGGAGGAGCTCACACTAGGGATATATGTTTTCGCCCTCTTCTCCCTAAGAGCCTGTGCTAAAGTCCTGCCACATTTGTTAGAATATTCGTAGTAATATCCCTTACATTTAGTGAGCATAAATTTCATTTTACAACGTAGCAACTGTCTAATATGCGCTCTTGTACTTTTTGCTGTTCAAACCGTGTGTTGCCGTTTATGAGTGCTTTCCAAATTATGTAAATCCGCCAGAAGTTAAGTTTAGTCTAGCTTCTTTCTCCTTTTTACACCTATGGCCCAACTGAATGAAAAAACCTCGGATATATATGAAGGCTCTGAGCTCAACCTCAATTTTTTCACGCACCTCGGGCAACTGCAAAAAGGAGTCATTTAATCTCCAGGAACAAGATATTGGTTCAATTGGTGATGCTTGCACTGATAGAGTGACCCGGGCATGATCTTAAATAGAAATTACACATATTTCTAAAGATATGACTTGCAAAATTGAGGAATGATTAGCAAGAAAAAGGTCAATTCTCAAATATGATTTGTGCATGGGGAAAAAGAAGGTAAAATCTTTCTCTGCTGGGTGTAATATACGCCAAATATCTACTAGCTGATATGTATGTAGAAGGCGTTTATTCCTCCTTAATGTTGCATTACGCATAGCCAATGTACCCCTCGTCACGTCAATTGACGGATTGAGAGCAAAATTAAAATCGCCCCCTACAATCAGTGTACCTTCACTTAATTCTTCTATTACCTGAAGCAGAGAATCCAAAAACACTGCCTAACTGGTATTGGGAAAATAGGCATTGACAAAAGTATAGGTAGGAAAATCAATTGACCCTTTGACTCATAACATATCTGCCCTCAAGATCTGAGCCATAAGCCAGCATAGACCAACGAACCAATTTATGGAGTAAAATACAAACACCTTTGGATTTGGAGTCGGCGGAGGTACCGTGGTAAGATTTGTAAAAATGATGATCAGTCATTTTCTGCACCTGCCCATATTTAAAGTGGGTTTCTAGTAGAAATGCCACTTGACACCTACACCTATAGAGCTCTCGCAGTACCACAGAAGGTTTACCAGGCAAATGTAGCTATTTTACATTGAGAGAGTACCCTAAGTAGTGTAGAACAAGAACAGTAAAACAGAGCACAATCAAAAATACTAAATCTTAAATGCTCCAAAAACATAAAAATCCTTTAGAGAAGGAGGAGCAGCCCTAGGTGGGAAGGAGGTACACCACAGAGACAAGCATAGGCTCACCAATGGCTATATTATACAGCTATTGTATAGTAAACCCACTCTAGAGCAACAAATAACAGAATACAAGTTAAACAATACCCACATAGTTTATATTTGAAAAGATAGCAATTGCATAAATTTAGAACCACTCAGCTTGAACAATACCAAGAATATAATTATGGTATTCTGTCCCAAGCCTGTGATGAAACTGTAGGTCAGGATCTCTCTGGATCTCCTCATAAACATACATAGGCAGATCCAATAGAGACCCCTCCCCACTAGACTCACATAAACCAAGCTGTTCAAACCACATGTATGTAACAGACCAAGTAGAGCTATCTCTGCAACAGTCCACATCACTCAATAAAAGAGAAACATCCTAAAGCATTTTAGTGCAAGGCAATAAAGTCATATCAAGGTTGTTCCATCATTGAGCCTGATTCATTGAGCCAAATCAGAAGCTTGACGCGCGCACGTATTCGTGATCCGGAATCGGAGCCCTAAATTCAATTCATCAACCAAATCTGGGGCACTGGTGTACTCGTGCGGAAGTCATCAACTGAAGCGATCTCTCCGATGAATACGCACAGCCCCGGCAGTTTTACACTGGCGAGCTTGCATTAAACTCACTGTTCCCCTAAAAAAACATTCTTTCTAATGGCACACATATTACCCTTAGCCTTAAAAAAATGTTTGTGCTGTTCAAATGTTCAAAACATCTATATGAGCTAAGAATTAAGCATATTTTAAAATGACTTATTATTTTTCGGTTAGGCAAGAGTTACCGGAGTTTAGCTCCTCTACATAGGCGCCTATCTAAGTGCTTACGGGGTGAATATTGCGACTTTCCGTAGGCTAAACCTCCGCATTGCCATCAGACTAGATTTTACCACAAAAGTCACAAGCACACACACGTTCTTTTTTGCTTCTACAATTGTGATTGTTTTTACGCTGTTCCTTTCTCTGAATTGTTTGAAAGGCTAAAAACAGCACAATTGTCTTGTTAAAACTCAGTTGTTTGATGCGCAAAGTTGTGCGCCAAACTTCAGGAGTATGTTGTGCATAGTTGTGCGCCAAGGCGGACCCACTATGTGCAAGTGAACTGTTTTTTATCAGTTGAAAAATGCGCTGCACTTTTGCACAGTCCTCATTCAGGTAAGTTTCAATTTTTTGTGTATATTGTTTGTTTTGCTTTATCTGCACTCATGCATGTATGTATAGACATGAGTAAACATGAGAAGCAAAACATGTATGTATGCATTTAGATGTGTGTACATATACATAGAAAAGAGAAAGTTTAGGAAGAAATAGGCAAAGAGGGCTTTTTGGACCATATTGCTTCACATGCTTCAACTTGAAAACATTGCCTATTTGTTCCTATGATTTCTGACGGCATGGGCTTGGCTACAAGCAACATTCACGGATGATATTGCTTCTGGTTAAAGGAGGAATCCACCTTATGTGCTTCTACTACCAGGCTGAGGTGAGTAAGTTCATATATATAGTGGGCAAAGGTCTAAAATGCCATTTAAACCTGCAGAAACACCCTGAAGGGATGGAAAAGCAAGAACATGTTTGGCACAAAGTGGATTTGGCCCTGGAAGCTTGATATACTAGTACTATTTGTTTTGTGTAAACAACTTAATAATGCATACAATCCAGTATTTAATGAGCATTAGGTTAAGCAACAACACAACATCTGCTCATTTCCAAGAGTGCGTGACCCTGCTTGTGAGCTTGGCAATCAATGTGGTTTGATGTTGTGCTTGCCAACCTGGACCTCCTTCCATCACCATCAGGTGTGTTAGAATGAGTATGCAACTCAGCTGGACAGCTCATTGACAAACTTTTTTGGACATCAAGTGGAAGTGTGCTTATATACAATAGTGCTAAGATCAGGCAGCACAGCACCATAACAACAACCCTGTAACACTACTACAAATGAACAGAGGAGTTGTGTGGCAGCAAATCAACATGCGTGCAAATGACTATTTAAAAAACAAAAAACAAAGAAATAAAAACCATGGGGGCTTGGCGATGGCGCTGTGAGCAGGCACTTTCCCGGAGATCCGTGTCCACCGCGGCTTCAGCAGCTGATAATACTGATCACACAGCTCGTTTCCACCTCTCTCAGTGATGTCTAAGCAGCAGAAGACTAAAGACGCAGGGAAAACCCCTAAACGGGATAACTTACACAAATACTTCCCTTCAGATCCGGCAGCTTCAGCAGGAGGAAGCGCTTCCAAGATGGCGCCCACACTTGCCAGTGAAGCTGACCACGTGGAGTCTGCTGATCGGGTGAGTGAAGAGGGGACTTCTCCCCTTGGCTGGAATCCCTGCAGCTCTCTGCCCTGTACACTCCTCTCTGTCATCCAGTTCCCCAACTGGGTTCTCAGACACAGTGCCTTCTCCTCAACAACTGCCCAGAGAATTACAAGCCCTCCTGAAATTCATACCCACTAAAGCAGAGATGGAATCTTGGGCTCATCGCATAGAACACTCTGTACATGCAGAAATTGAACAGATATATCAGAAAGTGCAAGCAGTTTATATTAAGATTACCTCACTGGAGTCCTCCTCCTGCCAAACTTCCCTTAGATTAGACACGCTTGAGCATGCCCAACAGCACATGAGGTCTGTGGTCTCTAACTTGGCTCTAAGTTTGGATGATCAAGAAAACAGGGGTCGACGTAACAATTTACGATTAAGGGGGCTTCCGGAAGCTACAGGTGGGCCAGACTTGGAGTGCACTGTGATTGCCATTTTTAACACCCTCTTAGACCGGCCCCCGTCAGAGCGCATAGAACTGGATAGAGTGCATAGGGTTGGTGTGAGGAGAGACGGATTACCTGACCGCCCTAGAGATGTCTTATGCCGGGTGCACTTTTATAAAATTAAAGAGCAGATTATTCAGAAGGGCCGATTGATTTTGATGGTGCAAGCATTCAGATATATCCGGATCTGTCCCCTCGCATGCTACAGATGAGGCGCATACTGAAGCCACTTCTGGAATACATTACCACACATGGAGCCCGCTATAGATGGGGACATCCACTACATCTCATAGTGACCAAACCCAACTCTGTGTTTTTATTGCACAATCCATCTAAGCTACCAGCCTTGTTTACCTTCTTGGGCACAGATCCCATTGATGTCCCCAATTGGCTGGAAGTCTTAGAGGTGCTCCCAGGTAACTACTTGAGATCGAGATCATCTACCTCCGCCTGCCGCAGACGGCGCTCTCCCACTCCTCAGTGCCCCCTGGGAAGGAATACCCCAAATTCACATGAACTGTGATTTTTCCTGCTGTTGAATAATTGGACTCTTGTTACCACCACTGTCTACCTCCTACACATATTACAATGCTTATTTATACCTCCTCAGAAGCTTCCCATTCCTGTGTGAAGTATCTATGCCCTGATCTGTGCACACCTCTTATGCCTGAGACGGTTTTCTGCCAATGCGGTGACTTTGGTGCACATCAGGTATAGGCGACGGCCCATCTTGGTTTCAGTGGTTTTTGGTTCCCAGATGGTTGCCTTACGCCGGTTCTATTATTGTTGTTATTATTGTTCTGTTTATATGATCCCTGGCGTTTTGAAGTTGGGTTATTGTATCGGCTCCCATAGTAGCCTTCATTGTGTATTGATATGCACTTTAGTATGCCTGACTACTGGTATGCCTTTATTTAATGTTCCTATCACTGTCCTTGGAACCCTCAGTCCTGCGATACTTTTCTACCCTTGTACATTTATAATTCAATTTTCTCTCCTTGTTTTTTGGGAACGACACATCTTCCTGGTTTTTCTTATTCGTGCTGTGTGATTTACTTTCAGTCATGTACGTGTTTTTTGTTGCTGCTGCTGGTGAGCCAGCGTCTCGCAGTGTTCTTGCCTACACTACCCCCCACGTAGGTACACCCGGCCTCTTGTGGAGGTCGGTGTTGTGGAATATTGTTCTACTTGCCTAGGTTTAGGACCTAGAGCTTTATTCCTTTTTTCTTTTAAGTTATTTTGTCTTCCTTGCTGTGTTTTCTTCTTTGTGTACCTTATTTTATTGATTTTCCAATTTCTTCTTTCTTTTCTTTCCTCCTATTCTCTACTAATTTCCCCCACCCTTCCCTCTCCCACCTTACTCTCCCACCTTCCCTCTCCCACCTTACTGTTTGACCAAACAAACTATGACTATCACACTCACATCTCTGAATGTTAAGGGATTAAACTCTCCCTCAAAACGTTCAATCCTATTTAATACCCTCCGGAAATGCAGAAGTCATATTGTCTTTCTGCAAGAGACACACTTCCGCCATGACAAAATCCTGGTCCTGCGTAACAAGCAAGCCAAATACAGTTATCACAGCACCTCACCTGATTCCAAATCTAGGGGAGTGAGTATTTTAATAGATGGTTCTCTCCCATGGTCCCTCTCTCTGTGTAAAGTGGATCCAGACGGTCGTTACCTCATAGTCCAGGGTATGGTAGAGAAGCAAATGTTTACATTTGTAAACATATACCTGCCTAATACCGGCCAGTTGACTGTCCTTGAGTACATCCTGACCCTCTTATCTGAGGTGGCCCAAGGTACCATCATAATAGGAGGAGATTTTTTTTTTAACTCTAGATCCGTCCTTGGACATATCCAAGGGCCGTTCCCATCTGCCTTTCTCCTATCATAAACGACTGAAAGCACTGCTACATGACAATCAACTGATAGACATCTGGCGCATTCAACACCCCGGAGTCAGGGATTATACATTCTACTCCGCAGTACATAGTACCTACTCCAGACTTGATTACTTTCTGATATCCCATGATGCCATTTCACAGGTTAACGACTCGAGTATTGGTTCCATAACTTTCTCTGACCACGCCCCCGTTATGATGGAGATCTCTGGGAGGCCATATGAATGTAAACCCAGTGCTTGGAGGCTAAATGGGACACAGCTTCAGGACCCTGAACTGACCACAAAGATTGAGGAGGAACTTTCCTTCTTCTTTGCCAATAAGGCGGAATTTACAGATAATCCGCTTCATGTATGGGAAGCCCACAAATGTTATATTAGAGGTCTGTTCATACAACAGGGCTGTAGACTCAAAAGACTAACCAAGCAAAGGCTTGATACGCTGCTGCAGGAGCTGCATCGTTTAGAGATGTTGCACAAAAGGCTTCCAACAGCGGACCTAGAATCCCAACTACTCGCCACTCGTACACAAATTAACTCACTATACAGAGATAAGGCTAAAGCACAACTCACCCGTTGCAAACGATACTACTATGAACATGCCAACCACTGTGGTAGGGCATTGGCTAGGGCGCTTAGGTCTAAGAAGGTGGCCATGTACATCTCTAAGATCAAAACCCCTCTGGGCACCTTGGCACACGCCACCCCTGACATTGCTAAAACCTTCCATGATTATTACAGCCAACTGTATAATCTACGAGTAGACTCTAGTGGTATGTCCCCTCCCGACTGTCAGGTTGCAATACAGGAGTATCTAAGTGCCTCTGACTTGCCTACACTGTCCTCAGACATTATAGAGACACTAGATAAACCGATCACACTGCTTGAACTACAGGCGGCAATACGCCGAGCAGCATCAGGGAAGGCTCCCGGCACAGATGGCCTGACATTGGCCTAATACAAGAAATTTTTCCCAGTACTGGGCACTCACCTGGTTGTAGCGCTGAATGCGCTTTCTGATGGTCACAATCTCCCTCCAGACACATTAGCGGCCCACATATCAGTGATACTCAAACCA
Source organism: Pyxicephalus adspersus (assembly GCF_032062135.1). Classification (NCBI taxonomy): domain Eukaryota; kingdom Metazoa; phylum Chordata; class Amphibia; order Anura; family Pyxicephalidae; genus Pyxicephalus; species Pyxicephalus adspersus. The sequence goes on from NC_092861.1 coordinate 94,119,264, forward strand.
GACAAGGAGCCTCTCCTATGTTCCAATTATAGACCAATATCGTTGCTTAATTGTGATTTGAAACTTTTTGCTGGCATATTAGCACATAGGCTGGTCCACTCCAATACTGAATGATATTGTCCATCCCGACCAAAGCGGTTTTCTCCCGTTGAGGGAAGCTAGGGACAACACGATCCGTACCCTGAATATTATTGACTATGCACACACTCATAACATTCCTCTAATGCTCCTCTCTACTGATGCTGAGAAGGCATTTGATCGGGTGGACTGGACGTTTCTGCTTTCCACATTGACACACCTGGGCCTCCCCCCTCGTATTCTGCACTGGATAGAGATGGTATATTCCTCCCCCAGCGCTAGAATACGGGTTAATGGTGAACTCTCCCATTCTTTTTGCATAACCAATGGGACGAGACAGGGATGCCCACTATCTCCATTACTGTTTGTGTTGACCCTGGAGCCCCTTCTACAATTCATTCGTGCCAATGGGGATATCAGAGGAGTCCAGATTGGCCCCAATGAACATAAGGTAGCTGCTTACGCGGATGACCTATTATTTTACGTTGCAGCACCGGTAACTACTTTACCTATTCTTATGCGAGAGTTAGACAGATATGCCTCGCTCTCTAATTACAAAATAAACCTGCAAAAGTCAGAAGCACTGAGTGTTACTCTCCCCAGAACAACTAGAGAGGCATTGGTCCCTTCTTTCCCCTTTAAGTGGTCTAACACAGCTATGTCTTACCTGGGTACGCAGATTCCTGCTAATCTGACGCGAGTCGTGGACCTTAATTTTATCCCTCTACTAAACAAAATCCGAAGCGATCTACAGAGGTGGAGGCAGATGGCATTTACCTGGTTTGGGAGGTGCAATGTGCTTAAAATGAACGTTATGCTTAGACTGTTGTATATGCTGCAAGCTCTCCCAATACACATCCCGCTTTTTGTCCTGCGGAAATTCCGCTCGAAATTTGTAAAATTTATCTGGCACAATAGGGCGCCCAGGCTTAGGATGACATTACTGAGACTTCCCAAAGCCAATGGAGGAATGGCATTCCCTGACCCAGTTTTTTACTATCAGGCAGTGCACTTGTCCAGGCTTCTGGATTGGTGCACTAATAGTCGCTCCAAATTATGGGTTGGATTGGAGGATGCAATTAACATTGCCCCATTAACACACTGGCCTGGGCGACACCGGTGGCCAAGGCGGCGATGTCCACTCCTCCATTGATTGGCGAGACCTTGAAAGTGGTCACTAAGTATTTCTCCTCTCAAAATGTAACCGCATACCCGTCCCCAATGTCTCCCGTTGTGGGCAATCCTGGATTCCCCTAGGGGTAGACTGACCCAATATTTCGCCAATGGCGTGCTTTGGATGTGTATATGCACAATGGGGAGTGGCAACATATTTCGACTCTACAAACGGAAAGGGACCTCCCTTCATTGTCGCCCTGGAGCCACATACAACTTACATATGTTCTGAGATCTTTGCCGCGGCCAAATACAATAGCCCGATCGCTTCTTCCTCTGGAGGCCTTGTGTGCATCTGGTCAACCTGTACGGGGTACACTCTCCCATGCTTACCAAACACTGTTATCTGTATATACGCCAGAGCTCCCTTTATTTGTATCCCAGGGGGAAGCTGACCTAAACACTCGTTTTACAGATGCTCAGAGAGATATGTTACTCCACTTCTGTCATAAGACATCCATTTGCAACAAATATCAGGAAACCAACTACAAGTTGGCCACTCGCTGGTACAGAACACCGGTGAAGCTTGCTAAGATTTTCCCGGCACTTGCTGGAGATGTAGCGACACACAGGGTATGCTACTGCATGTTTTTTGGGAATGTTCAAAATTACAATTATATTGGAGCTGGGTAGCTGATATCATCTCAAAACTTACAGAAGTGGATATTCAGGGCAACCCGGCCCTGGCACTTCTTCATGTTTCGGACATGTCCTGGAAGTGCTATAGTAACTCTCTATTGAGACACCTTCCCAGTGCAGCTAAGGCCTGTATCCCAGCTTTATGGAAGAATACTACCCCTCCGACGGTAGTACATTGGTTGCAAAGGGTTGCTGATATATATCATATGGAGGATATGATATCCACTGACGCTAAGAGAGCGGAAAAATTCGCACAGACCTGGTACCACTGGATCCACTTTATCACTACTGAGGAATATTGCCATCTGTTACAGCCACAGTGCACTTTGCCGCTATATCAGAAATGTGACTGACTCTATAGCTGGTCAATACCCTCCCAATACTCCCCCTTCCTTCTTCTCTTTTTCTCTTTCTTTTTCTTCTTTTTCTTCTCATCCCCCTTTTTTTTTAATTGGTTATTTTGTCTTCTCTCTTTTTTTTTCATTTCTTAAGATGTCATGGTTCCTACTACTGATACAACACGACTGGTTTGTTACAATGTTTGTATTTATTTGCGGTTGGCCATTATGCTGCAGACTTGAAGACATGCATTGTTAGAACCTTACCTTGCTGTTTGTTTTTTGAAATGTACATTGTGACCATCTTATTTTCTTTTCTCTGTTTTTACCTTGATATCTTTTAAATAAAATTATTTTAAAAAAAAAAGAAATAAAAACCATGACAATTTTTTCAGAAAAGGACTATGTACATAATACATTCAAATACCAATATGTGACAATGGGACAAAGGCAACGAGGGGGATTAAGTAGTACTTTGGAGTGGAAACCATGCAGACATTTGTACTCAAACAAAACATTGCTGAAGAATTGCTAAACAACAGAAACTGGCATTACAAACCAGGCACATAAAACTTGCAGCAACAGATGAAACTAACAATAATGAGGATTACAAAATAATCACATCAAGGCATACCATCAAAGCGAACTTACTTGATTAACCCCCCCCCCCCTCCACAAACCAGTCCAGTTAAAAAAGTAATAATGAAAATGCATATGTATTTATTTACATTTAAATGTATTTTGACATACACACACAAGTGAAATCACTAAATGTTCCTTAATCCCCCTAGCAGTAATCCCGAGTGTGACTCAGGGTGGAATTGACTTGCAAAAAGCAGTAACCCCAAGTCACACTCGGGGTAACTTTAGAAGCCCCTCTTACCTGTGCCCCGCCCTCCAGTGGCGATCGGACAATCCTATTGTGATGCCGGGCCATCAGTCCATCGGGGGGCGTGGCTGGGCGGGAAATTTAAAACCAGATTACCGAGTAATCTGCACCTATTATCAGTTGGATGAGATGCACCATGCAGGACTTCTGCATGGTGCATCACATCTAACTGCTGATTCGAGCAACAATAGTAAATTCCAGGGGTGATGCCAGTGGCGATTTCCAGCTGACATCACCCCTGACATTTACTATAGCTACTTGCATCACACGGAGGATGTGACGCTCGCATCCTCCGGGTGATGCGAGCAGCATCGTTGGTGGGTTTAGAGGAGTGAGCAGGGCGGCGACATCCCATTCGCATCACCCGGCAAAATGTGACATATTCTGGGTGATGCGGTGAAGTGATGGATTCTGGGGGTGGGAAATTTAAAAGCAGATTACTTTTCTACCCTGGATTACCCTGGAATTTCAATCAGAGGCAGTTGTAGAAACTCACATAGAGCTGGAAGCTGTGAGTGTCTATGCAAGACAAAGGTGGAATTATTCCTGGTGACCAACAAGTGAAATAAATACCCCAACCTGTATAAGGCCTGTGCCATGCGAATAACATCCAACAAGGCGCATTTTCAACGTAGGGCTGGACAAATCTTGTAAAAGTTGAACCAGAACCCCCTCAAAGTCAATAGGACCATTTCGCCAAGCCTGACACATTATTTCCTCTTTTATGTTATTAAAATGCACCCAACACAGTACATCCCTTGGCAAAGACCTATTAGCAACACCTGACCCATTCACTCGATGTACTCTATCCAGTTCCAGTGCAGCTGTCAGTGACCGATTTAAGAAACTGTTAAGAATAGCAGTGACAGTTGACCTCAGGTCTATGTTAGTAGTGGCTTCAGGTATGCCCCGAATCCTGAAATTTTTTCTGCGATTTCTATTCTCATTGTCCTCAGTACGCAAGTAAAGAGAGGTAAGTTGTGATTTCATATCGGTAGTAGAGGATTCCAGCGCCAAGAGACAGGCACCTATACTGGATGAAGCAGACTCAAGGACAGCAACCCTGGTGTCAACGGTCGAGATCTGTTGCCGCAGCCCCTCTATTTCCCTTTTCAGGGAGTTTTCAATCCGGATGTCCAACTCATTAACAACCCCAGCCAGGTCATCTTTGGAGGGAAGCTGATTCAGCCTAGATTCTAGTTGTACAGAGGAATAGGAACTTACTTGTGACTCCACTTGTAAGGCCGAAGGCGCAGGTAAAAGCATTGGAGTGAGAGTGGACGGATCCAAACTTCAGTGTGGCTATGAGGAGGCTGGAACAAAGGCAGAGGCGCGTTGCAGCTCCATCTTGGAATCTACAGCTGCTGCAGGAGAGTCCGCCAATGGAGTAAAAAACTGTCTGAGACCACAGTTTTTTTGCGACCTGGAGGCTCTGGGTGTCTTCTGCTTGTGAGACATGAGCGGGTGAATTAGAGAAAAGCCGTAGCTGGGTGACCAGACTAAAGGCAAGCCGTCGGCTGCATGGAGCTCAGGGAACCTTCTTGCTCAAGCCTCCATAGCGTGAACATGCCGCTCCGGATGACAATTTTTGCAGACTGCATTGGTCAGGCCAAGGTGATTTCTGACTGTATGAAGTGCTGAGGAAAAAATTTTTTATTACTTTTTTTGCACAATCTGTTGTATTTGTATGGGGTCAAACATGGATTTATGCTTGCTTTCTCTTCACCTCGTATCAGCCAACTTAATGTTCTGTATGTTAATGGAAACTGTTCTTGTTACACAAGCATTATTATGTTAAAATCTCCTTTAAACTAGCTTACTGGGATGATTCCAAGTCAGCTTCTTGACATAGAAGCTTCTTGACATAGATCTCATCTATGATAATGACTTTGAATTTAGAATCAAATTTCTCTTTTTACTATCTTGTTCTGTGCTTGTTCCTACTGATCAGGACAGTACTAGCCCCAATGTGTTTTAGGCTAAATATTGGACAAAGTGGGGAAGGTAGGGTTTTTACTGTCTAGTTTGTCTTAGTGAAAAAGAGTATCCTTAATTCTTCTTTCAAATACTTAACAGGAATTAAAGGTGAAATCTTTTATTTGACAATAGGAACATGTGGTAATGCTCAGTCTTCCTACCCTATTAAAAATGGGGTTTATGTCTGCAACCTTTTTGGAGATGCCACACTAAACTGGACTCACCCCCATAGGAAAGTATTTTCGCTTGCTCATTGATCCACCAAGAAAAAATGATAGGGTGACTGCTGTATACAGATTTTAGCCCAAGGCAATCAAGATCATTCATCTCAGGTGACAATAATTTAATGTCTGTATGTAGCTTTACTTTTTGTTATGGTGACACAACAAAAAGTAAAGTAGGGGGGTGCTGGGCGGCTAGGGGCCTGTTGTGGAGTTACCTAAAGGTTAACTTACTGGTAGAGCAGATTTAGCCTTCTGAGACCTGTAGCCTGGTTGGTTGGTTACTTGGGGAATTTTGAGTCTTGGTATTGGTGGTTAATGTTATGATGGTTAATGTTATGATGGTTATATGTAATAAGTGGAATATTCGGTTATTAGTTAGTTAGACTTATTGGGGGGTTAATTTGGTTACTTATTATATGTGAAAGTTTATTGTAAAGTGGGGTTATTAGTTAATTAATGTTTATTGGGTTATTTATATGGTAATTATTTGTTATTTATTGGTTATTTATATGGTTATTTATTATTATGTTTAATAAACGGCTGCTTGCCAGCCATTACGCGCATACTGGTGTCTGTGTCCTTAATGGGCATGTTTGGTTGGTAAGCAGGGTTGGGGTGTTTAGGGAGCATGTAGGCCCCTTTAAATGATGTCTCTGGGTTGGTAACTAGGGATCCTTTTTACATAAAAGGGTAGACAACCCCTTTATGTTAAGTAAAAATTCTGTCGGGCAGCATGTCGGGCATGAGCAGATGGAGCCTTTTCCTGAAAAAAGAAAAATTCAGACTGCCCTGCGGCATTAAATGTAAGTGTATTTTTTTTTGTTTGAGGCACTTTTCAGTTTAGTTCCTCTTTAACAATAAGAAACATATAGTACGTGGCTGATACTTTGGCTTTGTTGTAACAGTTTTTTGAAGATGTATGTATGTTGACATATGTGTTGAAGTGAATTAGCATTCTAGAATAAAAACACAGCTATAGGAACAAAGTGTTATCGTTACATGAAAAATATTTACCCATAATGCAGAAACAGTGGTATGAGTCACTGGTATTTGCACTTAAGATACATACCTTGTAAAAAAAACAGAGATGTGTAGGGGGGTCTCTGTAATCTCCACTTGGCTGGCAATAAATTCTCTCTACAGTTATCTTTTATCAGTTTCTGCAAAGTTTTAAAGTATTACGTAACAAACTCATTCTTTTTAGCAGAACCTCAAATGCAGGTACACAAAGTTAAAAAAAAGTATTTTTTACAAGCAGAATGGTGCTCCCATCAAGATGATTTAGAGAGCTAATCTAGACTCTGTTGAAATGTCTTTCCAAGAGGCAAGGAAAAGGTAACATGATCCCATGACTATACAACATTATTTATTATTTTTTGAAGCAGTATCAAAGTGTATCACTCTAGAAAATAGGGACATGTTTCACTGTATATTTCAAATAATATATGCCATTTTCAATATAAATTGATCGATGTAATTTTATTCAAAATATATGAGCAACATTTAAAAAATATATATAAACTAAATGTGATTCCCTAAGGAATGCATTGGCACAACATCATCCAGAGTGTACAAAACTTTGTTGTACCAGGTAATGCATTATTCTACCAGGTCCTCAGTCCATCAGTGAAGTCCTGGTGGAGCCCTGTACTCTCTGGTAGAATAAAACTGACAAGACATGTGTTCCAGAGGTTTAGCTTCTTGGTAGTTAATACCACTCCATGGTTAATACTACTATCCATTATAGGAAAGCACTGGGTCTGGCTGAAGTGGCTGAAATGGTATCCCTTTCCAATATGTATAATGTGACACTAACCAAAGTGTATCTGTGACCTGTGGATGATTTACTATGTTCCTGATCTGTTCTTCACTTATCTCTCTGATTGTCGTTTAGGACTCTGAACTTCCTGTTGCTGCGTTGGCTTGTTAACCTGGACTGCTTTTGTCTGTTAAAACATTTCCAACCATGGCTATCCACAATATATGGTCTGTACCTGCTGTTTAATTATTTTACCATCTGCTATCTGCCAACCTGGCTTTTTCACTGGATACAACCCTTTTTTTTGTTCTTGTTTACATGATTTTGACCTCCCTATAATGCCTGCTTGCCCAGTGCATGATTTCTGCACACCTGCACTAATCCTGTTGTTTCAACTATACCACAGCTTCCAGAACTTGTGCCCTCATTACCACTGTGTCATCTGTCACTACTCTTAAATTATTTAACTTAAATCCTTTGGGGAATGTGAAAAACACTCAGTGATCCAACATGTTGTAAGATGCAGGATTTTAGGTAATGCAGACCTGAACAATGTTTAAATCAACAAAATCTAACAATTTTTTTAGATATAAATTTCCTTAACTGCATCCAGAATGTTCACTTTTTGTGAAACACATGGACAAGGACCTGCACCAACACCCCACAACCCAAATGAAATGCAACAAATAATTTCCATTGTCGTAGGTCCTATAATTACGTATACGTTCCTGTGCCTTTTGTAACATAGCAGAAGTCTCTAATAGTATAGCAGCTCTTTATAATGTGAAAACAAAATTATGTGTTGGAAAAAGCAAACAGTATGTTTCTGTGGGGCTATGATTACCTACCTACATGTATGTACAATCACAAGTGGTGAAGATGCAGTTGTTCAGCAGCTATTTGGGTAGAGTTACTTCCTTTTTCTGACATTTACTTTCATAAATTATGTGAAAGTAGAAAGTCCTCTAGCACCAAAGACAAGGATACCAAAGTCTACAAATCTTACTTCAGCTAAGGCTCAATAGAGAAAAGAGTGATTATTATCCAACAGTTCGGAATACCTTGTTTGCTTTCTAATTTTTTCCAGAAAGCCAAACTCATCTGTGTTTGTAAGGCACCTCCCCGCTATACAATGGTTATTCAAAGCCAGCCTTTTGGTTGCCATCTTCTGTTCAATAGAAAGAAAGTATAGGAGGAGGAATTATATTTCAATGAGTTTGAAAATGAAAAGTGGTAATGGCTTATCTAACATGGGCATGGCTCTATAGGTATAGGTAAACCAGTGAAAATTAGGTCTTATTCAGACCTGTGGTAAAAAACTGCAGGTATTACTACTCCTGGACACATACTATGCACAGCCTGTTAAAAGAAAAACTACCTAGTAAAATGTCTTCAGGTTCCGGCATCTCATGAGCAGGTGAGTGATCTCAGAGGCTCCCATGCACCCTAGCCAAAAACAATATTACAGCTGCCTTCCAAGCTCCAGACCCCTAAGCAGCGGGTACATTCGTATGGAGCTTTTTTTTGATCGGTCAGCTCCCATCACGAATAACAACCAAATGGGGGAGATTGATAAGCTGTGTCCACAGAAATCCAGGATGGCCGCCAACCTGATTCCAGAACAGGGACTTGGTTCCACGACATCTACTTCAGCTCCCACCGAGCTTTCTGATCCCACCAGGATTGCAGATGCAGTGGTAGAGCTCCTGAACCACTCTGCAAGAAGCCATTTATGTCGCAATGAGTAAAGGCATTCTGACACTACAGCAAGATTTAGGGGTGCAGGCACAGAGGCCTCTTCTACAGCCAAGGATAGAATTTCACATTCTACAGGATGATTTTATGTCCTCCCAAACCTGTATTAAGGCTTCGGAAAACCGTACTGCTACATTGATGGGTAAAATAAATGACCTTGATGAGAATAGAGCACACAGAAATAATCTACGCATTGTTTGTTTGCCTGAATCTTTCAAATCATCTAGACATTCTTCTATATGCTCTGTGGAAGTGTCTACGTTTCTTGGTCTCCCTAATCCATGTAACGTAGAAAGATTTGGTCTCAACTCTGTGGAAATAATTTTAAAAACATTTTTACTTAACATAAAAGGTATTGAACCGAGGGCATAGCCTTCCAGAACTCTTGCAGCATTTGTACCAAAGCCGATGAATCCAAATCTGGGAAATGTTGCCTCCAACCCACTAGACCCGTAGTTAGAATATCATAATCAATAGTTTCTATAAGAAATTTATAAAATTTAGTAGGGGACGGGGCAGAGGGGGGTATGGCATCTAGGGGATTATGCCAGTCTGTAGCCGAGAGAGCACAAACAACCTTAGATCTATAATCCTGTAACTGAAAAAGAGAGAACAAGTTGCATCTAGTTCTAGGGAATTTCAATTGCAGTTCACTAAAGGACTAAGGTTTACGTGTTTTAGGGACTAAAAAGGAGCTTACTGAAAATATGCACCCTGCGGCCCATTCCTGAAACAACAAAGAAATGGATCCGGGGGTAAAATCAGGGTTTCCAATCAAGGGAAGAAAGAGGGAGGTATGGGCATTAAGCAATGTCCTGCTACGGAGGGTATGCCAAAGGTGCCACTGTGAACAGTGGGTTATGTTCAATGTGATCTGGTAAAACCTCCCTATGGAAATGTAACAAAACAATGGGATGAAAAGGGGAACACATAACAAGATCAATGGAAAAATTAGTGTAAAAAGAAGTGCCGTGAAGCCAATCCTTAAGACTACATAACAGAGATGCCTCATTATATAATGCGATATTGGGCAAGTTAAGACCTCCATTTCATGTAGACTGGTGTAACATATCAAGGAGAATTTTAGAATGCTTGCTACCCCTGATGAACTGCCGAAATAACCTATTAATATACTGAATTTGTTTATATGTAAGAAAAATTGTAAAAGCCTGCAACAAAAATAAAAGTTTAGGAAATGTCACTATTTTAATCAGGGCTACACGGCCCATAAAGGAAAGGGGAAGGGATGACCACAATTTAAAGGAAGCCTACATAACGGTCAATGCCGGTGAAAAATTGAGGTCATACAGAAAAGCAGGGTTTTGGGAAGCTGGGCCTCTAGGTACCTAAAATTCATCTTAGCCCAATAAAATGGGAACCGCTTATGCCAAATTGGTTTATGTTTAGGATACAAATATAAGGCCACCGATTTTTCAAAGTTAACTAACTATTCCGATAAAGGGCAAAAACGAGACAAAAGATTCATTATAAAGCGCAAAGAAGAAAAGAGATCAGTTTTGAAATAAAAAGAAGAGCATCATCAGCAAAAGCTGTAAATGTAACTTCAGTGTTACCAAAAGTGATATTAAAAGGGGTATAAGAGGATCAAGGGCAATAATAAAAAGAAGTGGAGACAAGGGACAGCCTTGGCGGGTTCCTCCTTGTATGGATAAAGGTTGAGACATATGAATATTTACTATCAGGAAGGTTATAGGGTTAGTATAAAAAACGAACATAATTAGAGAAATTAGGCCCAAATTCCCTGTTTGCCAATAGGGCAAATAAGTATGGCATCAAATCTTAATAAAACATGATTCCTAATATAAGGAAGTGTGGTGGCTGAAATAGCTTTTCTAATTCCCTTGGAAATATGCCTATTGCGGACGAAACTCAATTGCTGTTCTGTGCGGATAGAGGGAGACAGTTGGCCATTGTTCTTGCCAGAATTTTATATCTGTGTTCAATAAAGCAATAGGTCTGTAAGAAACGGGTGATTCCAGATTTTTAAGGGGTTTTGGGACAAGAGATGTATAGGCCTCATTAAAGGAAGGGAAAGAAAGCTGGTCAAGAAAAATACCAATAAAATCTCCTTTAATAAAGGAGAAAGATATGGCTCAAGGGATTTATACATTTCAGCACGTAAGCCATCTGGCCCTGGGGTTTTTCCCATAGGTATTTTTCCTATAACTGCTTCAATTTCAAAAAGCTCAATTGGAACATTAAGAACCTCCTGCTGTGAAGCAATCAAACAGGGTAGCTTTGCCTCTTGGAATAAAACACTCTTGTGTTTAAGAAAAGTGTTGTTCCAAGAGCCTCAAAATGTCCGACTGAGTGTGATATTTAATCCCTTGTATGAAGTCACGTAGGGTATGTATTGCCCTTT
>NC_092861.1:94132841-94133853 GCF_032062135.1 Pyxicephalus adspersus
AAAAAGTATATATTCAGGTAGCCAAGTCAGGTGCAAAATTCTCCTGGAGATGAGGTAGAGCCAAAGGGGGGTCATCAAACCAGTGAAACCCTAAGTTTTGCTGGATAAAGTAAAGCAAAGCGGATGTTACGCTCAAAAAGGAATTTACAGGCTGGTGAGAAGGCTCTGCATTGCTGTGCGATGGCTGCCAAGTAATCCTGAAAGATTAAGACATTGTGGCCCTGAACCACGAGACATCCTAAGCGGCAGAAAGCTGAGAGGATAGGTTCCTTATTTGCCGTGTGGAAAAATCTGGCAATGACCGCACGAGGTCTGGAACTTTCAGTACGTTGGTCTGGTCCCAAGAGGTGGACTCGTTCAATGGAACGTGGAGGAAACGGATCCATATTTAGGGCCTGAGGGATGTCCACTGTAATAAAGCGAGCCGGGTCAACAGGTTTATAAGACTTTGGAATGCCAGTCAGGCAATCGTTAGCTCGGCAGTAAAGTTGTTGAAATTCTCGAATAGCACTTAGGCCAAAACTGGGGAACTCTATGAAGGATCTAGTAACCACAATCTCCAAGATGAATAAGGTCATGTCGCTCCAAGTCCCAGCCTGCTGTCAAATAGAGCAGAAAAAGAGAGCATGCAAAGGGAGGTTAAATTAATAGTAAGCACCTACCCTCTCTCAAACATTTTCCAATTCCTGCTCATATACATGAGCTGTTGATGTGATTACTGCTATTAACCTAGATGGAGAACGGATGTTTATGTTTGTGTTTTGTTAAATTTTGTTTTTTTGGATATTCTAATTGTAATAGGTTGAATATTGTAAACATTTATGTGGTGTTTCCCCTTTAAATTATTTTTAATTTTATTTTTTATTTCTGTAGCCCATTGTTGTCCCCCTTTTTCCCAGATGTTGCTTTTGTTTTGTATGTAAAAATTTTGAAAAACCCAATAAAGAAATTGTGAAAAAAAGAAAAACTAGACATCAGGCATTAAAAAGCACTTCATAACCCCCTGTACATG
>NC_092861.1:94135647-94199473 GCF_032062135.1 Pyxicephalus adspersus
AATACAGACAGTGATACAGGAGGAGAGGACCCTGCCCCATAAAGTTGGGATTAATGAAGCAATTTGTTAGAGCTCTGAACAAGGACAGTGATTGCTTCAAATACATTTGTAGATTCTTCCCTGGATTGAGTACTGAAAAATTAAAAGCAGGTTACATGACTGACACTGAAGCTTCTGCCTGGCACAGCTATGTCATGGTTGTCAAGAACTTCTTGGGTACCCATAAAGCACAAAATTATGAAGAACTGGTACAAAACTTGGTCCTAAACTTTAAAAATGTGGGTGCTACCATGAGCATATAGGTACACTATCTCCATAGCCATTTGCAAACATTTCCAGAAAACTATGGCAATTTCAGTGAAGAACAAGGGGAGAGGTTCCATCAAGATATAAAGGTGATGGCAGAAAGGTATCAGGGCAGATGGGATAGGCACATGATGGCAAACTACTGCTGGAGCCTTTAACACGATTGTCCTGATCATCAGCATAAAAGGGAATCATGCACACAAAGGTTTTCAATTACTTTGTGATTAGTTCTGTAAATATACTGAATATAGAATATATTGACATTAAGTATTTCAAAAATTTTATTTTGTACATGTAGGCATATCTAGTTAAATTTTGCCTAATTTTCATGTTTCATTAGTTTTCTATGAGGTTATTTATGAGGTCATTATTTCAAAAACTAGAGCCAATCTAGCAAAACCAATACCATATTTCAAATCTGTGCATCAAACATAACCTAAAATGATTTTAATCTGTTTGGCAAAAAAATGTTTGTTGACTAGTGTTATAATTATTTTGTTATTGGCTTCTGCTGCTAAAGTGGCTACCAATTTTACATTTTATTCCAGATTTTATAAAGACACGAAAATAATGTTTCTAGTACTAAGTAGGATAAAGGTATATACAAATATAGAAATTATTTTCATATTATAAACTGTTAGGGCAGGTCTACACCTGTGTTAAGATTGAGCCATCTTGTGTGGCTCCCTCACACTGGCAACTCGCCATTCAAACACTTGGAATGCAATGCTAGTTGCTAAAGAACCACTAACTGCACATTTGACAGCTACTAGTATTGAGCAGTGCTAGTATTCTTCACTGCCACCCCTATTCAATCCATCTGAAATACCATGTAGCATCTTCTAAAAAGCATTGGTTCCTGTTGCGAGGAAGCGCTAAACATATTTATCGCTCTGTGGCTTGAATGCAGAAGTACAAAGAATATTGTCTTACAGAGGCAGTTTGGTGATCATGGATTTGCAGTGTTTATAGAAGAATTGATACAAGAAGGTTCATCAAAGACCCTTTGTAAGGTGACTAAGCACAAAAGCTGCAATGGGCTATTCATTTTTATTCAGAATGGTTGGCCAACTGTCATGGTGCCACAGGGCAGGATGGTGGACCCTCCGTGTCACCAGCTCAGACGTGCGTGGGGCGCAGAGTCTAAGCAGCTGCCTGGTCTTTACCAAAGCTTCTGGTTGTGAGGATGTAACGCTGCGGGCAACTGCCAGATTGCAGCCCCTGTGCATGCAGTAGTCAAGGTCAAGCCGGGGTTGGTACACAAACAATAAAGAAACACAAACTAGAACAACAGGAACCTGGGATCGGAGCCAAAGGAACTCCTTGTTCAGGCAACTTCCTGTTGCCTGTGTCTTCCTTTTATAGGGGAGGTCATAAGGCAGATGGAAATCACATGACCCGCAGGTAAAAGAACCCACCACCAGAGGGAGTCCGGGAGCAGAGGCAGCTCAGGTGGTGTTCGCACTTCTGCCAGCAGATGGAGTGCTTCTGTGGAGTATTCTGATTCTCTGGGGTAAAGGGACAGCACTCATGGGATCACGTTACTCAGCAGCAGAGGGTGACCAGCAGACAGGATTCCTGAACAGGGCTGTTGCTGCTGCTGCAGAGGAAGGTGAGGCAGGTGGTACAGACACAGGCACAGATCCCCTGGTCCTCCAGGAAACTGTGACACCAACATTTGCCAAGAAAAGGAATCCTGTATGCCAGCGGTCGCCATGACGTCACTCTGGGGGAAGTTTCTTCCCCTTTCAGTGACACATGGCTCCCCGCACATGCACGGTCCAAAGTCTATGCATTTAGTGGTCCATAGGTCCGAAAAGGGTTGCTAACCACTGCTGTAAACCATAAAAGGTTTACCCACAAGGTTGTGGGGCCATTGGTTTAATCTCAAAATATTTAGTGACAGTGACAGGACTGGTTTGTGTTGGGATTGCAATAGAAGGGTAAAACAAATGTACGACTCAGCAGTCTAGCATGGTATAATGAACAAGTTTTATCCCTTTCAGTGAAGTATCATTCCCTCTATATCATTGAATCCCTTTCAGTGAAGTATCATTCCCTCTATATCATTGAAGGCAAACATAGGCTTTATTTAATTTTAACCAACCCTTTACCAGAAAAGATCAGCTAGCAGCTATTATTTGTGTTTTCACAACTTATGGAAGCAGACAGTTCAGGAACATACCTAAAGCAGGCTACCTAATCAGAAGTCAGATAGGAAGTTCATTTACCAGGAAACTTTCAAAGAAAGAATAATATACAAGCAGACATCAAAGCAACTGTTAAAAGTTAGTACAGCTGGTAGAATGACAGAACCCGGATATAAGGCAAATAAAAAAACAGTCGTATTCCCAGAACAGCACCGAAGAACTACAAATCAACATTTTAGTAGATATAATTTCAGCACAGAATTTATGCTGTTGCTGAATGATATCAGACCCTGTTGCATTGTAAAAAATCAAGTTGGTGGAAAAAGTTTCAACTCTGGAGCAGGACCTAATTTAGGAAGCATAATGCTAACAGCTGGACATGTTCCTCAGCTGTCCTACTAAAGTTTTGGCTTTAACACTTTCTGAGTCATTGACTTGAACAAGAATAGAGATAAGTCATACATTTTTCTGACAATTGTTTACATAAATACATCTAGTTCTGTGATTTAAAATTTTTCAAGCCAGATAGAGCCAGCCAGCATTTTCAGGAGGCAAGAAGTGTCAACAACCTCCATATTTCTCTCATTGTAGGTGTATTTAAAATGTACATTCAGCTCCAGTTACCACTTTATAAGTAAAACATAGTTATCTAGAAATCTGGGTTTGTTTGCCTTTAAAACCTTTTACTATATAATTATTTAAAATGAATGCTCTATGAGAATGTAGTAAAGTGGGTCAAATGCAGGTCAGACTTCAACTGAGGGTCAAATGCACCTGTCAATGAATTCTAAATCTTCTTACAAGCTTCTCAAACTGATCAAACTAAATAATTAACGCAAGCCCAAAGGCCATCAACATTGGCTGTTAATGTTCTTTATGATACTATACCATGAGTTCCAAAAACTCCTTCAGTAAATTATAGCTTTCATTTGCCACACTAATCCTTTTTTTAGCAATTAAATTAGTTTCAACTCTTGTTGAACAGTAAAATGAGCCTGGTATGCCATAATAATGAGCATATAATATATACTGCATTCCTACATATGTTGTAATAGGTAATTGAATGAGACCAACTCTCAAAGTTCTTTGCTTTTTATTTATTAAACAGTGGGTCTGACATTTGGCATTCTCTGGTGGATAATTATTCAGGTCCATGTGTTTTCAACGAAAGTGAATAATTTTTCACCAGAGAATGTTGCTAAATGTCAGATTTACTGCTATATAAATAGTCCCTTATGTTATTTTGTGAAGTACTGTGCAGCCCTATACTTTTTTGTATTCTAATATATATATATATATATATATATATATATATATATATATATATATAAAGGACATATGATGCACAACACTTTTCCAACTATAACTGAAGATCAAAATGTACAAATATAGCAACATTATTATTGTAAAATAGTTACATAGGGTAAAAATGTTACCAGTTTTTGCATTTTTGTTCTTCTCATGTAGTGAAATTCAATACAAGTATATGAAGGAAAATGATGAAAACATGTTTAAAGTGTAATTCCACCTCACATATATGCCATGGCAACATGGCATTGCAAATTGCAAAATTAAAAAAAAGGATATACATGTTTTCATCTAATTTTTTCCCTGCCAGTGCTTGTTTCCTGCCTGTTATACAGACCTCCTGACTTCAGTACAGGTAAGTATTTCAAAAAGTTAAAACTAGAAGGTCAGCATGAAAGGCAGGTAATTATGGAAGGTAAGCCCCTGCTGTATATATAAAAAAGGCACTTTTTTAAAAGTGCCTTTTTATATATATGCAGGAACTGTTTAAATGCAGATCTAATGATTGACTGATCTACTTTTTTTAAATCTTACAATAAACTTCTGGGTTTTTTTGCACCTGTTTGGCCCCTTAACTATGCCATTTGGGTTTTGTCATACTGTTTTCTAAAAACTGTTTTCTGTTGGTGCTGTTAGAAATCCAGGAAGCTTGCGTGTTCTTATGCTTCATACAGTGTTATTTCTAACAAATGTTATCTGTGTGTTGGAACTACTACCTGCCTACAATCATATGGTGACAAGACTGCTATTCCCACATATTAATGGATTACCAAGTGAAAATAAAGAAATAGAAAGCCTGAACAAAATTGAATTAACCTGACCCTCAATTTTAAGGACTGGTAAACTGCAATATATAACATTTATGCTCTTGGATTTAGATACATTTTATGAATTAGGAAATGAATTTAAAATGATATTTCATATTTCTTTTTAGTAAAATGCTAGGTAGCTTGTAATTTCTTTTGTGACAAAATCCCAGTCTAACTCAACACAGTACAGGGCTAAAAAATTATTAAAAACCTTAAATTTACCTCTTTATTTAAACAAAGTTTATTTAAAGCAATAGAACAATGCACGCTCATATTCCTTTAACTGTCATCGGCGGGAAGGAAAATATAATTTTTCATCCTAAGACATTGTTTATATAAAGTGCCAGTCACGTTCTTTTTTTTCGTAGTTCTTACTCAATACCCATTTTATAAAGCAAAAAGTAACACGCATTGTAACAAGAGATCATTCTTTTGCTCTGACCACTCCTGGAAAAATAATGCTGATCAGTTGATAGTTGTTATCAGTTAATCAGTTGTAACAAGAAGGTTTGTAGTTTACAAAGGTAACATATCTACAATGACATAAGTGGATTGGTTTCCCTATCTGTACCAAAAATAATCCTTTTCTACTAACCATACATTTAGAGAGAAAAAAAAAGTCTGTAAAGTCTTCTTCTGCCTAGGTTGAAAAGTCAGAAAGGTAATGGATGATGCTTGCAGTTATAGGTTACATTTCTGCAGTGGATACCTTATGATAAATTCCAGATGTTTTCAGGTCCCGTGTGAGATACAGGGTAGCAATGACGTCTTAAGTACAGTGTTTATACATATTTTCACCATTTACTACAATAAAACAGCTTATGCTATCAACCTTTAGATGTAACAGATCATTTTTCTGTAAAAGCATAAAAAGGTCTTGAAATCCCTGGATATTAACTGTAGCTATTAGATAATTGTTTAAACAATCTTTTTTTTTTTCTTATGTGTGATTTAAAATCTTTATCCCCACCAAAGCTCTGAGTTGTTTCTCTCATATTCACAAACCTGCAAGCTTGTTGCCTAAAGCTATCTCTCCTATATCCAATAATTGCATTTGGCAGTATCCCCTAAAGTTAGTATAATAACAAAAACAACACTTTACTTGCATTTGAATAACGGGACTGATATACAAAAAGAGTCAAAACAGCACTGATTTGAAGAAAAACACCATTATTGCTTCCTTTTCCAATCAATTAATGAACCCAAGTTCCTGTCCTCCCAAAAGGATTAAGCCAACTTACGTTATCCAATCAAATTTTGTCTAGCCAAGCAGGCTGTTGCAATACATAGTTGTTGGCAAGATATAAAGAATATTATACACTCAGTCTATAACATATAGTGATCTTTAGTGTTCAATCTTTTGTATAGATTACAAAACTGTAGGTATCTCCCATTTGTTGGTTACTATACAACCAAGTTGAATGTATTTCTTTGTATTTTTGATGAAGTAAAAATCCCAAATGAATAAAATACTTTTCAGAATAAACTGCAATATTAAAACAAGAGGAAATTGAAGCAAAGAAAACTTTTGAACTCCCTAAAAGTTAATTATAGCACCTTGCGTAAGATGGGCTCTCTGTACTTACAAAATTCCATGCTAGTAAAACAATAGAAATCATCTGTTTGAATGGAATGTGTTGTCTTTTCATGTTTTTTTGAACATGAACACAAATCAGCTTAATTAAACTAATTTTGTCCATATGTATCGAAATTTTACAAACATTGGGCTTGATTTATTAAAGCCCTCTAAGACTTGAGAAGATAAACTTTCATGGGTGAACCTGGGTGATACAGCAAACCTGTTATTTGCCCATTATGTACTCAGGCTCTTTTTTATTGCTTTACAGGGCTACACAGTGGCTGTATTTCTTCTGAAGGTCTTCAAGTTGACCAATCTATTGAAAGTGGCGCACCTTTTTATATAGCTCAATCTAGTGGTTAATCTATAGATCTCTCGAACACAGTATCAATAATATTTATGAAAGCTTTTAAAAAAAGAAAAAGGCAAAGGTATAAAAAACACTGTATATTTTGCACCTTATATTCTCTGTAGACATATAAAAATACTGTCCCTATAATGAAATAACCCCCCCCAATAAACATAATGCCATTTATTTAGACAGAAAATAACCAGCTTATTGGGCAATTATGTTAGAGGTGAAAGGGGGAGGTGGGGGTCTGGGGAGCACTCCTTAAAAAAATATCTCTAGCCAAGACAGTTGCTGCGGATTTAGGGACTGATACAAATTATTTTAGACATTTGTAAAGTGCTACATAATATCTCAGCAATAAAAAATAATTAATATGGATAAGTAAATCAAGCAGCATTAAGTCTGAAAGTCTAATTAAGAAAACATTCACTTTTGTAATATAAAAAAAAATAAAGGGCATTGCTACAGTATATTGTAAGGGATAAGATACTGCAGACATAACATTTTTGCTGCAATTGTTAAGAAATGTATAGTGGAATAAAAGCAGTAATGACGCCTCTAACACTTTTGAAAAGATCAGCTCCAAGTAGTCTGAATTTAAACTGGGGTACTCAGCACTGCTCTCTGTATGGAAAAACTATTTAATATCACAACATTTAATGTGCAATAATCTAAGTGAAAACAGACATAGCTAAAATACTGAATTACTGCATGTCCAAGCATGCCTTGTTAGGTGAAGTTGAAGCTTTTTTTTTTTTTTAATGCCAAGTATTAAATTTTTTCTGGTAGGTAAATGTTAAAATTTTATTGATAAGCCTAACAGAAAATCCAGCAAGAACAACTACAAATATAGTAGCATAGAAGGATCATGTAAGAGATATTTTGGAAATCTGAACTCAAGGTCAATTTACCTGATTGTGAATGAGGATAATTTGAACATATAATAACAATGTTGAATTTTATTAGAAAACAATTCCACTTGAGGCCGTCTACCCCATAGAAAATCAAAACTGTGGATGCTGGATTTACAGTGTATGTATGTGTCAATGTGAAGTCAAAATAATGGCAGTCATTATAATGTATTGGTAGAACACTGTCAATGGCAATTGAGATTATTATTATTATTATTATTATTATTAATAATGGCAATTGAGGCTATTGAGGCCACACAACTATATATGATTTGCCATGCAATATTCTTTTCCTATAGCACTGCAAATGTAAAGCACAAAATAAATCAAACATTTGTATATCAGAGCCACTAACTAAACTGATATAATTTCTATCAGTTCTATCCTAACTGACAAGATGCCCCCTGACTGATTGATATCACAGTACAAAATCAGATGTTGAATCCATTACCCAAACCTAACAAGTTTAGTACTGGAAATACTGTTACCAAACAAATATGTTATAACTGTCTAATAGCACTGATAACTATCCCATAGCCAGTGAGTTCCCACCTATGCTTATCTATTTATCTACCCAAATTATTTCCAGTTTTCTGGTTACCTTTTCAAGGAAACCTAAAGATAAAAATATAGGAATTGCTACTACTGACTTTATCTTTAAGGATGGAGGTATTGTCATGCCAAGTGAGTCTAAAAAATAGAAATAAACACGGAGGATACAGGTATAGCCAAATACAATTGTCAGAGCAGGTATTAAAGTCGGATTCAACTGTCTTCTGCTGGTAGGGATAATACCTTAACCTGCTTGTATTTGCTTTAAAATTAAATAATATTTTTTAATAGAAGTTACATTAGGCAGTACTTTTTTACTATTGAACTGAAAGCAATGTCCTACTTAAAGCTGAACTCCTGCATTACTTTCAGTCTAGCACAGCTATCCATCAAAGCATTTTGAGTTTTATAACTCCTACCAATAGCCAACCCACTGCTTTATTCAGATCTGAGAGTTCTTGAGAGGAAAACTGAGGAACATTGCTATTATGTTTTTTCCGACCAGAGATGGTCTGCCTTCAATAATTACAGAAGTACATAGACCAAGTGATTAGATTAAGGCTGAGTAGTTGTCCTGTTAAAAATGAAAGGGATGTCAATTATCTACCTACATACGGAAACCTTAATCTTACCAACTGGGATG
The DNA here is from genome assembly GCF_032062135.1 of Pyxicephalus adspersus. Classification (NCBI taxonomy): domain Eukaryota; kingdom Metazoa; phylum Chordata; class Amphibia; order Anura; family Pyxicephalidae; genus Pyxicephalus; species Pyxicephalus adspersus. The sequence continues at coordinate 94,144,258 of NC_092861.1, forward strand.
ATGAATTTTCCCACAAAAAAAGAAGACAGTTGAGGAAATCTTTTGTAAACACTAGCACTCTTGTTAGGCCTATAGAATACATTAGGCTGGGTAATTAACAGATACAGAAGGTAAACATTTTAATTAGTAGGGTTTTAATTGCAAACCAATGCAAACAATTTGGAACAACTATTTAAATTACATGTTTTGTGCAATGGAAAAATATATAAAGCAAGCTGTTCAAAGTGATCAATTTATTGATACCCTAAGCAAAAATAATCATTTAACTCTCGTGCCCGGCAGTACTGGGGGAGTCCCACAATAAAGGTTGTTTTGTAATTTACTGGAAATTATTCACCAATTGCTGCAGTGGAGAAAACAAAGAATTTTCTGAAACTTACACACCCAAGAGTGTAATTTTCTTGTTCCCCTGCTGCACTCAGTTGTCCCTCCCACTGATCTTTTTTAGCTGGAAATTTCTTCTTTCTGCTGCAGAGATCAGTGTTGTTGGAATCAAGAGAGGGGAGTTTCTAAGTTTATTTTTGCAGGGGTTAGTTTTAGTGAGTTGCCTTAATCTTTCCTTTGAGTGGGGAATGAAGCCTACAGGGGCCCCCGTGCTAAACTAACTTGGTGCTTCTACCCCAATACCTACCCCATGCATCACTCACCTCCCAAACTCCACTTCCTATCACCTGTACATTGTTAAATAGAGTGAGCACAGCTGTGTCCATGGCATTGAGAAGATCCAGACCTTCCTTGTGGGAATCTTAACTGAGTATCCCACTCTTGCACCGAAGTATCAAAGGGCTATACAGTTTCAACTGCTTTCTTCCCACTACCTTTAACTCTTTAACGCAATATACAGAATAACTCCATGTGCATGCCATTTATAATTTATAGTTATTGTCTATTCTTTTAAAAGAATGCAGTTATTTTTATACAAACATATATTTTAGTTCTAACGTCAGTACAGGGCTGACTTGTTCTTATAAGCTCCGCAACTCGTATGTGGAGCTGTGGAGTTCATAATGTGTTAGTGATACCTTAACTTACCTTAGCAGAACTGGGGCTGGAAAGAGGGCATAAACAAGACTGGGAGAGGTACATGTAAGGCCCACCAAATTCAGTCTTGCCCTGGACCTTCAAGTGTCCTAACAAGGCCACAACTTCCATGAAAGCTACACCTTCCTCAAATTCCTTTGCAGAAATATGATCATTATCTTCACTTCAGTTCTCCTAACAATTTTTAATAATTTTCTACAGTGGAAACTACGAACTGGATAGATTTACATAAACTTTTTTTTTTTATATCTTAGTGCAGCTGCTAAAACAAGAGCTAGCACACATGGGTAGAATTTTATATCCAATCCTATTTCTGGTCCAGTGATTGATGATCTGAAAGGACAGTGAAGATAATTTAGCAGCAGGGTGTTTTTAAGAGTTTAATCAGTTGTGAATAGATTGGATGTGAAGGTTTGGAAAGTACACAAGTCGGTTTGAATGTACAATGATCATACTGTTTTGCACTCTCTTCATGGAAAAGTCTGTTTTTTGGAAAATTAATAAATTTAGGCACTTTTTACCAGTTGCTGCATGGATTTATTTTACACAACTAATCTCCCATTACTCATGATATCATCACTGAATATGTTTATCTAGGAGGAAAGTCTTTTACATTAAATTGGTTAGTTTCAGTGCAATTACCCTATTGGTAAAAAAAAAAAAAAAAACAGTTAAAGCCCATTGTTGAAAAAAACTGCAAAAAATGGTCTAGTGACAATGGTTTCAATTACCTTAGCACATAAAAGGGTAAAAGAAAAGTCTGTACTAGAAAACTGCTTACAGGAAACTAATCAAAGTGGATGTGCATCAAAAGAGCATAAGGCTGGTTAGCATATCCTTTCCCTCCTACTAAATTATTAACACATGTGTAGCAGATACATGGCCAAGCACAAATAAATACTTGCGTTCCATAGTATTTCCTCTGGTGGCATTGGATAAATTATATGTCTAAAATTTGTGCAATCTAATTATATAATTTTCGGGTTGTAAATTAATTGATTGATTTATTAAAATGTCTTCACTTATAAATGGCTGTATTTAGTAATGGTGTACCTTGTTAAACTTAACAAGTAGTAAAAGGATGAAGAACAATTTGATCTTGCATTCTATTCCTGTTTAAACAATTTGATTTGGCATCTATGATCCTAGATCATGAGAGCCACAAAGTAGATGATTGTTGATTGGTGTATACACGTGACAGTGAAAGAAATGTCAACCTGTGACACTAAGGTCTGTTTACACTGCAGACAGGTACACACACAGGTACAGATTAAATACTTGAACCAATAACATTGACTTAGAGTATTGATTCTCATGATAAATACAAATTCAGATTTATCAGGTAGAAAAAGTAAGTATGCCGCTACAGTCACCATCACTTTAAATTTATAAAGGTATAGTCAGGTGTTCCAGATTGGGTGTCAATAATTGAAACTCCCTTTGCAGTACATAGCAACCATCTTATATGTAGAGTAGTTACAGTAGTTACTTACAGTAGTTACCATTCATAATACTCATATTTGCCAGCTATATAGTAAAAATAAAGTCCCTTCATGTGCCATCTTTTCGGCCCCTGGATGCAATACAAACACATAATAGTACAAAGTTAAAGTGCATTGAACTTTAAAGTGAATACTGAACATGGGTAAGCAGTGTTTTTGGGGCTTTCAACTGATCAACTGCTGAATAGAAATTGATTGGCTTATGTTTGCCAGCTGTAACAATGTGAACTAGTCTGTAAAACATGTTAGAACAGATACCACAACATATAAAATGCAATAATTTAAATTTGAAGATTTTTAAGTTAAAGGTGAGCTATACTGTATCTTCAGTTAGTTCATAGAGTATGCAATCTCTTTAGTTAGTCAGACCTGGCACCAACAGAAAATGATAGAAATCAAGGTCCCTACAGAAAGTTATAGCCAGCACAGTAAACTAGAATATGTCTGTGGACATTTTTACCTAACCTGAAGCCTCACTGACCATTTTCTGGTTTCTAAGAAAATAACCCATTTTAAAAGTCCTCTTTCTGCATTTCCTTTTACTTCTTTCTTGTAAAAAAAGAACTTTAGAACGTAATTAAATAGTAGTATTAAGAGTCCTTTATAAATTCTCTTATTCTAGGTGGATACTTCTTGGGGAACAACTACAGACAGTCAGCCAGCAACAGCCAGCAACAGACACACACAAACAGCTTAGTCAAGCACAAATTAATCAGCAGACCTGTCTGGGAGAAAAAAATTGCTCCATTAAATCAGAGGAGCCATACCACCATGCTAATTGAGATTCCCAGTGAAACCAGCCCAAGTGCATATTGTGCAAATACCAGGTACAGGAATAAGGTTCTTTACCACAATGACATTCTGGCCTAATTTTATTACAAATATATGGGAAACATGGTGCTACATACATCCTTTTTACATCATAAACTTTTTCCCCACATGCCATCCTACCTCCAATAGGTTACATCTTTCTAGTACCATGTTGGACCTCGATTTTCCCCCAAAAGTGCCCTAATTCATCATGGCATAGGCTCAACAAGAGGCTGGGAACCTTCCCCATAGACTTTTGGATCACACTGTTGCTGCAAATTTCCAGAACAGTTGCACATCCATGGTGAAAATTTCCTGTTCCACCACATCCCAAAGGTGCCCATTTGTTTCAAGGTCTGATGCGTTGTGTGTTCAGTAATGCTTTTCTGCATACCTTGGTTGTTACAAGTAGTTAAGGCATTGTTGTATTTCTATTAGTATGGTATAGTCGGACCATTCTCCTCTGACCTCAACATCAACAAAGCATTTTCACTCAGAAAACTGAGGCTCACTGGATATTTCCCCTTTTTGGACAACAGAGATGGCTGAAAAACAGTTTGTGAAATAGTCACTTAAATTATCTTACCTTACCATTCTGATGCTTGGTTTGATATTCAGCAAATCATTTTCACAATCAATCTCTACATGCTTTAATGAACTATAAATCAGGTGTTGCCATGTCAATGGTTGGTTATATATATATATGTATTATGCATTAGGCATTGGCTGAGATGAGCCCTTAGCAAAGTGAATAGTCACAACAGCCTTTTGAAAAAGTCCACCACCAGTGGTAAAGTTTATTTACAACATCACTTACAAGCATAATGGTATCCAAATGAAAACAATACGAGCAAAATGAAACACCTGCCAGGCTGCTGAATATACATTACAGATCCTTATCTTACAGAATGTACTGTCCTAATGCTGGTCAGATTTGCTTCGGCTAAATTTGAGGCTTAGTTCTACAGGAATGTTCAGGGAGGTGTAGGCAAGTACACAATATCAAGATGTGATACAGGGACTTCAGTTTCAAATGTTTGCTTGGTCATGACATCACTGCTACATATCTGTTGTCTTCTTTCTTGAGTGACCTCTTTGTCTTCTGTTTTATCATTTTGTCACTGTCCCACCAGTTTTACCCAGACCCCATTTCATATTACACCTAGAAATTGTACAGGCCATCTATTTGCATATCATATTATGAAAGGCTAAACATTGAAACTAAATTTAAAAATGTAACCTAATGATTTTCATGTTAGCTATAAAATTACAAAGATGACCATAGCAGCACATTAGTCAACTCACTTTTTCATTCAAAGTTATTTGCAAACTGTTCCCCCAGCAATCCACAGGCTGGCATGCCTGTTTCAGGCCAGAAAAATTAGCTGTACGCTGTCCTTGACTTTACCCGATTTAAATCCTCTCTCTATCTAAATAATATAAACAATATAGATAGAGATGAAGATATATTTAAAATAAATAAGGATGTACAAAAAGTACAAAGAAGAAGATTTCCACATATATATATGTTAAAAAATCACATAGGCCACATCCCTTATTGAACCCAGAAAACAAAATGGCACTTTCTGGCACTTTTGGACTTATTCCCTTTTTGTAGGACTATTAGAAATAACATTAAAACTGAAGGACTTCAAGATTGTAATAACAACTAGATGTGATTTAAAGTAAGTAAGTTGCTAACCCCAGTGAATGTGCACAAAGTGGTGAAAAAGGAATAAATATGGGTTGGTTACCACATTACCACTGTGGTGGTTTTAACTATGATAATATTAACCACATGCTGGCATGAATGTAAATATATATGCATGCTGTATAACCGATTATAAATTAAGTGGTTGGCAAAGGGGCCTGGAGCATGGTTTTGCAACATTGTTTGAAATCCATGTAAAGTGGGCAATAATGGGCTATTAGGAACTATTAAACATGTAAAACATGATGGGAGGGATAATTTAAAATGTTATCATATTTATGTTGATACCAGATTGATACCACAGCAAAACATTTAATTAATAAAACATTTAATTAATAAATATAAAACATATACTCACTAAAATTTGTTATACTGATCCTTTAACCTGAAAAGTCATGAAACAGTAAACAGACTTTAAATCAGAATATAACATTGAAAAGTTGCTCAATATTTAAAACTGTAGATATTTTCTACTATAACTGATGTGCAACCTTTTGAATTCAAGACCATCATTGGTGGCTACAAGGAAAACTACCCCCTACCAACTTAAGAGACTTAAGAGGCTAATATTAAGGTTCAAATACTTACTCAAGTTACACACGATTTAGGAATATATATACATTGCATTTAACTGGTGTTTTTTCAAATTTGCCTGGAGTTAGGGTTTAACAAAATCAATAATACTTGGTATTTAATGTCTGGTTTACAAAGAAAACAATCACTGAAATGTTTGTAGTCCTCTTCAATTAGCACGCAGACAAGAAAGCGTTTAATGCTCCTGTTTATGAAAGCAAAGTTTCCCATTGAGCAGACAAGTTGATGTACTTTAGGTTTAGATGTGGAACCATGCCAAGCTTTCCTTGTATCATAGCAAAACAGGTTATTCTTAACCTGCAAAGAGGAAAGCTAATGTTAGCTCATGATAAATAGCCAAAGGAACAAATGTAAACTAGGCCACACTCGAATATAACTTAAGAATCTTAATTAATTAACCAGGCTTTTCACTTCCATAATATTACTTAAAAAAAAGAATGAAGGATATCTGGAAACATGCCTGACACATATTGTCTACCCATTTCCTATTCCAAATAAAGTTATTTTTATTTAAAAAGATTTCTTGGAGGAATGGAAAAAAAGTGTGACAAGAAGGTTTTGTCGCTCTACAACACCAACCATAGGCAATATGTCCTATAGATTCTGTCACATAATAGAGGTTACTTGGGCAATGAGTAATCTGTGCCTCTTAGATCAGTTTAACTGACACCAATGTTTTTTTGGCTGTTTGTAAGTGTGACATTCTTCCTACTGGCCCGCAATGTAACAGACATTCTTCCCACTGACCACTAAGCTACTGTACTGTATTGTACTGAATATAGTAATTATAGTAGGAGTTGCTTGAAGACCTGAACGTTAAGTCAAGGGTTCCCCCATGTTAGATTGGTTTAGAAACACTGCTTTAGAGTATCTGTCAGAACTGAAATATGGGGCTATACTTCAGGAGCTGGTTTTATTCTGGAACTGCAGTTGTCTAATTTTGTTTGGCTTTGACTCTCTTCTGTTCTCAACATGGACATGAAGCCAGTTACATGTCTGAACTCCTTATCCTGGCTAAGTGACTTTAAAACCAAAGTAAAAGTATGTGAATCAGACAACTGGAATACCCAGAAGGGGGTCAACAATGGCAAATTACATATTATACCATGGCAGGTTACATTACGACAAAGAATGCAAACATTCAAGACTTTTCCTTACACCTGGATGTTTAATTGAGATAAATTACAGTGTGTTGAGTTAAGGAAACCCAATTATTTAGAACAGGCTGCCAACTATTCTACTTGTGCTTTGGCAATGAATAAGAAAAGACTTCTGTGCATGGTACAATGTGTGTTTCCTCAATGCGTGTGTGAAGCCAACCTTAAACTTTTACATTTAGGTTAATTATAAGGGTTTGGATTATAAAATTAGACATAATTTATTTTTACATGCTATGATGTATTATTATTATTATTACACAGTATTTATATAGCGCCATCATATTACGCAACACTGCACAAAGTCCATAGTCATGTCCCTAGCTGTTTTTCAAAGGAGCTCACAATTTAATGTCTCTACCTCAGTCATATGTCTTTTTAATACAGTCTAAGGTCAGTTTTGGGGTGGTTGCCAATTAATCTACCTGCATATGTAAGGTACATTTCCCAGCTTTGTAAACGTACAGTATGTTTGAATAAATATATGTGAGCACCAACTCTCTCCTTGACCCTTTCCAGTCTGGCTTTCAAGGTGCCCATTCCACTGAAACAGCCCTTACTAAAGTGGCCAATGACCTCATCAGAGCTAAGTCCCAAGGCAACTTTTCCCTCCTCCTTCTCCTTGATCTCTCCTCTGCTTTTGACACTGTTGATCACCCCCTTCTAATACAAATCATGCGCTCCATTGGTATCAGTGACACTGCTCCCTCTTGGTTTGCTTCCTATCTGTCTGACCGCTCCTTTCAATGGTAACTCCTCCTCACCCACTCTCCTCCCTGTTGGTGTTCCCCAAGGGTCAGTTCTTGGACCGGTACTCTTTTCTCTGTACACCTCCTCTCTCAGTAATCTCATATCCTCCTTTGGCTTACAGTACCATCTGTATGCTGATGACACTCAAATCTATCTGTCCATTCCTGACTTGTCTCCCTCGGTCCTGGATAAGGTCTCATGCTGCCTGTCAGCCATCTCATCATGGATGTCTGACTGATTTTTGAAACTCATCCTGGATAAAACAGAACTCATCATCATCCCCCCATCAAACTCCAATTCTCCCCCTGACATATTTCTAACTGTTAACAACACTGGTATTCGGCCCTCCCCTCAGGCTTCCCACCGCTCATCTTCTGCTGCATCTCTTTGCAGGTCTCTACACTGGCTTCCATTTCACCTTAGAGTCAAATTCATGCTCCTGTGCTTTGCCTTCAAATCCCTCCACAGGTATTGTCCCACTTACATTTCTGACCTGGTAAAAAGTACTCCCCCAGCCGCTCTCTCCGCTCCTCCAATGACCTACTAATAACTTCCTCACTCATAACCTCATCAAATGCACGGATACAAGACTTCTCTAGAGCTGCCCCAACTCTCTGGAATGTTCTTCCTCGTCCTATTCGGCTTGTTTCTACTTTCTGCATTTAAAAGAGCACTCAAAACCCATTTTTTCAAACTTACCTACCCATCTTCTTCTGTCTTTTGAAACCATCGCTACTTCCCACCACTACATATCTCCCATCCTAAAGTGTGTAAATTCCCCAACCTACTAGATTGTAAGCTCTTCGGGGCAGGGTCCTCTCCTCCTGTATCACTGTCTGTATTGGTCTGTCATTTGCAACCCCTATTTAATGTACAGCGCTGCATAATATGTTGGCGCTATGTAAATCCTGTTTATTAATAATAATATTAATAATAATAACAGTCTGTGATGCCTTCAATCTAAATACGCTGAATAATGTTAGCTTTGCTATAGAATAATTGATATGTAAATAAATTAGTAATTAAATTGGTGATCTGACAAATGCAACAGAGTCTATTAAAATTGCATGCAGGATTACAAAAGAGTAAATTGTACCTTATGTGAATATGCGTAAGACATGACCCAGTTATAGTGCACACTATATATTTAGTCTACATGTTGTAAATTTAGGGTATGGAAAATCTCTTGTTTGTTTTCCCTTTTAAAAACATAGCTGATTTTGCTGTAAGCCATCTGAAAGAAGAATTTTCATTTTTTTCAATAATTTTTTATTAGAATTTTTTAAAAAGCATTACAAACAATCAAACAATCATACACACAAAAAAATAGACACAATTATTTGAACACACAAAAAAAACACAAATAGAACTAGATAACAAAACAAATACAAATACAAAGAAACATGTGATCGGGAGGCACATGGTAAAAACTATTTTTTAAGAAGAACAGATTGGCTAATAGCAGAGACAATAGACCATAGATGAAGCAACCTGCGGTCAAGATCTGGGGAAGCATGATGATCCAACCAGGGTGACCATACTTTATAAAAAATTCATTAACAATTGCAGACATCCTTTCCAAGACCATAGTGTCAGAATAATTTTCATTTTTATTTATGGTTCTGTAAGGCCCTATTAAGCTTCCAACCTAATGCACCTTCAAATCCTGAGGTCTTATATTTTCTTAAGTTGCTAGGGGGTAGTTTTCCTTGTAGCCACCAAGGATGGTCTTGAATTCAAAAGGTTGCACATCAATTATAGTAGAAAATATCTACAGTTTTAAATATTGAGCAACTTTTCAATGTTTTATTCTGATTTAAAGTCTGTTTACTGTTTCATGACTTTTCAGGGTAAAGGATCAGTATATTAAATTTTAGTGAGTATATGTTTTATATTTATTAAAAGGAAAAAATGAAAGAGCGATTTTTCATAACTTACTGATGCAGCGCTTACCATATGTAAACCTGTAACGTTGAACATTTAGAACAAAAGACAGACTCTCCTAATATCCTACCCCGAAGCATTGCCTCTTAGAATGACTCACAATTCTGCCATATTAGGAAGGTTGTAGAGACTGCTACATGTATGCACAGCCATGTCCAGGAGTCATAATGTAATACCTGCATTAGTTTCTCCCCTCCCCTGACAGTATCTTAGAGAAAAAAAAAACCTGTACAAAGAAAACTATCAGATTGCCTTTTCCAGTAACCATTGAAAATTCTAGATGTCTTGGTGCCATGCATTTCTTCTGCAATACTCTGAATTACTAAACAGGAACAGGTATGTGGCGCATGACACCATACAGATGACAGGGCTCCAGATATATTGTACTAGGTCAGTGACCTAAAAGTTATTAAAACTATTCAATCAGAATATTTGTCAAGGAATCTAGCATTTTTAAAAGAAGTCAGCAATGACAGCTTTTTCTCTAGGCCTCACCAAGAAGAGAATGACCTAGAGCATTGAAACTAACATACTATTCTACATATTTACCTAGAAGTCAATCACACTTGGCACATTACTTCTCTTTTTTTTTAACCCTCCAATAAATTCTGATGTCTTGTCATAGTACTTCTGTAGTATTACCTTTGAAATATTTGAAAATGCCCTTCCTACTATGAACTAGTCATATGGAGCAAGGTCTGATGAGTCCTTTGGATGGTTTATGTCTGTGGTCATGACCTTTCCTGCTTAATTTTAGGCCTTAGATTTTTTCATATGTCTATAATTCAAGTACCACTACTGCAGGGACTGTTGTTTGGTCTCCAGATTGTAATGCTTTCATAAAAAAGTGATGAGACATGCCAAGAAAGTATCACTTACCCACTCAAAATCAGCATTCAATTATTTTGGCACCCACTCGGCTCTCTTAATCTTGGCTGACAGCTTCTGTATATCCAACTGCTCAAGAATTATAAACCCAATCATCCTGTATACTTCTAGTGTCTAGTGACAATTGTGGAGATCTGCTGATTGGCCAAATTTGGGTATGAAAATGGTCAACAATTTCAGGAGCTGAAATACTTGATGGACTCCCAGGTCTTGCTGCATCTATGGTTTCAAAATCTCTACATTAGTTGTCACTAATGTTCAAACTTAGCACATTGTTTCTTAAGTTTCTTTAACCCTTCTTAAAAATGATGTGTGGCCACTTAAAACTGAAACTGCTGCAATCACTTCAGGAAAATTTGACATTATAATCCCTTTCTGAGGTTAGGAACAAGGCAATTGATGGTGTAAGATCCGATAAACAGTGTGGTTGGTCATGCATTGAACCCCTTTGTGAACCTTATGAACAGGTGCATTGGTCCACCCAAAGAGATTTTTTTTTAAGTTTCCCTGACTGCTTTAATCAGCACCACAAGTTTGAGTAGTATTTTACAATAACTGTTTGAACCTGTTAAATATATTCAGTTATCAAAAAAACTTCTCTATCTCAAAAACTTGTCCTAAATTCTATCAGACATTGGGAATTTGCATGCCACTAGTGCAAGGGCAGTTGTTTGGTTTCTAGATCCTAGTGTTTTTTTTAAAGACATTCAAAATATTTCATCACTAGCTCAAAAATATTGCAAAATCCACATGTCCAGTTGGTATCTGCGTTCAAACATTTCACCATCCACTTGGCTGATAGCTTCCAAATACCCAGTTGTCTCAGTTGTCACACCACTTCCTCATTATTAAGCATTTCTTTTGATGTTTTCTTCCACAGTAACAGGAACGTTATGACTCCTGCCAATGATCCAAAAATAAAAATTAATCTACAATCCTTGAAATTGACACTTTAAAATGTAAAATAAAACTATTTTAAGCTACAGTAACAAAATCACGCTCAAATGAAAAACTCTACTTTTTCATTATTTTTGCATGCTCTTTGTTAGCACATAAGACTGTAGAACAACCAGTTAGCTTAGTGCTCCTTTCCATTTTCCAACTGAATGCTGAACCTTATGTTGTTAATGTATACTGTTTGCTGAAAGCTGAAAGCAGCAATGTAAATTTTCTGTTTGAGACACTACACAGGGGATAAGGAGCAGTGTAGTACAATTAAACATGCTTATGCACAACACCAGCACATTCAGCTTGGATGTGCCCAGCAGATGTGCCAAAGGAATAGACTTTATTCCTCTGCACCACCCACACCCTTTTTGACAGACAACAGCTCCCAAAGTCTGTAATGCCCTCACCACCTTTAGCACAGGATAAGGTAGCACATGTACTGGTAGTCCTGCAATGGCTTCCTATGCCTCCATTTTGAAACATGTATCAACATCTACGAGGAGGAGGCACAGACTGAAAGTACCCAGTAGAGAAAAGCAAGACAGTTTGGCAGTCAGGATTTCCAAAGCCTAAGATGTATGTTTTTTTTTTTTAAAAATTTAAATAAAATTGGGAGAGTTTAATTTTAAGTTATTCATATATTAGAAATTACAGAGCTGCAATGATTTGTGTTTTTTTTATATGTCCCTATATCATACAACAATGCAGCAAAAATTGTGGATGTAGATTTTTTAAAATGCAGTGCAATGCATAATATTGCGTTGGCATGCTCATCATAGCTGAGCTCCTCTATTCCTATTATTAGTTTAGTTGCCCTCCTGAGCACTCTATAATTCCACAATATCTTTGTGAACTGGTGCCCGAAACTGTACTGCATATTCTAGGTGAGGTCTGACCAATGCTTTGGTCAGGGATTATGTCTCCATCTCTGCAGTCTATTCCTTTTTTACTACTTAACCTCCTGGGTGGTTCATTTCTGTCCAGATTTATATGTCTAAAAGCGGTACATTGTCTTTCATGAAAATTTATTTTACATTGTAGGACTGTAATTCTTAGGCTTATCTCACCGAAATATGTCCATTATTTAATAAATTTACTTAAATAAAAAACACAAAATCTGTTAAAACAAGGATGCATAAATAAATCAAAAATACTGAAACCTGTAATATAACTGTACAGTGATATAAATAATTATATATATATATATATATGTGTGTGTGTGTGTGTGTGTGTGTAGTAACAGCTTGCCAAAAAAAAACACATGGTTGTATCCAGGACGAAAGATATATTTGTCCAAGATACAGACAATTTGCAGAATATGTTTCTGTTTGAGCAGGCAGTTTTCTTTCTGGCCAAATGGTGGTGCTGAATACACATGCTGTAGGACAATGAGCTTCTTGGCCAGGTGGGGGAGCCGAAGAGGGATGATTAGGAATAAATTGTCCCAGTTGAAACCCATCCTGGCAATTATGATGTGTATATGAACTCCCAGCCTGCTCGTTCTTGGCCTATGAGCTGAGAGGAGTACAAGGAGAAACTGTGAGCCAATAAAACCAAACCAAACCAAACCAGCCCTTTTTTGGAAAAAGCAGGACTGCTAGAGAATTAGAGTCCTGCGCAGCAATAGGTTGTTCAGGAAAGTTAGTGAGGGAACTAACAGTCAGTTAGAGGCCAAGTGGCCAGGCTTTAATTTTGTTCTGTTTATTTGGAATGTTTTTCTTTGTGAAATAGTCTTAGTAAATAAATCCTTACTGCACTGCTAATTTGTTGTGCCTGCTTCCTGTCTGAAATACCTTTCCCAGGAAGTTAAATAGACCCTACTACCTTTCTACAAACCTGGTTGCTATGGCTGATCCCACAATTTATATATTTATATCTAATGATTACTTTGTATTGTATTCAATACAGTTATTTTGTATTGAATCCAATACAAAATATTTTTAAACTCCCGCCAACCTCCTGCACGCACCGGCGCATGCACCAACGTCACCAGAAACTCCTGGTGAACGTCAGCGCACTCGCCAGGGGACATATAAGATGAAAAGGACGTGGCCAAAGAATAGCAGGACACTGGGGGACGCTAATGGGACCAAGTAAGTCTTTATTTTTTTTTAGCAACCCCGAGTGTTGCTCGGCGTTACCGCTATCAGCTGTTTTTTTTAACCCTGAGCCACACTCGGAGTTACTGCTTAGGAGGTTAAGTACTTTGCTAGCTTTAGATATTGCAGCTTGGCTTTTCATGCTATCATTAAGTCTATGATCTACCAGAACCCCAAAATCCTTTTTGATTTCCCCAAATGTATTCCCCCCAAGACAGTATGAAGCATGCATGTTGTTAGCCCCCAAGTGCATAACTTTACATTTACCAGTATTAAATGTCATTTGCCCCCTACACTTTTAATTAAAAGTAAATCTTCAGGCTTGTCTGACATTGCTTGCAACTTTTAAAACACCTTGTGCTTGTGAGATATATGGCATGCAGCACTTCTTTTCCTCCAGAATGGGCTTCTTGAAGCCTGGGAGGCTGAGGCTGGAGTTGCTTTAAATAACTTTTGCTTTGCCCATTCAGAGTTTAACTTAATCCCCTTAATGCCAGCCTCATACACTTGTCTTTCCTGTACTCTCTCACCACTCAAGTGACTCTTAGCTTACACAGGACTTTTCTTTCATTCGTGGAGACTCAACAGCACAGCAGGGGAGCAAAAAGATGACAAATGCTCACTGAAGGTCTGCGATAAAGTGAACCTGTTGCTTTTTCTTGTTTAAATTTTTACAGAAAATAATAATTTGCAAAGCTTTCCAGGAATCCAAAAATTAGGCTAAAAGCCTTTGTTTTTATATTTGAGATGGAACTGTGACTATTCTATTACTTTTGAAAGGACAGTTTTAGGTTCCTTTTGGCCCACTTTGCCACCTGTTTGGATATACTTTGTTGTTGCTACCCAAGCACTGCTTCATAAAAGTTATGAATTCTGTACTCTGCACTAATGATGGCTAGTCTGAAACAATTGACTATATAAGGCTGCATCTGAACTATACACCAGTGAAAATACAGCTGGCCTGCGAGCATAAAGAAATGCTTTGCATGGCTCTGCTATCTTTAAAAGATGAATAAATCACTTGTTTTGGGGATTTAGTTATATTATTATTTTTAATACCATTCTTTTATTAGGCAAAAAGACAAGGACAAATTGTAAATCAACATTCTTTTACAAAGGAACCATACAGATGTCAATGATATAACTCGGGGAAAACAATATGAAAAGAAAACAAATAACTCAGTCACAGGATAAGAATATATATGACTGAATACTAGAAAAAAAAACAAAAAACAAAATGAGAATAGGCTGCCACAAGTAAAACATAAAAGGAATCAGTCCCAACCGTCTATCTCCACTGACTTCTAAAGAGATGTTTAGGAATCTCTGGAGGCCAAGTGTTACAGAACTGGGTGCGTGTACCCCAAATACATGATGTGGGATCACCTGTATGCATGATCTTAATAACACAGCGTAGCCACAGCTGCATAGGGAGTGGGGGGGTGCCCATTTCTTCCATAATAAGGAGATACTTAAATTAGCCAAGGACTGGACATTTAGGTACAGATGGCTTATACGTCTTTAAAGGATTACAGTGCTTAATCTGCGGGGACCCTTAATATTCGTCCTCTAGAAATTCAATATTAGGCAGGACTAAAACAAGTGAAGCATGGTCTGTACCTCTTCCCCACACCTCCAAGATAACTCTGGGGCATTAAATTATATTTTATGGATAATCTCTGGAGTCTATACCGCTTAGATACCATTTTAAAACAAAATTCTTAAAACCTGCTACTTTTAGAGGCCTTGTGAGACAGGGAGAGAATTCTTTCCTTCGGTTCCAGTGTAAATCTGACCTCAAATTCGGACTTTAAGTATGGGGGCATGTAGTCTGATGCTGTGGCATTAAGCAAGCAATAGAGTACAAATAATGTATGTTGTGCAAAGTTTTTAAATCCTGTCAGGGTCATTTAAAGTCTTGTACAGATGGGATGCTTTTGGACACCATAGGGCCCTGGACAAATATGGAGAAAGGACGCCAAATGCACAGTGCTCCCTGTCCCCTGGTTTTGGGGAAAGTGAGTGCCCTGAGCAAATACCCATTTTGCCCTCCCTCCTTAGGAGTAAAAAATACCGTGGATTTAGTAAATAGGGACCACTACATGAGGTAAATTTATACTAATAAAAACAATATATACTTTGTGTTCTGTGCACTGTGTAAGATATAAAAAGTTTCCTTATTTTCACCGAATGCACCGAGCAGGCATGTAAGTAAACAAGGCAATGTGAAGTAATGTGGAGGTAGTGTGTGAAAGGATTGCACTGGAGCAGAGAGCCCTCCCTCTGCCTGGTCTGTACAGACAGCTGCCACTAGCCGGCCCTCTCCTCACGCTCATCCCCTCACTCCCGGCTGTTCTGTCCTACTGGGCGCACAAACGTGCTTGGCGCTGGACCACTGCAGCCCCCCTTCTGCCCCAAAGTTGATGCCAGATCTGTCGCAGCTACCGCCTGCTCTAGAGACAGCTCAGAGGTGGTCAGAAACAAGCATCGCACAAACTTCGCTGGTGTGTGACATCAACCTGAGAAGTACAGCCGCTCACATCTCTTTAAGGCATTCAGCACATGTTCCCTGGTATCTCCGACTGACTCCTCCATACAGTGGCACTGACCGGACAGGGTTCCAGCATCATTCTTCCTGCCAGGGACATCATGCCAACCTTTGATGAAGTTCTGCAGGAGGCTGGGGAGTTTGGAGGCTACCAGAAAAGGGTCTTCCTCCTGCTGTGCATGACTGGCATCACATTTGCATTCTCCTTTGTGGGGATAGTGTTCCTTGGACAAATCCCCGAGAGTTATTGGTGTAGGAGCTCCGAGGTGGCAGAAATCAGTAAGAACTGCCGCTGGAGCCCACAGGAGGAGAAGAACTATACAGTGCCCAGAGTAAAGGATGGACACAATGACCAAAGCTTGTGTTATACATATGACATTTCATGGAATGACACGACCTCTCCTATCAGCTGTACTAGTCCTTTGTATTCCTTCACCAACCACAGCCTGGAGCAGCTGCCACTGAAACCTTGTCAGGATGGCTGGGTATATGAGGAGTACAGAACCACCATCATCAGTCAGGTACTATACAACGCTATGGTATATGTGTGTGTGCATGAGCTGTGCCTACAGCTGATATACTATCACAGAACAACAGGTACCAGAAACCGGTCCTCTTTCCCAGTCACTGCTGATTTACCTGAATGTGTGTCCTGTTCTTGGCCCCTGGATACTGGAGCTGGGAATGATGGGTAGCAATGTGGCTGATTGCTAAGTGGTCATATATAGATATGTTACTTACACAAATAAATCCCAAGCATTCGCATATTCACTCATATCCATTCCTGTCTGAAGTCTTCATGTACCTTCTGCGGGTTAGACTTGGGGGTAACTTACCCCAGCCTAGTTTGCTGCAATTCAATAAATGTGCACATGTTGTTTTAGGGCAGCATTTTTATTGAACCTTGTTTTGTAATCCATCAACCTTTATGCATTCAGCCTAGAACCAAGGTAGTAAGGACCCTAGGAAGGCCAAAATTAATGGCACCATTTTGCATCAGCAAGTATTACCGCAACGTACTGCTGTGCACGGGACCTTAGAATTTCAGTCCTGTATGTGAACAGCCGTGGCATTAACTGTTTTATTGAGACCACGGCTATTACTGTTTGTGATGGGCCCATTAAATGTTTCCTTGCCCCTTTGTTCAAAGCTAATTCCTGTAGAGACACCACATATCATATACAGGTTCCTAAACTACAATTACATGAAAGTCAATGTCCATCCTTTTTTATTGAGGAAGCTGAGTAATTGAGTTAATTTGGGATAGTGTAAGGGAAGTTAGAAGCTCTGACAGGTTTTTACTGATGTTGGGTTTTCTTACAAAAATTTACCCTGACTTCCTGTTCTGCTGACATTTTACCAGACTTGGAGTAAGGGGAAATCTCCAAGGGCAATAGACACAATAAAATGTTTTCCGTTAGCAGAGTGAAATGATGCTACAATGGCCTTATAGAAGATTTTCCATTACTAAAACATCCCATATGAGATTTTTACACACCCTTATGTTGATTGGGAGATTTTTTTGCTTTTTCAGGGCGATTCCATTACAAGGAAAAAGACATTATTTTAAAAATAGGTAACAATTTGATATCTCAAATAAAAAAAAGAATAGAGCAAAAAATAAAACTTTTAGTATTAGAAAAAAATCCATGCCAACAGTCTCATGTCTTAATTATATTAAGAACACTACTACCCATGCATGATCTGTGAGAACCAGTCCATAATGCGTATAAATACAAATATATATAAATTGTAATCTGAATAGGATCCAGTTCCTAAATGATACTACGTGATTCACAGAATTGAGTCTGCTTTTCAGATATGCACAAAACACGTAATATATTTAAAAAGAAGATCCTATTTGCAAATCATCACAATTGATACAGATTATGGACTTTTTTTTTTGGGATGTTTGATGTATGACAGATCATACAAGGCTGATGTTGTTCTTATTATGTATGAGATATGCTGCTTTTGACATGGACTTGTAATACTATAAGGCACAGTTTCTCAACCAGGGTTCCTCCAGAGGTTGCTAGGAGTTCCTTCAGCAATGAACAATTTGTGACTTTCAGATCATTTTAACTGACACCAATGATCTTTTGGCTATCTGTAAGGGTGACATTCTTCCCACTGGCCAGCAATGTAGGATTTAGAGAAACACTGCTATAAGCATTGCTTTTTTATTTTTATTCTTTTCTTCATTTAGGTCATTAAATTGGTACTTGTTTTTAAATAATTTCTTAACCTGTAACTTGTATTAGGATCCCCCTAAAAAGCAAAAAATCCCATAATCAATATAAGAATGTGTAAATATTCTTGTATGAGATGCTATCTAATATATTTACTATTTTTGGGCATATTTTACCTTTCTCTCCTCTACTCACACCCATTAGCTGGTATTTTCCATTACTCCCTGGAACTAGTGTGGAAACAGTAAAAGCATTGTTGGGATGACAGGGTGTGAGGGTATTTCTCCCTAACGGAGCCCGGGATAGCAGTACAAACCAACAGTAGCTCCAATTCTTCCAATTGAAAACTTTAAAAAAAATAGTTTGATGTACACCTTAAATCTATGGTATTGCTACTTTTAATAATTACTTTGTATCCAGATAGTCCTGGGCCCCATAGCAATTGAATAGTCTGCTATCAATACACCCTTGAATGACACATTACCTTCATATGTGCATGCACTTTTAAATACTTATATGTAGTATTTGTGGAGTTGAGGATTGAAAAAAAAAAACAGTACTAAGGCTGGGTCTACATGAACGGTTTTAAAAACTCAACGTTCAACGTTATAAACGTTTCTACCACGTTTATATGCGTTTTTATGCACTTTTACAAGCGTTTTAAAGCTTAATTTTAAAACGTTAAAAACTTTTATAAACGTCTATGACGTGTTTTACAGTGAATTGCCGCGATGTGCCACAATTTTACACAAGCGTTTATAAAAGGTTTACTTTTAACCCTTTCAGGAAATGAGTACAGGGGTACATAAATTCCCTGAAAGGGTTAAAATGTGTAAAAAATTGGATGAGGCTTTATTGTTAAATTATTTTAATAAATGTGTGTGTTTGTGTAACGAAACTTTTTTTTACAGGTTATCTAACTGACAGGATGATTTCCATGGCTGCAATCATGACATGAGTACAGCCATGGGACTCCTCGTGACAGTGAGGGATCGCAGGGCACTAGGGGTTACATGAGGACAAGGCTCTCTATTCACCTCTAGTGCACTGTGATTGGCCGAGCTTTTACGTTTCTCAGCCATTCAGCACTAGACTTGAATGGGGAGCCTTGTGTCCATTCTTCTCTAGTGCTCTGTGATTGGCTGAGAAATAGGAAACCCTGATTACAGCTCAAGCATCATCAGGATTTCCCTTTCCTCAGCCAATCAGGGAGTGGAGCGCGTAGCAGAGCTCTGCTATGCTGAAAGCTCCGCTCCCCTGATTACTCCCGCAGCCCTAGAGGAGCTGTGACATGTGTTCTGTATCTGTAGCACATACTATAGCTCCTCTAGGGCTGCAGGAGCAATCAGAGGAGCGGAGCGGATTGCTCCACTCCCTGATTGGCTGAGGAAAGGGAAATCCTGATGATGCTTGAGCTGTCATCAGGGTTTCCTATTTCTCAGCCAATCACAGAGCACTAGAGATGAATGGGCACAAGGCTCCCCATTCAAGTCTAGTGCTGAAAGGCTGAGAAACGTAAAACCTCAGCCAATCACAGAGCACTAGGGGTGAATGGGGAGCCTTGTCCTCATTTAACTCCTAGTGCCCTGCGATTCCTCACTGTCACAGGGAGTCCCATGGCTGTGGTCATGTCATGATTGCAGCCATGGGAATCATCCTGTCATTGGGATAACCTGGAAAAAAAAAAGTTTAGTTACACAAACACACATACATTTAATAAAATATTTTAACATTAAAGCCTCGTCCAATTTTCTACACATATTTTAACCCTTTCAAGGAATGAGTAAGGAGTTTTATGTACCCCTGTACTCATTCCCCAGGGTGGGTGGAGGAGATCTGGGAGTCTCCTTAATAAAGGGGGCTTCCAGATTCCAAAGACTTGCTAAAAACCTTTTAAAAGTCCCATTGTTTTCAATGGAAGCTTTCATAAAAAGCTTAAAAACGCTTGCAAAAGCCTTCATTGAGTTCAATGGGAGCGTTTTCAAGCGTTTTCCCCTGTTTTCCTGTGTTTTAATTTTTTAAACATTGCAAGCAACGTTTAAGATAAAGCTTATAAACGTGCCTGAAGGAAACGTCTTAGTGTAGATTAGCCCATTGGAATGCATGAGGACTTCAAACATGGGCTTTAAAAGCCTCTAGGTAAACGCTGGGGAAACAGTCCGTGTAGACTAAGTCTAAAATAAATAACGATCTCTCATGGCATATGATATAAAGTAAAACATTTAAGAGGTCATATGTTCGTTGACACTAAAAACTACTTTCATGGTATTTGCATTGGATGTGTTTTGAATGCTTTTAAGATGAATTAGAGCAGTCATTCTCAAGCAGGGTTTTATGGAACCCCAGGGCTCGGCTATGGTTGCTACGGGTTACATGAGTCACCCTGTGAACAATTGACTTCACATTTGATTATGCCCACATAGTTCCAAGACCAGTGACACTTATGAGAGCCAGCAGCATGACACCAATTACACTGGGGAACAATTTTAAACAATTTTTTTGTTGAATTTTTAAGCCTTTTTGCACTAAAATAGGTATGCTGACCCAGAAAGTGCAGTTGGTTTTCTTCTATCACGTCAGTTTTTTTCTCTACCGCTTATATTAATGCAATTACAGTAGCGTGGATTTGTATAGACTGTTCATTTACATGCAAGACAATGTGGTCAGAGGTTGTGGGCTGGTCTACATAGTGAATAAGCAAAATTTATTTTTCCACCTACACACGTATTTCCTTTCTTTTCCGTCATGCCTGGCTTTGCTGTTTTTCGTCTTAAGTGCTTAAACAACCCTGATTCATTTTGTTATATCTTTGGCAGTTTCACCATTCCCAGTCAAAGGCCAAGCATCAGCACATTTGTAGAGCAAGCCATATTTCAAAGTTAAACTTGGTGATCAAGATAAGTCTTGTGCCCCTCATATTTGCCCTGATTTAATAAAGTTCCCCAAGCCTGGAGAGAATACACTTTCAACAGTGAAGCTGAGTAATTGAGCAAACCTGAAATGTATTTCCTGAAATCAAGCTATTTGTTAGCAAATGTTTTCAATCCTGGATCAGATCCATTCCAGGTTTGCTGGATCACCCAGCTTCACTGATTAAAGTGTATTCTCTCCAGCCTTGTAGAACTTTAATAATTTAGGGCCAAGGTATGCAAACAGTGTGTTGAGGGTTTACAGATGTGGACAAAGGAACACATGATAAGATGCCATTTGGTATACCTAAGGTTTGGCGAGAGCCAGGAGATCATTTCAGTGACTTACTTTTGTATTGTGAAAACTTTGGGATATATCAAGTAAAATAAATGTAACATAGAGTATCCTAGTCTACCATTGGCTATACACCCAGTGGCTCATTCAAATGAACTTCCAGTGCTGGTTTTTGTTACACTACCCTCTATTGAAGTACATAAATATGGTGATGAACTAGGTGACAACAATGATGAAGAAGTTGAAATTGAAGAGTACTCTGTTCGTAAGGAATTTCATCAGCATGAGTTAAGTGATTTGGCACGTGATTTGGGACTATCGAAGAAGGCTTCAGAACTCCTAACATCAAGACTGCATGAGAAAAACTTACTTGAAAAAGGAGGGAAGGTATTGTACTTTCAAACCAGAGAAATTGCATTTCTGCAGTACTTTAGAACTGACAGTGTCTTTGTGTATTGCCATAACATACCTGGTTTAATGGAAGAATTGGGAATTCCAATCTATAACTCAACTGAATGGCGACTATTCATCAATAACTCAAAGCAGAGCCTAAAGTATGTCCTCCTTCACAATGGCAATATATTGGGTCAATCCCAATTGGCCATTCAGTTTCTCCTTGTGAAGAATATGCAGACATAAAGAGATTCATTGAGTTGTTGCAATATCACCAACACAATTGGGTCATCTGTGTTGACCTTAAAATGGTATGCTTCCTTCTTGATCAGCAACACGGATGCACCAAAAATCCCTGTTATCTGTGTATGTGGGACTCATTTTGACATTTCCTAACCTGTCATTTGAAAAAATAAAGGCCGGTGTGTTTGGTGGTCCACAGATTCAGAAGCTCATCAAAGATGAACGTTTCATCAGGACAATGTCAGAAGTCGAAAAGAATGCTTGGTTATCATTCAAAGCCATTGTCAAGGACTTTCTTGGAAACACACAAGCAAATACTTACATGGAAATTGTTCAGAAACTCTTGGAGAGCTTCAAAATGCTTAGTTGCAATATGAGCATTAAGGTGCATTTTCTGCATAGCCATCTTTCTAATTTCATGGAAAACCTTGGTGCAGTCAGTGATGAGCAAAGTGAACCATTTCACCAAGATTTGAAGGTCATGGAAGGCCAGTATCAGGGTAGATGGGATGTGCATATGATGGTTGACTATTGTTGGAGCATCTAGTTTGATTGTCCTAACACTGAACACTCTAGGAAAAGCTATAACCGTAAATGTTTACCTTAACCGCTTACCCGATTACTTTTCAAATGTTTTCCTGTAAAAAAAATGTCATAGAGTAACAATAAATCCTTTGTATGAACAAAAGAAATTTAAATAGTACAGTCAAGTTATTATTTCAATATTTTTTCATTGTATGTAAAATTTGTTTGTTTTTTGAAAAAATGGAGGGTATCCTGTATCGTTAAAACTGGATGTGATGGCAAAAAACTGGGGCCATTTCTGGATTCATCACCCAAAAATTTTTAAAAAACAAGTGTAAGATCTAACTCAACAAAAACATGCGTTCTCCAGTGTTTTCTTGATCTTTCTGAAAGAGTGGTATTCTGTCCACCACTGCAAGATTTCTTCCCTGTAAACACTGATATAAGGTGCAAATTTTTCCACTGATCTCTAATCAATTGGTTTTTCTTAGTGTTTTCCCAAAATTTCTTTAAAGTTCTTTAGGAGTTCCTTTGGGGTAAAAAGTCTGAGAAAAGCTGAGTTAGAAGGTTTGTACCAGTTAAAGATCTTTGTCTAAAAGTGTACAAATATAGTACTTAACTGACTGACTCGTGGGTAGGGCAGTTATGCTGGTAATGAGTGGTCAGCAAGATATTCATTTTTGTTTTCTTTTTCATGGACAATATGGAGATTCCCTAAAATGGATCTCCAATGGTTTTGGTTTTGTATAGGATTTTACACATTTTTTTGTGTGGTCACTGGGACAGAAATGAAGAAAATCTCCCTATGAGATATAGGCAACAATAACATGCTCTAGTAGTTGAAGAAGAGTTATAACCTCTGTCAGGTTTTTATTGCAAGTGTCCCATTGGGATGTGTTTCTTTGTAGTCGCAGGGATAGAAACTCTTTCTAGTATGTTTTAAATCTTTTAAATTCATTACCATCACAGCTTGATATATACAGCGGAAATGAGTATGTATATGTGTGGATTACTTGGGGTGTTACCACCATCTGGTGTAAATCTTTTGTCAAAAGTCCTTTTTGAAATATATTTATTGAAAAAACATTGACCTGTTCCAAACTTATTACCCCTGCTGTACAATTTTCTTGGCCAGCTAAAAAAATTAGTTTGTTCACTGCCTCCACAACACAAAAGGCACATGTGCAGTGTTCCACAGAAATAGTGATAGACACAGGCAAAGAACTAGAATAGACACCCTGAATTAAACTTTTGTATTGAATAAAGGAACTCGACCAATTAGGAGACATAAAAGATGGAGTTTGATGAAATCAGAAGCTTTTTAAAGAAGGTAGGTAATACACACAGTAACACAAACACTGAAGATTTGCTTACACACACTGCAGTGTGCTGCAAGAAATAGGTTTTATTGTGTGTAGGTATTAGGCACTCTATTCAAAATAAATTGCCTGTCAAAGCACAAAAATGGTAGTACAGCGCTTGTTTTTGCACTTTACCACAGCTGCATTATATTGTAGAAATACATTTGACTGATAAGTTTGAATTATTGTGGGTATGCATTCCAACCCATATCCACAGTGCAGTACTTCACTTTACTGTTAGAGTGTGATTGAGCCCTGCTGCAAACACACTTAGTAACACAAACACTTAGTTTGCAACCACTTGACTTGTGCTATACATAGTATGTACACATAAAAGAGAATCAGGGTAGCAGTGACCATAATATAATTTCATTTAATGCAGGGTTGTCAAGCTCAAATACACAGAGGGACGAAATGAAAAACTTAAGACCAAGTCGGGGGCCAAACTTGAAAATGTATTGAAAAATTGAGGATGTTTTTCCTTCTCATTAGATATAAAACATTTTCATATGGAAACAAAGAGGTTTTGCTTAACATTCAATCTGGAACAAGCCTATATTAGAGAAAGAGGCCTAAGAATTTTTTTAAAATTTTATTTATGAAAAAATCTTATGCCTCTTTATTTGTAGCCTTCTGATTTAAATTTCAATGGTAACATTTTAGCACAGGCTAACAATAATATTAACAATTTTCTTTTATGAAAATCCAACAATTCAAGTCCATGCCTTGGAGTAGCAAGGAAAACTACATGAAGAAAACATTTATTCTTTTATTTAGCATTATAGAATACATGTTTGTGCACAAAGCTGAGGGTCTCAGGACAGCAGCAGAAGGGGAATATTTGAATGATTATATTTGCAAACAGTGGGATATAATAAAACAATATACATTTTCTTTATTTTAAAATGTGAAGTCAATTACTCTGTATATATATTCCAATGTCTGTAAAAATTTATTATGCCGCCCAGTGCTGGGATCATGGCACAAGTCAGGTTTTCCCGCTGTTTGTGTCTGTTGCATTTAGCGTTTAAGCATATATAAATGGCCATAAATGCTATGCTTAGTGAGATTAGGCAGTTAGGATTTAGAAAATATGTTAGTTTATACTTACTACGCTTTCAAAGTGATTTTGGAATTCAAATAAGACTTTTCCATAGACGCAAGTGATGCTGCTACTACAATTCCCAGCATTACATGCATCTATAGAACAGTCCAATGCGGGGCCACGCATAGGCCGCTGGTCTATAGATGCCAGTGATGCCGGGAATTGTGCTAGCGGCATCACTCACTGCAATCCGTAGTAGCGGCGGGCCTGCTGTAATTAATTTTAGAAATTATTTTGGGGGCCAAAAAAAAGACGTTTCGGGCCAGATTTTGACACCCCCTGCCCTAGAATATGACCTAGGCCAAACTCCAGATACCTAGACAATGCTTTGAGCAGAAATACAACTAAGACTCGAATAGATGCGTTGAAAACTGCGAAGGGGCGGCATAGCGACTAGCACTCTTCCCTTGCATTGCCAGGGTCTTGGGTTTAAATCTTGAGCAGGACACAAGTATAAATTTTCTCTCCCAAATTACAAAACCACACTGCTGGTCAACTTGGCTTTTCTCCAAAAAAAATGCCTTTAGATTGTGGTAGTAACAAAAGATTGTGAACCCCTCTGTGGAAATCTGTAAAGTGCTGCATAATATGTCAGTATAAATGCGTGATAATGATGGGGAGACTTATAGCAGGTCAAATTCAGTTACTTCCATTGCTTGTTTTAAAAAATGCCTTTATTTGTTATTAATGATTATAGAGCTGCATTAGTTTGTATCCTTTATATCTGTAGGCTTTACCTATGTACTTTTATGCTCCCTTTATTGCTAATGCATAGTGGTCATCAACATTTGTGCTACAAGCACTGCATCACTGTTGTTCTGGAATGTTACAATCAACAAAACAAAATTAAAAACTATACTAAATGGAAATAAATAATGTAGGATTTGTGTGTGTATTTTTCTAATATTATTCACAAATTGGTGTTTATATGTGTAACAAACACTTGGGAGATGTTTTGGTAAAAATTATCTTATTGGGTCCTGGTTTGATAACATTTTTTGAATTATATCCTTGAGTAAAAAAACTTATTTAGGAACCGTTGCTCAATGCAAGTACAAATTTCAAGTACAAAAGTACAAAATCAGCCATATTGGGTAGCATGACATTTATAGCATGACTAGCCCATAGTGGCTTCCACTAGTCATTGATGAAGTATCAGCCTGTGCCTTGTGGTGCATGGTATCTTCATTACATATTCCTAGTATGGCAGTGTTTTTCAACACGGGTTTGGAAAACCCTAGGGTACCTCCATAAGTTGCTAGGGGTTCCTTGAACAATGAGCAATGTGTTCTTCTCAGGTCAGTTACCACAGAAACAGAAATAGTTTTTTCATCTATAAGGGTGCAATTTCTCCCACTGGCCAGCAATGTAAGAGACATTCTTCCCACTCACCACCACATTATTGTACCGTGAGCTGTGGATATAGAATTTATAGTAGGGGTTCCTTATAACCTGAAAGTTATTTCAAGCATTCCTTGAATGTAAAAAGGTTGAGAAAGGCTGAGCTATACTGTATCTGCATTTCCGGTACAGTTTGCGTAACACACATTTTGCTTGGCATGTGATCAGTATGTCTAAATAGAAAATTGTAAACATTACCTATGTATGTTTAACCTATGCATATTTTTTTTATTCAAGGTATACTGCTGTACCATCTATGTTGGGGCTCTGTTAGTGTTAGTTTGTGGTTGAAGATTGCAATGGCTTTTGGGCTAGGACTATTTTTTTGGTTTAACATTATTTAACACTGGGGGCTGTATTTCTTTTTTTTCTTTTTGGGATTGACAACACTGTTTTATGCCTTCAAAGCTAACAGTTTTGGCTCTGCACACTGATATCTATTGTGGTTCATATATATATAGTGTGCTCCTTCTTTTCACCCTCATTAACAGAATTGTTACGTTAATAAAATTGTTGTGTGTTTTACCAGTGATTTCCTTAGTGGGAATCTGTGTCTTACTACACAATGCAGACAAATAATAGCTGGTGGAAGGGGTTTAACTAACTTAAAAACAGAAGACAGCCATAGGTAATTGCCTCAAGTAATGATAAAAAGCCTTCTTTGACCAAAATCCAAAAAAATTAGCTAATATGCTGGATGTCCTCTAGCCATTACTCCAGATTCTAAGTTTACTGTGTGCACTGAAATCTGACTAAACATTTTTTGGTATAGAAGAAAGCCTGTTGTATTGTGTCAGGCCGAAGGCAAGGCTCAGCTTTGAAGTATATCAAACTGCTAATTCTAAGATCTTCTCTAAATCCTTGAGCTGTTGGCAACACCAACTTTGGATTTACCTTTTGCTATTGTCCCTGATCACAGTAGTTATCAAGGCAATTAAAGAGAAACCATTTCCCCAAAGGCAAGCTAAAAATTTAAGATTTAGTTTTTAGTTAATCTCATTAACTGGGTATGGTGAAGGCTAGGCTTTTATTCCTAATTCTTTTCTCTAAAAAATGCTTTCCTTTGCCAATGCAAGAATAGATGCATTTGTAAAGATATGCTCTTTTAAAGGAGCAGAAAGTAGGAGCAAGCCAAATGGGGCGTGGAAGACCATTCCAGATAGTCGGGGCACCTCTAGAAAAGTCTTGGAGCCATGCATGTGATGGGGTTATGAGAGAGGAAGTCATTATTAGAAGAGAGGGGCTTGGGGTGTATTTTTGTATCAGGTCAGAAAGGTAAGTGGGAAAAGAACTGTGGAGGGATTTGAAGGCATAGCGCAGGAGCTTGAATTTGATTCTAAGGTGAAATGGAAGCCAATGAAAAGAACTACAAAGAGAGGAAGCAGATAAGAAGTGGTGGGAAGGATGGATAAGTCTGGCTGCAGCATTCATAATAGATTGTAGAGGAGAAAGTCAGGTTAGTGGACTACCAGAGAGGTGGATGTTAGTGTTCCAGAGGAGAGATGATAAGAGTGTGTACAAGGAGTAAATTGGGAAAAGGGAAGGGCAAAATGTGGCAAAGGGAAGGGCAAAGGTGACGTCAAGGCAACATGCCTGATGGGAGGGACGAATAGCCATGTTATTAACAGTCAGGAATATGTCAGGGGGAAGATGATGAGTTTTGTTTTATCCAGGTTGAGTTTCAGATATTTGTCTGCCATCTATGGTGAAATGGCTGACAGGCAGCATAAAACCTTATTATGGACTGAGGGAGACAAGTCAGGAATGGACAGATAGATTTAAGTGTCATCAGCATACAGATGGTACTGTAAACCAAAGGAGGATATGAGGCTACCGAGTGAGGAGGTGTAGATTAGATGTAAGATGTAAAGGGGTGGTCAGTGTCAAAATCTGGGAGGAGTAGGGAAAAGTTGCCTTGTGACTTAGCTCTGATGAGGTTGTTGGACACTTTACTAAGCGCTGTTTTGGTGGAATAGGCAGCTCAAAAGCCAAACTGGGATGGATCACAGAGAGAGTTTGAAAACATATAGGAGAAGGGAGATGGGACAGTAGCTAGAAGGAAGCAAGGAGTCTAGTGAGGGTTTCTTCAGGATAGGGAGAATAATGGCATGTTTGAAAACTGAGGGGTAGATGCCAGTAGAAAGGGAGATGTTAAATAGTTTGGTTACTGTAGGAGCAAGGCTGGAGGAATGGTCACAGAGTAGATCAGAAGGAATTGGGTCAAGCGGGCAGGTAGTAGATGGCGATGATGAGAGAAGATAGGAGACTTCACCCACAATAACAGGGCTGAGGGAAGTTGGTGATGATTTACAGGTGGAAGAGGTGGATATGGTTGGAGTGGCACGGTGAGCAGAGACATTGTGTCTGAGTGTGACAATTTTATCTATAAAGTAGGTGGCCATATTTTGGGCAGAGAAGCTAGTTGTGAGGGGAGCAGGTGTGGGGTTTAGGAGAGATTCAGTTGTTGAGAAGAGGCTGCGAGGGTTGGAACCCTGAAAAGATACGACAGCGGAAAAATTAGTTTGCTTGGCGATAGTGAGTTTACAGTTAAGGTTTTGTAGTTTGGCTTTGCAGTCCATGAAGTCAGTGCTGAGACCAGATTTCCTCTACTTGCATTCAGCGTCACTCAGCTGTAGATGTTTGGTGTGATTGTTGTGCCAAGGTTGGGGGTTAGCAGGACGGGGGTTGTGGAAGGTGGCAGGGGCAAATTTATCTAGGGCCAAAAAAAGGGTGTAGTTGAATTGAGTGGCAGCTTTATGTGGAGATTATATTTTAGGAATAGTGAGGGTTAGGGACATAGGGCAGTTTGAGAATAGGTTGTGGTCAAGGTTACGGATATCTCTCTGCCATTAACTGGGTTTCGGATGTGGCAATGGAGGGCAAGAATTAGTTAGGATGAAGGTTAGGAGGTTGTGGTCAGAAAGGGGAAATAGCGAGTTTTCAAGGTGGGTGAGATTGCATAGTTTGTAAAATACCAGGTCCAGCGATGTGTATGGGGCGTTTATATTCTGTGTCCATCCAAAGGAGGAGGTAATAGTGAGCAGTTTGGATAAGGAAGGCTGGTTGGGGTGATCCACTGCAACAGTCACTGAGAATGAGGTAGGGCAAGTCATGGGAAAGGTAGACAACAGCAACAATGAGAGGAAGGGGGTGGAAAAGTTGGATGGAATGCACTTCAAACAAGTTGAAAATGGGAGAGGGTGGGGTGGGAAGCACTTTGTATGTACAGTTGGGGCAGAGAATGAGACCCACACCACCACCTACTCTGTTGCCAGGTCTAGAGGTATGTGTGAAGTGCAAGCCTCCATAGTAGAGTGCAGCAGCAGAGGCAGAGTCTAAAGGAGGAAGACCACATTTCAGTGAGAGCCAGGAAGTTCAGGGATTTAGATAGGATGTAGATAGGGGTTAGTTTATTGCTGACAGATCTGTCATTCCATATACTGCCAGAGAGAGGGGGTAAGAATTTTTGAGTTTGGTGAATGAGGTTAGGAGGAGGGAGTAGCTTGCTGAAAGGGTAGGGAAGAGAGATACAGTGTGTGTGTGTGTGTGTGTGTGTGTGTGTGTGGGGGGGGGATGAGATGTCACCAGCATTTGTAGCAATAGAGAAAAAAGGTGCAGGAGAGCGTAGGAGCAGGGAGACAAAGAGTTAACAGAGTGGGGATGAGGAGAGGGAAAAGAACCAGCAGAATGTGAGAATGTGTAGAGGGTGAATGAAACAAGCTAACAGTTAATAGTAAATCATGAGAGTACATTAGACAATGTGGCAAACTGTGAGAAGCAGCTGTAGTAAGGATTGTAGTGAGGCATACAACTGTACATATATAGAGCTGTCACCAAATGAGGTCTGTCAACTTTTTATATCTTGAAGAAGTAGGTAGCATATGTACATAGTGTGATGTATACTATAGGACTCCATATATAAAACAGGGAATCAGACATTCCCTCAAACATTCCCTCTTGTGAATCTTCTAGGTCCATGATTTACAATGGCAGTAACTGATTACCACCAGAGAATGTTTTAGAAAATACCTGATTCCTTGAGAGCCCATAGACTTGTAGGTGTTGCAGTTTTAATTTCTGCCAGCAGTATTTGTGGCATTTAAAGTGTAAATGTTAAAAAAAAAAACAACCAAGCAAAAGTGGAGTTGTTGCCCACTACTGGTAATTGGATTCCTTTTTGCATTTGGAATATGAACATACGGTAGTTGAGTTAAAGCTCTATCTTTGTTGAGTTTTTATACATTTGCTCAACTGACATTTCCCCAATAAATATTCCCTCATTTTTCTGCTTGAAAATACATGGGTTCAAAACGAATAAACAAGTCTTCAAAGTCTTAAATTGGCATTACATAATGACTCCATCCATATGATTGTAGTGTCCCCCTGGAAACAGATTCCGCATAACGTAAGTTTGGGTGTTTTCCTAATGTGACAGGATTTAACATTAGTAAGACACTCTTTAATGTGTTAGACAAAAAAACAAACATGTTATTTCCTAATTACTTTACATCAAGGGTTACTGTGAAAATATAATAGATAATTAATATAATTTAGAATATAAAAGATAATAAATAATTGGTTTGGCACAGTGCCCAAAAAACCCAAACCTTGATACACAGCTAAATCTGTAGGTCAAAGGCATCTAAAGAAAATTGGAATGTTCTCTTAAAATTCCCCAATTAAACTATATAATGGGCCATTTGTTGAAAAATGTGGTATGGTTTTCAAAGGAAAATCAGGAGTAAACTGGTTCGGTATATGGCTACTCTTAGTTCAAATAGACAGAGAAAACTTTAAATATGTGGACACATTTCCTTTTGGGTATGCAGGCTTAATAACACAAGCAAGTGGTTTTGCTGCCAAAGTCATGTGAAATTCAGTTGTCAAGGTAACATAAGTTCCTATATTTCTATCTTGATAGGTACCTTTTAAGACATCATGTTATTAATTTGTTTAGGCCAGTGTTTCTTAACCAGGGTTTCTTCTAAGGTTGTTGGGTTCCTTGAGCAATTAGCAATTTGTGCCCCTCAGATCAGTTTAAGTGACACCAATGATCTTTTTGGCTACCTGTAAGGGTAACACTGTTCCCACTAGCCAATAATGTAAGTGACATTCTTCCTATTGATCACTATGCTAATTTACAGTGAGCAGTAGATAAGGTAATTATAGAAGGGATTACCTGAGGTCTTAAGAAAATTATTTCAAGGGTTCACCTTGTTAAAAAGGCTGGTTTAGGCCAACAGGTTATATTGTGTAAAAACAATGTGCATACTCTGCTTATATGTGTGTTTATGGGAATGGAAGGTGTAGCATAGTAGACTATCAACAGATTCCTGAGAACAGTAGTAACACTCCAGCAGGGTTAATTTATCCTTCCATCAAGATCACTCAGCCAATAGCTGTTTGTAGATATTACAGTATACACATGGACAAATGGTAAGTTACAGATCCAAGCATTGATGGCTTAATCGAATGATAATAATGTTAATGTCAATTAGCATTTAATTAACAATTAATTAATGTCAATGCCTGCTCCCTCTTTCCTGAGTAGAAAAAAAGCATTGTGTGTTGCATGTAGCAGATGCATTTACCAGTATCTTTATGTTTTTAGTTAGTTTATGATAATGGTTAAAAAATATCATATTTAGCAGTAGTGCCTTACAAAACATTAGGAAATTATTAATTTACTACTCCCTGCATGGTGTTTAGTTGTGTGCATGTTTGAAGAAGTAAAAGATTTTGTGTGTGGTTAAAGGTGTCAGGATTTTAAGCTGTCAGACATCAATGGAGCAATAAATGAATAAAGCACATGTATTTTGGCATGGCACAGCAGGAGTAAGGGTTGTGCACTTGTTATGTGCAATAATGTTTGACATATCCTTGTGGAATAAATCACCAAAAGATTCCGTAAAAACGGTCCATCTTGGTGACTGGATGGTTTTACCCATTGTACTGAAGATGTTCTGTGAGTTTGTAACTCTCCCATTGGTATCAAGGAAATGGTTATTTAAGTGGAGTAGAGATTGAGTAGTAATGAACGTTAAATGTTGTGATAATTTTTTTTATAAAAAATCATTTTCTGCCTAACCAGACACATTAATAAAATGAAGCTTGGTCGATTTTGGAAGGAAGTTGCAGTTTCTACCACTACAACACAGCATGTAAACATCACACTAAAAAGGTCCTTGATATTAACTTCCAGAAAGCAATAGCAGAAGGCGTGTTACATGCAGACATCAACTAAGCCTAACAATTAGGTGCTAACTTATAGGGCTTATACATTTCCAAATGCACTATGACTAAATAGCAGGAGCAGTCCAATAGAAGAACTTCAGCTATCATTTATTACCTTCACATTTCTGGTACAAAAATATAGGATCAGTGCACAACACGCTCAATGCCTTAATGTAACATGCCATTTGTTTGATGCCTTTATATACCAAAATGTTTTAATCCTATCATAGGCATTTTATACCCCAATAAAAGGAAATTCATGTAATAGTATTCTTTCTGTATGGGATCTAATGGTAACCATGAATAAATAAACAATTGTGCACTATATTTCCAAAAGCCACTACAAATTTCTTTGACTTTATGCTAAAAAGCTCTGAAATTTGCCTATTCATTTCATCCAATACAAAAATTGATTCTTTTTGAAGCAGCAAACACTACTACATTCACTAATATTTTCCTGCTTTCTCATCTAGAAAGTGCAGTGAAGATCAGAGAGAAGTGAACTGCACAGAAAAAAGTGATCCTTTCCAAAATAAAAATGAATCCAACTTAAAACTGTCTCTGCTTTAATATAGTAAAGCTATTCAAAACTAAAGTGTCTTGCCAAGAGAACATATTTTTCTTAAGCAGGCTCTTAGCCAAAAGGGATTTCCTGCTTCCTACTTGAACTACCTTTTAGAATAAATTCATATATTTAGGCATGTTGTTAAAGCAAGGGCAGATTGACTGCAGGCCATTAATATCTTTGATGATACAGTGCCAACATTCTTCACCAACATGTAAAGCAACTGTGAAATGTTACCTGGGCCTAAGATGTGTGTGTATATAGAGCATCGCAATGTGGAAGGAACACATCCTGTAATATTCATTGTTCATACTACAAGATCTAGCACAGACAACTATCCTGCAAACCCTTACTTAGAAGTATCCAAGCATATAATGGTTTGCTGCTCTTTTTTGCTGCAGTCTTGTTTTAGGGCTGTCTATCATATAATTTGTTTTGCAGTTGACCAAGCAAAAGTATACTAATTCCATTGAACGTTTGATCTTATTACAATATTGTGAAGCAGTCTTCTAGTTACATGACTGTTGTTTTCCTGAAGAACTTAATAGCTTCAGTGAACTGAAAACTAGTTCAAATAGTGGAAGATCCTGGGAAGCGTTTGAACTATTCTTTTCAAGACAAACTTACAACCAATTTTTTAGCAATTATTTGCATTTACTGGGTCTGAATTTGTAAAGCCAGTTCCTTCAGGACATAATAAACATGATTAAAAAAACATAAGACTCAAATTTACAAAACAGTCATAGATTCTTGGATCATCCAAAAGAACAATTTCACATGTTTAGAATATACTGGTGACCGAGTGAGAATAAAGTAGTAAGTACACTAAGTGTTGCCATCCCAGTTTACCATGAGTGAAATAGAGAAATGCAGAAAGGCCCCAGCATCCAGCATCTGACTTTGACTTTGACTCTTACTTTGACTTTGAGTTTAGTCTCTGTGTGAAGGACCTTAACATTAGCAAAAAAAATTTTTGTTTAATAATGAACTGATTTAACAAATAAACACGTGTTCCTTTGTGTACGCAATAATTTCAGCCCATTACTGCCTACATTTTGGAAGCCATTCCAGATTGACAAGCTAAGATGTTTCTGTCCATACCAGGAAAGAAGGTGGAATATGTGTTTATAGGTCATTCAGTTCTATCTTTGTGCTGATACAAAGAAAAATACCCACACAAAAACTACAAAAAAACAAAACACAAATTCGAATAACTTATTGTAAACTAATCCCAATTATATGTATATATAAAGTTCTTGTTTACCTTAAGTTCAAATAGGTGTTTGTCAACCACATGGGTCTAAGATCCAAAAAGGATAGCTAGAGGAGACTTTGCCTTTTTAACTGTAGATTAAAACACCTCACATTTTACATGTTTACAGCTGCCTTGGCTGGTATAACTTTAAAGGAAATAATACACAAATACAATTTTATTACTCTGCTTCCAAAAAATCCTATTGTTTCAGTATATGTTTTTAAAATTGTTTAGCATCTGTTTTTACTTATCAGTTAATGTAGAGAGTGCATACACTCTTTTGCTAATGACTTAAATATTATCATGACTGCACAGTTAAAAATTGAAGTTTAATCTGTTTAAATTTATCTTTCCACTGTTCTTCCCCATCTAACCTCAATAACATCCAAATGAAATGTTTCTGTTTTCATTAGAATTATGGCTTGTGGAAAGGACTGGCAGGGTCCTGGAAACAGTAAGCCATGTGGTGCTAGGCCTCAAAAGGTAAAAGAACTGGAATCAATGAAAAAAAGTAGTGGGCCAGGGACAGTGAGGATAGGAAGAAAGTTGCTAGATGATGCTGGATGTCCTCCAGCTAGGAAATGATGCAGGCTATCAGGCCTGCTTCAGCTTCTAATACACACTTTGAGAAACATTAGTTCACAGAAATCAGAGTAAGCAATTTTAGTATAGGAGAGAATCCTGTACAACTTATAAAATGGAAGGTAAGGCTCATGGTGGTCTTTACCATATTGTAGATATGCAGTTTTAAAACTACACAGCTTCCTATCTACAAAGGAGTAATTTTACTTTATTTTACATATATTGGATCAATATTTGATATGTGTGTCCATCCTTTGTCTTTGAAAATACCTGATTTACTGACTCAGAATGACTATGCAGGTCAGCTAATTGTGACACAATTTGTCACACAGATATCTGCATGCTTGTTTCAGGTGTGACTGACACTACTTTTAACAGATCAGCTTTTCGGGGGCGTGGCTTGGTGGTCTCCGGGGATGGCCGATTGAATCTCCTGCTCTCCCGGCTCCACTGCCACCTGAGGCTTCCACATGGGCAAGCATAAGTGATCTAAGGGAGGGAGGCTTCCCCCCTCCTGAACGCAGCATCACAGCTCCTCTCAGTCCTCGATTTCGGGCTTTTATACAAGACACTCCAGCGGTTCCCCAGCATTCTAAGATGGTGCCGGCTTCCTCTCCTCCTCAGCACACGTGGCGTGCTGAGGAGTCTCCGGCTGCACGCCATCTCCCCACAGCAGCAGACCTAGTTGCAGCCTCTTCGGGCTCAGCAGTGGACAACCAGATCATCCTGCATTGTGACAAGGACGGCCAGGCTGCAGGGAATCTTGCTGGGGTAAGTCTCTCCCCCTGTTCTGAGCGCTCACCCTCTCCTGGGACTCACCATGATGGGGACATTTCTGTTTCACCTAATGCCCCTTGCTCCCCCCTGGATGATACTGTGCCCTTAGCCTTTAGACCTGGGGCGGTCTCCTCTCCCATGGAGGGGATGGTTTCACCTAATGCCCCTTGCTCCCCCCTGGATGATACTGTGCCCTTAGCCTTTAGACCTGACCTCTCCTATCCCGGGGACAGCTGGGGGCACCCATGCAATAACTAACCCTGCACCCTATAGACCGCTGAAAGCTGATTTCCCCCCCCCCCTGGGCCCTTCACCATGTGCACCCAGTCTGTCTTGTGGGACAGGTCCCTCAGGGACCCATGGTCCTGTGGAGCCATTTTATCCTCGCAAACAGGGTCAGGGCCCGGTAGCGGACGCTTTGCCACTCACATGGCAGACTAACCTTCAGATGTTGCCTACTAAGGCTGATTTTCAACTACTGATAACTGAGGTTGAGGCAATATTTCGCTCTGAAATTGGGGTCCTTCGCACTGATTTGCAGTCTTTGGCTGGGAGAGTGGAAGATATAGATGAAAATTTGCACCAAGATAGGGGGACATTGAGCTCCTTACACGCAAATCTCGGGATTATCATTTGAAGATCAGAGATTTATACCATCACATAGAGGATGGGGGGCCACAGGAATAATATTAGAGTTTGCGGGCTGCCTGAAGCCACCCGTAACCCAGACCTAAAATTGGTTCTGCAGGCTTTTTTTAACCACCTCCTGGGGCGCCCTTTCTCACAAGATGTGGGAATACTCATGGCCTATAGAGCCATTCGGCAACCTGCTTCGGCCTCAAGGCCACGTGATGTCCTTTGCCACTTAGCAGATGCAGATTTGAAAACTGAGATCATGGCTGCTGCACGGAATATGCGCAACTTGGAATTTGACGGGGCCCCCTTACAGCTTTTCCAGGACTTGTCATGGCACACCCTGCAACAACGGCGTCTCCTGCAACCACTCCTCACCTTGCTTCGGGATCAACGCATCCCCTATCGCTGGGGTTTTCCATTCTGCCTAACGGCCTGCCATGATGGGAGAACGGCTGTTCTACACTATCCGGAGGACTTACCTGCCTTCTGCCGAGATATGGGTATAGCCCTGGCCAAACTTCCTGGATGGGAGTCAGAAGGTCTCTTACCTTCTTCACCCCCGCCCTGGCAGACGGCCACGTCCAGAAGACGTCGGGCTCGGCGGTCTCCCCTACCTCCTCCTCCTCGAGACAGTGGACAGTCTTGATGGGGCCTGGCCCCCCATACCTCTAATGCCGCTCTGCTCTTTTGATGCAATTTTAGAATATATTGCTGCCCTACTCCTTAAATTGGTGCTTAACCTAATAATATTTTGCCTTAAAAATCCTTATAGAGCTATATTTTTTACGGTTCATTATAGTAGAAGCAATTATGTAACTGGATAGTACTTGATTGGCGGTACTTGTAGTTTCTTCTACCCTACCCTAGGGACCGTGGCCTTTGGCCTGGATGGGATGTCATCTTGCTTAGTTACTATGACCTCTTACCTTTTATGGGCTGCTATATGGCTTATGCTGGTCTACCATTGTCTAGATTGTATTTTTTACTGCTTTATGCGTAGGTCCGGGTCTGTGACTTGGCCTAGGTTTTTCATGAATATGCCTTAGCACACCACGGTTTACTAAATGTTGCATAGCCTGATTTTGTTTACCTAAATAAGTGCTGCGCTCTTATACTGTACTATGTTGTATATTTGCCCCTTTTTTACGAATGCCGCTGGGTTGCCTTTTTGCCCCTGGGGGGGGGGCTCTGCGCCGGGACTGATTTGTTCGGCCGTGATGGGGAGCCCCTCCGTGGAGGCTATGCTGATGTTTGCTAGCTGGTGCCACCATTGTTATGATGACCGGGGATTTTCCTGGTGATTATTCCGGAGATTGCTGGGTCCTTGACCCCTTTGGGAGTATTAAAGTGTTTGTCAAGGATGTTTCTTCCCTGCTGCCCCTTTTTGAGGCACGGGGACAGGGAGAAACTGGACACCCCATGGTCGCTAAGGTTGCGACTACCTTACCTTGGTCAGTTGTTTATGTGTATGTTTTTGTTTTTTACTGTGATTTTGTTTTTTATTGTGATTGTCTTCCCTTGGTAATACCCACCAAACTCCCCACCTTCCCCCATGGGGCAATTTTCATATCCTCTGAAATGCACTTTAGAGCAAAGGCTTGATCTGTACTCAAAGACCTATGTGCAACGGAAGGGTTTGCACATAACTCACTTTATCTCACTTCATTATGGCTGCTAGAATTTTATCCCTTAATGTGCGGGGCTTGAATTCCAACACTAAAAGGAAATTGGCACTTAGAGAATTTAAACGCCAATCGGCGGAGGTAGTCTTTTTACAAGAGACACACTTTGATAGCATGGGTACCTTTAATTTCGCCTCCAAATATTACTCAGGAGTTCAGGTGGCTAATTCCCCCTCTAAAAAACGGGCGGGGGTTGCAATTCTAATTCGGGATTACTTTAAATTCTCCCCCACACGTACAATCGCTGACTCTGAGGGAAAATTTTTTATCCTGCACGGTACCCTCCGAGGTGTCCCTCTGACATTGTGCAACCTTTACGCTCCCAACACAGGTCAGATCAAGTTTATTACTAGGACTCTGGCCCTTCTGGATGAGTTCACTCACACCTATCTGGTGGTTGGGGGTGACTTTAACTCTATTTTCTCCCCTACTCAGGACAGAATGTCTGTGTTTACATCTCCCCCACCTCCAACTGTTCTGCAGCACTCCAAATTCTTTAGACAGCTCATCAGACGCCATCAATTGTATGACAGCTGGAGGATCCAGCATCCCACAAGTAGACAATACTCCTTTTATTCTCCCCCCCACAAAACGCTCACCCGCATTGATTACTTATTTGTTAATCTACCAATACTGAGAAATAGTGCCTCCGCGGATATACACCCTATTTCATGGTCGGATCATGCTCCGATCACCCTGGATGTTTTATTTGCCCCCTCTAAGACTAGGATCTGCCACTGGAGACTGAATGATTTTCCCCTTAAAAATGAAGACACTAAATTATCACTCACTGCGGGCATACAAAACTACTTTACTGAGAATAAAGGTTCAGTGACACACACCTCCACCCTTTGGGAAGCTCACAAGGCGGTGGTCAGGGGTCAATGTGTGGCCCTAAGCTCCCGTATTAAAAAGAACTCCACTTTACAGTGCACCTTGACAGAGAAGGCATTAAAGGTGGCAGAGGAATGACTCCATCCATCTCTGGCTCATCTGCGGGAGGTGACTTCCCTCCGCTCCAAATTACGGGCCCTAGAGTTGAGGAAAGTTAGCTGGCTGATGCAAAGAACCAAACAAATCTATTATCACAAGGGCGACAAAGCAGATACGCTATTAGCACGTAAACTGAGGGACACACAAATGAACTCATCCCCTATGGCCATTAAGGATGCGAAAGGTGTTCTGTGATATGACCCCTCTCATATAGCCTCTCGGTTTGAACAATCATATACACACTTGTACCACACGGTACATCAGGCACAAAGTGATATGGGCCCCAGGCTACAACCTACTATTGACTCATATCTAGCAGACCTGAATCTTCCCTGTTTGAAGGCGGAACACCTGTAACACCTTAACAGCCCAATTACTAGAGAGGAGGTTTCGCAGGTTATTTCTCACCTCCCTTCACATAAGGCCCCAGACCCTTGCGGGTTACCATACCTATATTACAAAACCTTTTTGCCACACTTACTCCCCTATCTAGTGGATTTATTTAATGATTTTTTACAAGGTAAACCTGTTCCGCCTTCCATGTCATGCTCCCATATCACCGTTATTCCCAAACTAGGTAAAGATCCTTTAGAGTGTACTAATTATAGGCCTATTGCATTGCTAAATTCGGATCTCAAAATCTATTCTAAAATTCTAGCTAATAGGCTCTCCAAATATATGCCATACCTAGTGCACAGGGATCAAACTGGCTTTATCCCATTTCGCCATGCCAGTGATAATACTCGCAGAGTAATTAATATTATTGATATTCTTAATAAACGCAAGCTCTCTTCACTGATACTCAGCTTAGATGTGGAGAAAGTGTTTGATAGACTTAGCTGGCAATTTATGTTCTCCACGCTGTCCAAAATGGGGTTCTCTGGACCGTTCCTGGGCGCTATACGTTCCCTCTACTCTTGTCCATCAGCATCAGTCAAACTACCTCATGCCTCATCAGCGCAATTTCCAATTAAAAATGGTACGCGGCAGGGATGTCCCCTGTCCCCCCTGCTCTTTGCACTTAGTATTGAACCACTTGCAGGGAAGCTCCGAGCTAATCCCAATATTCAGGGAGTCCTAGTGAAGGGCTCCTCCTACAAAATCTCATTATATGCAGATGATGTACTCCTTACATTGAGGCAGCCTCCTACCTCCCTCCCGAATTTATGGGCTGAATTGCACACTTTTGGTAATGGCTCAGGCCATAAGGTGAACTCCAAAACAGAGGCCTTATCACTACACATGTCACCCTCACAACCTTTGGCGCTACAAGGTACTTTTTATGGCGGGATTGCTCCCTAAATAATTTGGGCACTCAAATTACAGCCACATATAGCCAACTGTATGCCCGAAACTTTCCCCCGCTATTTCAGGAGATATACAATTACCTGAACAAATGGAAGGGGGACTCTCTGTCTCTTATAAGCCGTATAGCATCTGTGAAGATGATGCTATTACCCAAGCTCCTCTATTGATTTGAGACCCTTCCAGTCCGGGTCCCTGTTCTGACCCTGAGAAAGCTACAAGCTGGCTTCTTGAATTTTATTTGGGCATATAGGAGACATAGACTGTCCAAGACAGTGGTTTATACACCCAAAGATCTGGGAGGCCTTGGGGCCCCGGATCTTGTTAAATATTATATAGCGACCCATCTTCGATTTCTGCCGGCATGGACTAAATTGTTTTCCTCCAGTGTCTGCTGGGAGATAGAGGAGGCTTGGCTCGCCCCTCTGCACCCCAACGTTATGCTATGAAGTTCTTCAATGCTACTGACAGATAGAGATTTACTCTCACCGATAGTGTTTATGAGGAATATCTGGAGAGCTCACAAACTTAAATATGGCCTTTCCGCCCCTGCCTCGGTACTTACCTCTATTATACACACCTCCCTGATACCCGACAGCCTTATCAGATCTATGTGGCTACCCTGGCTAGAGAAAGGGCTTTTTCATATCCAGGATATTTTGCATCCCTTGGAGCGGAGATTACTTACCTTACCAGAGTTGCAGGAGAAATTTGACCTCCCCCATACCTCTTTCTATGTATACCTGCAGATCAGGAATTTTGTCCTCTCTTTTCGGCAATCTCCGAGCTTTTCTCAAAAAACTCCCTTTGAAAGGTTGTGTACAGCTGGTCCTTACGCTAAGGGCCTTATCTCCTCTATCTACCGTCTTCTCCATGTGTCAA
This sequence comes from Pyxicephalus adspersus, assembly GCF_032062135.1. Lineage (NCBI taxonomy): Eukaryota > Metazoa > Chordata > Amphibia > Anura > Pyxicephalidae > Pyxicephalus > Pyxicephalus adspersus. The sequence continues at coordinate 94,185,585 of NC_092861.1, forward strand.
CAAGGGAGGCCGCTGGAAAATTTGCTTATATGTGTACTTGGGAAACTATATTGGGCCGCACCCTTAATGGGGAGAATTGGTCTGCCGTTTGGGAGGCAGCAAACAAACGCTCCATTTGTACTCTTTATAAAGAAAATTTATATACGATTTTGTTCCGATGGTACCACACCCCAGAAGTGCTCCATAGGCTGTTCCCAGAGGCCGACCCAACTTGTTGGGGCTGTAGGTCCCACCGTGGGACTCTAGAACACATTTTTTGGTTTTATCCTATTATACAAAGTTACTGGGATAAGGTTAACCAGCTACTGGGGGAGGTGACCAAATGCTGATCCACTTTAGATCCTCTACATCACCTGCTGGGATTTCCCTTAACAGGTCCTACCAACCTCATATCCAAGCTCACCACCCATATCTTGGTAGCAGCCCGCACCCTGATCTCCACTAAGTGGAAGTCTGTCTCCCCTCCATCATTAGAAGAACTATACGCCCGTATTCAGGATGTCTGAATGATGGAATACCTTACTGCTCTGCTCAGGAACACTGTCACTAAATTTGAACAGGTCTGGGAGCCATGGGATGATTATTATGCTCAATTGCAGATGTGATGGTCTTATTTTGCTCCCCTCCTTTTGTTATATAGTAAATCGCCTCAGAAATCGCTTTTCCTTTTTTCCTCCTTCCCCATCCTAGATGTTATGTCTTGTACACGGGAATTTACTGGTTTGTCATGTTTATTACCGGAAACCACATTGTATCATTTCGCACTCCACTATTGTTATTTCTTTTTGTAGCTTTTTATGTATATGTATGTATATATATATATTTATATATACTTGATTACTACTTTATGGTTTTGGTATTATGTTGCTGATGCTCCTGTATGCTGTGTTAGCATCCATGTTCTTTCTGTTTTGTTCCTTTTGTTGTATTTGTAAAACTTTTTAATAAAAAGTCAGTTTCAGAAAAAGAAAAAGATCAGCTTTTCATCCAATTAGCTTTTAGCAATCCAGTTAGCAATTAGAATTCTTCACAATGAGTTTATCAATGGCAGTTCATTCTCATTTTATGCCTGCTTTTAGGATTTTACAGGCCTATAGACCTGTTTACAAATAAATATTTATACCAAACGTGCTAATGATCAGCAAGGAAACATGTAGGTCAAAATATGATCATTCAATAAAATTAGAATCAGATGTGTGGGAAGATTGAAACTAGAAAAAAATTCCATGCTTTAACATCAAGAGGTTGTTGTTTCAGGCAGTTCAATGTAAAAAATCGCATACCATCCCATAGCTCTTTAACAGGATACATTTGTGTTTATTTACTACAATAATTTAGTCTGTTCAATTGACAAAATGAATTATGCATTTTCAAGGAATTTTCATTCAGCTTAGTGAATGAGGAAAACTCTGTTGACTAAATCACGTGCAAGCTAAAAATGCTGTTTTTTGAAGATCCTTGTGCATGGTTATGAAATTTTGCAAGCTGTAATTTTACCACATTCACTAAGCTATTTGAAATATTCCTTGTAGTGTGTTAAATCATTTTTAACTGAACAACCTACACTTCAAAAGTAAATGCACCCCTTTTTTGTCTTCTCAATAGAGTCTTCAACAGGCTGACAGTTCATGGAACTTTCTAGGTGTGCTGTCAAAGTTCTTCAGCAAAAACATAACTATGTAACTATAGTGTTTTACTGCAAAAAATGGTCAGTAGATGATACACATTGGGGTTAATTTATAAAGAAGAACAATCTTACTTATCAAAGTAAATTATCACCTTGCAAGGGAATTTTTATCAGAGCTTAGTAAGGTGTAAGGTGAAAATTCCCAAGTCAAAGTTCAGTGAAAACAATGTTACAAGGTGTAAATAATTACCTCTAAATGCCATGCAAACATGCAGGTAGGATGCACATTCCCTTGTAAAAGGTGATCAGGTAATAGGTGGTAGGTATTGGAGAGAGAGAGAATCCTAAAGCAATTATGCACGGTCAATTTTAATTTGATGAGCTGTACATTTTAATCACCAATGGATACTTTTCGGCATTGTACATATTCACTATTGTGCAAGTGCACAAAATTTTAAGACTTGACATATTTGGTAACTATTTACTCAATGCATTCTCCTCTTTTATAAATAAAAAAAACTAGGGAAGCAGTTGTTCAAATATTGTGACATAAAAATGTGCAACTACCATCTTTTTTTCTACATTGTTCGTGTTTTCAAAAATTATGATTTGTTCAGGAGGCCTACCAGTTACCAAATTTATCCTATATAGATACCTGCACAGTACTTTATAGACAAATCTTTTTAGAGAAATAGGCACATTTTTAACATAACATTTGTTAAAAGCATATCTAGGCATAGGAGAATAAGACATTTAGGAAACAATACAAGATAATGTTGCTGAATTCGTTCTGCATCTCTGAAAAGGAAAATGTTCTGAAATCCAAACTGTTGATGGGACATTAATTGCACAGATGACCATTTATTTTAAATCACATTGGTCATAAAACATAGCATAAAAAAATACAAAAAAGATTTTAAATTGGTGTATAAATGTAGACTGGATATAACAATTAACTTTTTAATACATATTTTTTTAAATAAAATATGTTATGTAAGATTCTTACATTATTGGCACAAATTAGTGAAACCTGCTGACCAATTGAGAAGGCATGCATGCTAAGTGAAGCAATTACTCAGAAACACCTGTTCAGGTAATTTTAACTGCCACTAATTGCTTCAGTTTGTGAGATTGAAAATGCTAGGGGTGAACTATAATAAATTACAAAAGGTCTCAGAGCAAAAGTTGTTTTCTCATAAACTGGCAAAATACTGCATTTGATGGAGAACTGTTATTTTTTTAACTCACAGATTTTGAATGTATGTGTTACAATATTATTGATAATATTGAATATTTATGTTACAAATTCCTGCACTTTTATATGTGTATTAAAAATTATCTTTATTAGAAGGACACTGTGCTAAAGCTAAAGTTTGTCAAACTTCATTATTTCCTTATCTTTTTAAGGTCAATGAAATCATCATGTATCTCCATTAAATAATCATAAGGCACAAACGATTTTAATTAGAAGCTGGTTACATATATTGTTATCTTTAGTAGGCTTCAATAGGACCTCCAGTCACTTTGTATGCCTCTCATTTTGTACCCATGGCAACCCTAAAGCAATGTAGACTGTCTTTTAAAACTTGTTTTTTGTTTAATCCACTGGCACAAACCCCAGGAAACACTTCTTTGTTATCCATGAAAAAGGCTAGATTACCGTTGTAGTAGTAGTTGTTTTTTTGTTTCAACTCCTTTTTTAAGTTTAGCAGTCCATGTCTAATTTTAGCAGACTATCTCTATGATCATATAAACATAATACATATATTCATAACATAATCAAATATTCAGGTTTCTAATTGGGTAAAGATTTTATTTTATTTTTATGTATAGAATGGTAATTGATTAAAACCATAGGATTCTATGATTCATTAGGATTCAATGGGATCGGGATTCTACTGCTGTCGATGAAGAGGAAATCTCCTAAGTTTGGAGACAAAAAAAGTGCATAATTGTAACCTCTTATGTCCATACCTATCATTTGTTTGGAGTTATATATAACCTGCCTGTAACTTCCAAATATTTCTATCAATTATTGCTACACATTGCAAATGAGTTATAGTTTGATTGCGTTTTATGTCCATGACATTCTAGCTCCTTTGTAATAAATATCAGTAGGAACAGCTTACATTATATATGCAATATAATGTGATGTACAGAATCATGATACCACCAGACTAAGAGTATAGAAGGAGAAGCTTTCCAGGACTAGGTGGATGGTAAGGAGATGGTAAAAAAAAACTTACTGTTTGGAAACCCTTGTTGGTTTATGTTTGTTCTAAGGACATTTCATGACTTATAGCAGTGACAAAACTTCAAGCAATATTTTTGACAGTGTTTAAGGTGAGTATAAGAAGTAAACACTAAAGGTGATGATAAGGAGTATAACTTGAGGGGTAGATAGTGGGCACCGGGTTGGTACAAAACAGCAGTATCATCTAGCAGTGGGTATAATGTATCCGCAACATCTAGTGTAGAGCTTTCTGCATCCAGTGGCTGTTCTGCTACATGGTAGGACGTTTAGAAAACATAAAGTGTTAAGAACAGCTAGTTGGGGGTAGTTAGTGGTGGGAAAAGGGCATGAAACCCAGCAGCTAGTGGTATGCACAACACAGAAGACATAGCAGTTCCTGGTATGCTCAAAGAAGAAGATAAAAGTAGAGGTAGGTCACAGAAATTGGTGGTAATAGGTTTTATGGTGATATGATTAGTTATAGACAGCAAGCGATAACAGGTGCAAAGCAATCCTATGCTCCTTTCTCAACCTAAACATGTCAAGGCCATCCTGCTTTTTAAGCATGACAATTAATAGCTGACCATTTTTATGTACTTGATGGGAAGTTTAGAAAACTTCCACCTTTACTCAAGCAGTTCACAAATGGTATTACTTCTTCTTACTTTTATTGGAACTATGAGTACACCATATGACAGGATGTAGCAAGTGGCTGTAATGGAGCTGCAAAGGGAAAAATGTGGTCAAAACTACTGTGTAGCGCACAAAACTAAAAGGAATTACTGTGTCAATCTATAAATAGAAAGCATTAAACGGGATATACAGAGCATTTGTTAAAATTCTCTAGAGAAGAATCTTCAAAGTCAATGTGTTTAAAATCACAGTGCTTACAATTAAATTTGTAAAGCAATAAGTACACAAATACAGAACATCAAGTTGTGGTGTTGCCAAATTCAAAGCATGAAAAACATGTTGTGGTATAAAATCAACACAGAGTAGCCTTGATTATTAAATGAGTACCAGAACCACAGGGCTCAGTTCATTGAAACAAAAAGGTAGAAATGACAAGATTAATATTCGGTCAAAAATTTCTGTAAAAAAACACAGTCAGTAAAACAAATTAATGAATAAACCAGGCCTAGGAAGTCAGTAGTATATTTTGCAATATATATGTAACCCTACCCTAGTCCTAGAGCCTATTGCAGTAGTCAAGTGTTCAACAGTAATCTTAGATGTCTCTGACATATAAACTGTCCATAACTGTTGTGCTGACTCTATCTATCTATCTTCTTCTACCTGAACACTTACCTCTAAAATATATTGGACTGACGGGCTTAATACACAGATGAAATAGGCAAATATGTGGTTTCTTGTAAATTCATAATTCCACAGATATAGTTTGACAGATAAAGAGAGCAGTCAGGCAGGTAAAAATGCTTATGGCAGAAGGGACATCGCCTGTCCCTTTCTGCAATAAAACTCTGCCTGGACATAAATTTTCTCTAAGATGCATAGTTCTGCCTTCTCCCCACCTGAAGCCTGCCTATTTGAAAATTAAGAAGGAGTAAAAATAATCATCTTATCCCAATCAACTTATCACTCTGCTCTGTTTTTACCTATAAGCATGTTCCCCGTAAATATGTTGTGTATGTAACAGAGTCTGATAGGTTTCTAATGCTCTGTCCAAATCTCATAGTCTTAAGCTGCGTACACACATGCAATTTTTGTCGTTGGAAAGGATCTTTCACGATCCTTTCCAACGACAAAGGACTACACGATGCATGAACGGTGCTGTACATACAGCACCGTTCTGCTTTATGGAGAGGGGAGGGGGGAACGACGGAGCGGCACCCTGCTGCGCGCTCTTTCCTTTCATTAGGATTGGTCGTCATTCATCGTTCGTGGATCCGCCAGGAGGGATCCAAGGGCGATGAACGACGCCGACTGTACACACGCCATATTCTCTGGTCGATGCCGATTATCGGGCGAGAAAAATCTGACGTGTGTACGCAGCTTTAGATTTTTAAGGGTTGACTGGAGGTCAATATTACAAGATTTTAGTACTGGCTAGTTTGCATTCTAGTTGCATGTGAAATTGTTATTTAAAGCTGAACTCAACTAAGCACCTGGAAGTACCCTGAAACCTACCACTCCTCTCTATATGTAGCAGTAGTGATACATTTTTTTTACCTTGACTGTGTAATCCTCTAAATCCTTTGATAACATTACAGAGGGTAGAAAAGATGTATCTTTAGAAACCAGGAGGATGGTTATAAATCATCTTCAAGTCTCTGTGAACACTGAAAGTTAAAGGCAGGGCAGTGCCAGTGCAGGAAGACAGGGACAGATCCCTCTACTGCCAATATAGCTCAGTGTCCTCAGCTGTTTTGGAAGTAAACACTTTGAAAATCAGCACAACCCTCGCTCCTGGGTTACTGTGTCTGTGCTGTGCAGGCACATTGTATCACAATTTATGTTAACATTCTCATAATCCTGTTTTTCAATGACTGACAAGACTCCTTTGTAAATCCTTTGAGTGGAAGTTTAACAGCTCATACCACTGCCTCTCACACACAATATCAGTACAACGGCAATCGCAATGGCTGAATTTGCATGCAGATCACACTGGGAGATGCCCACATAATGCTAAAATGCTTGTTGTGTGAAAGTCACAGTGTGCAGGTAAATAGGGGAAATCAAATTTATCCCAGAAAAAGAAACAAGACCAAAGATCAGCCTTAAAAAATACACAATTCCATCAAATCATTTTTGCGTTAACTCAAAAATTACAATGTTTAAAGCATTACAACAATAGACTTTGCAGTTTATAAACAACCTGAGAAATCAAATTTGGTAAACAAAATCTGCCCACAGTGAAAATTGGCTGTCAGTCACAGTCTGCACTTCAGAAACACCTCTTCCTTGTCTTTGTCAGTTACCTGTCACTTGATAAATCATAGTTACATAGGTTCAAAGATCATCACGTTCAGCCACTAGGGAAATAAAAATATACCAGATGAAAACCCTATAGCCATAGTTGATCCAGAGGAAAGCAAACGAAGGCAAGGGAAAAGAATACCTTCATGATCATGTGAGGCAATCAGATGTTCCCTGGATCAGCAGGTTCTGTTTTTATTTTAAAACTTTAATACCCAGTTATATTCTGATATGTGCTTAAGCTACACATTTTGCAGGAACGGGAAGGTTTACTGGTTCCTTATCCATGAATAAAAACCTTAACACAAAGGGCCTGATTGGTGAACCTGGGTGATCCAGCATACCTAGAATGCATCTGGTCCAGGATTGAAAACATTTGCTAACAAATAGCAAATGACTTAACAAATCCATTTCAGGTTTGCCCAGGGTTACTGATAAAAGTGTATCTTCTACAGCCTTGGAGAGCTTTAATTTAGCCCCAAAGTCTGCATTCTGTCAATTAAAGTAGGTCTGAACACTAAAATTTCATCTAGGCTTTAAATATATGAATAGTTTTAAAAGATTTTATTATTTTTAAATCCTAAAATCTTCATTTCTTCTTTCTTAAATGTCCTTGTGCAAGCTTTTTCTGCGCAGCTCGGCTTTGTTGCCAGAAATAAAGAGTGATCAGGTAGGTGGGAGAGATTATTGCAATATGGACATTGCCTGTTTATTTTTGCAGTAGTGACAACCCCCCCCCTCACACACACACACATGTATTCTCTAAAGTTGAACTTTAGTTTAATACTTTATTTGACTTGGTAATATTTTGTCGTTATGGTGTATTAATAACATGGCAGACCAGTGGAGATGGGCTTCTTTTTATACCACAACCTTATGCTGCAACCATGCACATTTTTTGTGCATTTTACAATTGGCCAAGGACAATCATTGTGGTTGCCACACTGTACTAGATATTGTATTCTAATTGTAACAGAGATCCCAAAATGTATTTATATGTGTTTGGTATCTTAGACTTTCAGGTATTCACTTGATGCCTGCCATAATGGAATTGACATTAAATCATGCACTAGATTAGGAATTCAGATTAAATCACACTAGATTAGGGATATTTTCATGGCCCACGGTGGGCCACTTTAGTACCATATGAGCATTATTTAAATGCCAAAGTCTACCTTTATATGGTTGTTGACCATGTCCATCCCTTTGTGACCACAGTGTATCCATCTTTTGATAAATATTCCCAGCAGGATAATGTGCCATGTCACAGAGCTAAGATCATCTCAATCTGTTTTTTTTTTAACATGGCAATGAGTTCACTGCACTGTAGGATGTGGTAGAATAGATTTACATCAAGGATGTAACACCTTGTTGAATCTATGCCAGAAACATTTTCAGCAGTTTTGAAGGCAAAAGGGGGTCCAACACAGTACTAGCAAGCTATACCTGATAAAGTGGTTGGTGTATGTAGATTTGTATGTCCAAACTCAAAAACAAATATTTCATATATTCTTGTTACCAGTCATGCCATCAGTCTGTTATCACTGTATAAGTTGCCAATTTTCAGGTTTTCTTTCTATTATTTTACTAGGTCCAGCAAGTAAAACACTTCCTATTCAACTGATAAACATTTCTCACTGCACTTTATTTATTGAGGTTTAGCATTGTCACACTATGCTGCACTCCAAATTTTGACTACAAATACCTCTTCCCTCTCTGTTATGGTTTTTACCTGGCTTTTACTTGCCTCAAGTGAATTATACATTTTTAGACATGTCTATATGATTACACTGTGAGAGACAAAGGATCCCACAAAGAAATGATGGGCTTTGATGCAAGCAGCTATCAGGTTGTGACCCTCAGACATACCAGTGTAGTCAGCTGTAGAGGTAGAAAGTCAACAGGCAGTTTCTTGTTATACCCTAAATTTATCTAATGGATCATACTGAACATTGGACTGGAGAGGGTGACATTTAAAGCGGCTTTTCTTTAAAGATTGGTGCTGTTATAACAGCATCTTGTACCTTTGAAAATACAGTTATACCTCGGCTAACAAACTGCCCTGCTAACAAATTTTTTTTCACTGTTTAGGAGACTAGGCTAACAAATATGGACTCGGCTAACAAATGTAAAAACAAAAAAGCAGGAAAATGCCTGATAACATACTGCATGACAAATGTGCAGTACTTCCTGTATACTGTATTAGAAAGTGACAGAGAGACTCTGCTTTACATACAAATGGGGCTTCCCAGCTGCTTGTGTGCAGGAGAGAGGTTTGATGAGGGGAGGGATCAGTTTGCATAACTTTCAGAAGAAATCTTTTACTAAACACAGCTGAGATTGTAGGTGATCTTAGGGGGGGAGCTGTTCCGCCACCTCAAAGTTATCAAAGTAAGATGGGCAGCATCCAGAACGAATTAAATGATTTTCTATAGAAACCTATTTGGAAATCACGTTTCCGCTAATAAATGTGATTCCGGTACAAATTATCTTTGTTAGCCTAGGTATCACTGTACATACTTGTCATCTATTTCACAAATACGATACAAATACATACCTTTTTATAAATCTTAGCTTCTTGTCTAACTAATACATGATCCTTACTTTTTTTTTTCTTGCTCATACATATTTCTTACTCATGCTGCATAAATGTTCTCCTAATACGTACATAACTCATCATGCTTGTGCATTGTTCTTGAATGTATATCTATCACTCTTGTGTGGTAATCTTGTTTGAATACCATTTTTATACATAAAAACACTCACATAATCATTCCTATTCCTATTGTTCCCCTTCCCCCAACCTACTACTGCTACATCAGTGACACAGAATATTCAGAGTTTAAATTTTAAGCTATAGATCCTTAAATAACAAACTAGTATACCCACATCCATGTGAAGCATGGCTGGAATGTTTCTCACCAGGAATATTAATGGGTTGCCCTGTCAGTAGTCAGTATTTTCCCTTTGCAGTGCCAATGATAGATAACAATATGAATAGGTTCTTTATATTGGTATTCAAACTAGAATACAGTTACTTTTAATTAATAACATTGTTTAGGGGCAATGATGCATAATAAAAAATACATCTATCCAATAATCTATATTAAATTTAAAAAAAAAAACAGACTAATGATTATTTTGACTTGTAGTGTAGTCTCTAATTTTCTGAAGCTTGGTCTGATTAGTGAATTTGCCTTGGCCCCCTGTTTCATTTCGTATCCAACAGAAAGGGAAAAGGATAGTGGAGGGTAAAAGCAATACTTTGTGAGCTGTTTACTGTTTGGTAATTTTTTTCAGATTTGGCAAATTTTGAGGTGCTGTGATAGTAATTTAAATATACAGACAGGTGCAGGTGCCTTCCCTATGGGTCAGGATCACCTTAGAAGGCTTATAGGGAGGAGCGTAGTTACGTAATGGTGATGTGAGCTGTGTTTTTCTAGAGCTCCGTATGCATCCAGGTTGCATTTAAGATCACAACCGGTCAATCACTGCTGATTACAGCTAATCCTAAATACCTACATACCTTACATTCTCCGGCGCAATTACCTGCACTTTTTGATATTCTAGAGGCAGCATCTATTCCGGTCTATAATTGGCTGGACATTGTAGTTGAGATGCTGGGAGCACCCCCCCCCCCCCCGGCCCAATATGGCTAACTCCAACTGGTGTAGGCTGCGACCTTCCTCGCCTCCAAGCTCTCGCCAGCACAAATCACCTGATTCCCATGAACCTTGGCTGATTCCAAATCATATACTTGATGGCTCAGGCCCACCTTGAGACTGCCATGTGAACCAGATTGGTCTATGATACCACATTCATGATTCCTTCCTCAGGTTTCTTCTGGCAACGTGGGAACTATTGACTATTGTGAGGGCTGGAAGATAAGTTTGTGCATATACCGTTTTCTTTTTTCTTCAGTGTTTGTTGATGAGCAATGTCACCTGGTGTTGGCGACAGTGCTGATGCTCTACTGGAATCTCCTGGGATAACTCTGAGGGGTGCTGCGCTTTCACATGGGACTCTGATAAGTCCCACGGGATTGGCCATTTCCCATGTGGCAGCACGGTTACTTGCAGCTACATTGGAGTATAGCCGTCTCAGTTTTCTTTCTATTAATGTATAAGTAGCTTTTGCTTGATTTACCAATTTTTGGGATGCTTTCCAGTATTTGTCTGTATGTGATATGTGATTGTGCTCCAATGTGTTCACCTGCCGGTGCCCGGGGCACCTGGGCATGGTGTATGGAGTTGCTCTGCACTAGACCTGGCTCCACATGGTTTTCTGCTGAAATTGATTAATTTCTTGTTTGGGAAATGTTGCTGTGTAAATGGCGTTCTAAATTTTGCACTGCTTGTGTGGGGTATGCATGTCCCTACAGTGTGAGATGGTATGTGGTTACATGTTCCTCGAACTAAACTAGGGAATCTAGTCTTAGTCAATTTGATGTTCTTAATTGTGGTCCAATTACAGTACGCTACCTGGCTCATATTGCTGTTTTATAAAATAGGCAGCTCTTGGTAATTGGAGGTGTTATTTATCGTTGATACGACATTTAATATATACACTCTAGTTGCTATGATTCTTTTCTTTTTTGATACTGGTCTTGACCCTCACAGGCTTGCACTATGCCTTATTGGTGTGTTGACTACCCATTCTGTTGTTTTACAGGTTCTGCCTGTGGTCACAGATGCACCCACAGCTCCGTTGGCCATTGCCAACTCTCCCAGTAGGTTGCTCAACCTCTTTAAGGGGTTAGAGTTCTAGTTGGGGTTTTACTCCTCAATTTTAAGGATCCTCTTCCTATCCCTTGTCATCCTGAGTGTTGGTAAGGGTCCCACCCTTCAAATTTTTCCCTTTCTTTCTGCTGCCTGTCATACCACATATTGTTTGTGGTTACTACAGCTTGGTACTATTCACAATGTCCATTACCATTACTTCTACAAATACTAAAGGTTTAAATTCTCCTTCTAAAAGTTCAATCTTGTTGCACGATCTTCAAAAGTCCTGTTGTCAGGTTGCTTTCCTGCAAGAAACCCATTTTCGACATGACAAGGTTCCTAATTTGCATAACAGACAATTTCAATTTTGGTACCATAGTACATCCCCAGACTTCAAATCCAGAGGGGTCAGTATCCTTATTGGCAAGGCTCTCCTGTGGACCTTGGTGATGTGGTCCGACCCAGAGGGGGCAGTTCCTCATCATGAAAGACAATATTGACTGTCAACTGTTAACTTTTGTAAACATATACTTACCACATTCCAATCAGATATCCTTTCTTGAACATTTGTTATCACTGTTGGTAGAGGTTGGCTCTGTTACAATAATGTTTGGAGGCGATTTTAATCCTACACTTAATCTAGCCCAGGATGTTTTCAGGGTTATTCCCACTTACCCCTTTCCTTCCGTAGGAGGCTAAGGGCTCTCTTGCATGACCACCACCTGGTGAATTTTTGGTGTATCCACCAACTGGGGGCCAGGGATTATACTTTTTACTCCCCGGTACATAGAACCTATTCCAGATTGGATTTTTTTCTAGTATCACACATTGCTATAGCTACAAATCCGCCTCTTATCGACTCAGTGACGCGCTTTTGGAAACCCCAGGATTCTCAGAGAAAATTGAAAGTGAACTTACTTTGTTTTTCTCCCAGAATGATGGTACGACGATAACCCTTTTAATGTGTGGGAAGCACATAAATGTTTCATTTGGGGCCTCTTTATTCAGCAAGGCAGCAGACTCAAGAAACTCAGAACTGCTCGCCTTGATGAATTTTTGTGGGAGCTGCATTGCTTAGAAACCATGCATAAGAAACAACATTACCTTACGTTTGCTGCAAGGCAGGACGGTGGACCCTCTGTGTCACCAGTTCAATTGGCAGAAACGTGTACAGGGCACAGTCTAAGCAGCTGCCCGGTCTTCATCAGAGCCTCTAGAGGTGAGGGTGTTGCGCTGCGGGCATCTGTCAGGTTGTGGCCCCCCGTGCACGCAGAGGCAGGTGACTGCTGACAGGCAGAAACAAGGTCTGGTACCTGAATTAGTAGTCAGACAAGCCAGAGGTCACGGCAGGCACCGATAAGGAATAGTCAAGTTCAAGCCGAGGTCGGCAGGGGGAGTGCGTCTGCGGAACACTCTAGTCCTCTAAGGTAATGGACCAGCTGACTGGGAGACACATGATCTAGACCAGGAAGTGAGCTAAGGAGGTGATCGCTTAGCAGAGCTGGTGCTGGCAGCAGGGGAGTGTAAGGTGGGTGACACAGAAGGAGGCAAAGATCCCCTGGTCCTGCAGGGATCCGTGACAATACCGTAGAACTCGAGTCGAAATTACTCCTGGTTCGGGAACAAATTATTGCCATTCATAGGGATAAAACCAAATCTCAACTGCCTAAATGCAGACGTAAATACTATGAGCATGCCAACCACTGTAAGAAGGCGCTGGCATGTGCACCCAAAAAAGACATTCATTTATACATCCAGTATTAGGACTCATCTAGAACAATTGCTCATACTACCTCTGCAATTGCAACTGCAAACAGTTATCAGATGTGCAGCCTTGGATAAAGCACTGGGCCAAGATGGCCTTACCCTGGCGCACTATGAAAGATTTCTTACTGTGCTTGGGCCCCCATTCCGCATGGTCACAACCTCCGGTGTGACACACTATCTGTGCACATTACGGTTCTTTAGAAGCTCTTAGACCTGTGCCAGTTACCGCTCAATTGTGATATCAAGTTGTTTGCTTGTTTACTGGCACATAGGTGGACCCCTGTACTAAATAAAGTCTTACACCCAGATCAAAGTGGTTTCCTCCCGCTACGGGAAGCTAGGAACAACACTTCTCGTACTTTAAATATTATTGATTACGCCCATTCTCATAAACTTCCATTTATGCTTTACTCTATGAATGCCGAGAAAGCATTTTTTTTTTGGTTAATTTTTTTTTTTAATTTATATTAACATACAATTCAACAAAAACACATATACAAACAAAACTTTTTACAAAATACAAATTTCCTTCTTCTCACTCCCCCTCCAACCCCATGTATAAAAGGTGCAAGTTAAGTGCAAAAAAACTTCAAATTATATATAT
>NC_092861.1:94199722-94247411 GCF_032062135.1 Pyxicephalus adspersus
AATCTATATATTTAAAAAAAAAAATTTAATTAAAAAAAAAATACACATTATACTCATACTATTATATATACTGTAAAATAAATGTTCTTGAAAACAATGTACTGCTTTTACACATAAAAATCTAATGTAAAGTTATTTTGTATTGAATGCAATACAAATGGATTTTGAATTTCCCGCCATGCCCGGCCGGGACGTACACACGCACCGACGTCACCAGGAACCCCCCCCGGTGACTCATCAGATGCAGAAGCAGAAAGAAGAAAGAAGACAGGACCCCCGCGGATCAGGTAAGCGCTCTATTTACTAACCTTCCCTAGGTGTTCCAACCCCGAGAGTGACTCGGGGTTACCACTTGTAGCAACTTTTTTCTACCCCGAGTCACTCTCAAGTTACCGCTAGGGAGGTTAACAACAATGTCCAGATAATAGATCATAACATTTAGGAGAGAACACTAAGTCTTCCATATCCATTTTATACTATTGTAGTGCTAATTTTCAAAATCCAGTTAAACAATAAGTGATATACACTTATCAGTGTTTAAGGCAGACTGGTATCAGGATCAGCAATCATGCTTATACTAGAATAGTGCAATAATCAAGAAAAGTAAAAAAAAAGGGAAGAGAGAAAAAGGAGGGGGATCCCAGAAAGAACACAAGAGTTGTTCGTAAAGTGATATAGGGAAGAAGGGGGAAGGGAGAACCAAGGCAGGATAGCATACACCGGGGAAAGAAGTGCAAATCATAAATAACAAAACAGAAAATAAAAACACAACAAGAGTAAAGCTACGTACACACGTCAAATTTTTTCTCGCCCGATAATCGGCTCAGGGCGGATAATTGTCGAGAATCTGGCGTGTGTCCAGCCTGTGTCTTTTATTGCCCTTGAATCCGACCCAGGGGATCGTCGGACGATGAATGACGAGCGATCCTAATGCAAGGGAAGGGGGAGAGAGTGCCGCAGGGTGCCGCTCTTCTCCTTCCCTCTGCATAGAGCAGAACAGTGCTGTATGTACAGCACTTGTTCATGCATCGTGCGGTTCTTATCGTTGGAAAGGATCATAAAAGATCCTTTCCAACGACAAGAATTGCTTGTGTGCGCACAGCTTAAGAGTAAAATGCCATTTACCTTTGATACCCAACAAAGTATCTACTTTCAGTTATAAAGCATCAGAAATACTACAGAGGTGAAACCTTACACAACATTATTCCACAGACACATCCATAACATCCTACACCAGTGTAAAGAGACTTGAAAAACACAGCTTCCATCTAATCATACCTCAAAAAAAGCCAAAAAAAGGCATCTTCACCTTCTATTCTGAAGAGACTATTTCCAGATAGTGGGCGCCGTCCTTAAAGAGAATCCAAGGAACCCATGTGGCGGTGAACCGAGAAGGCATATCCCGGAAATCATAGTAGCCCTCCATTTTACAGATTTCCTCTACCAGTTGCAACCAGCCCTTCAATCGGGGTTCCCTGGGATTCTTCCAAAATCATGGTATCTGTGCTTTTGCTGCGTTAAGTAGGAAGGGAACCAGCGAAAGTTTATATCTGCCCTGCCCAGGGGAAAGTCGGTGCAATGAAAAAGCATGCACCAGGGGGAAAACGCTATAGAAGCCCCCGAGATTCATAAAACCTTTCTCTAGTAACTTTCAATTATTGGACACTGCCACTAAACATGGGATAGCATACCAGGCATACCAAATCCTCTCCAGCATAAACGAGTTTCTTGAGAGGATATGCAATGTAAGTGTGTTGGTGCGTAGTACCATCTAGACAGCAGTTTAAAATTGCACTCCTGAATTTTGGCACTTATGGATGTCTTAAGCGCCGGATGGAGGATGGTCTCCGTTTGGGCTTCCGATACAGTATTGCGTAATTCTGTTTCCCTTTTGGCTAAATAGTCAGGGAACCCTGGGCCATTAAGGGCAATCATAAACTGGTAGAGCAATGAGACAGTATGAGGCGGCCTATTATCACCACTTAACATAGTCTCCAGATGTGTGAAATTCGGTTTTGCACGTATGGGGCGAGGAAGAGAGTGCACAAAATGACTCAATTGTAAGTGCTGCCAAGTGTGTATCGGCCTATGTGCTTTTGCTGGCACAAGCTGCGCCAAGGAACGTACAGAGTCTCCCGATAACAGAAGCAGCAGTGTAGAGCCTGGCTGTTGACCGAAAAAATCATTGGATTGAAACCCCGGAATAAAGTAGGAGTGACCAGTAATAGGGAGCAAGGGGGAATTATACATCCATCCCTGCTGTCTATGTAAGGTATCTCAGCACCGAAGTGTAGCCATAGTGAGGGGGGAAGTATTTGGGCCTAATTCCCTATATTGTTTCGGCAACCAAACAATAGTGCTTAGGTTTGCATTGCAGAGATCAGACTCTAAGTTAACCCATCCCTTATTGTGACCATCAAATTTCCAATTAAGGACCCCATTTAACAAGGAAGCTTTTTAATATTTAATGTACAGCGCTGCGTAATATGTTGGTGCCATATAAATCCTGTTTAGTAATAATAATAATAATAATAATAATATAGTTTAAAGTCAGGCAGCCCCAGGCCTCCATTAGTTTGAAAGGGCAAAATGACCTTCTAAGTTGAAAGGGCGTTTTAAGGGAGATTCTGGCTTTCAAGGGATGCCAAATGAATGAGGCTACCAGGCTATTGAGGCATTTAAAAATGAAGGAGGGAGCTCTTTAGGGAGCATTTGAAACATGACATTCATTTTTAGCACATTAACCCTTCCTATCTATGAGAGACAGAGTTACTTCCATCTTTGAATATCTCTTCTGATGGCATTAGCGGTAATCCCGAGTGTGACTCGCAGTGGAAAAAACGCTGTGATGCTGGAGTGCCTGTCCATCGGGGGGTGTGGCCTGGCGGTAAATTTAAAAGCAGATTACCGAGTAATCTGCTTCTAATTGCTGCCCGGGTTGCGGCCAACGCCGTTGCTCGCATCCGCAGTTAGATGCGATGCACCGTGCATGATTTCTGCATGGTGCATCACATCTAACTGGTGATGCGATCAGCAATAGTAAATTCTGAGGACGATGCCAGTGGCGATTTCCCGCTGGCATCACCCCCGGAATTTACTATAGCTGCTCACATCACCCAGGGAATGTGGCGCTCGCATCCTCTGGGTGATGCGAGCAGCATCGTTGGTGGATCTAGGGGAGTGAGCAGGGAGGGGACATCCCCATCATATCACCCATATTTTTTACAGTAAAATAAACATAAAAACATATAATAAAATTACAAAAACACATTTTAGTGCACCAAGCATCATTGCCCAGTGCCCTGATTTACATTTTGCCCACTATAAGCCCTGACCTTTTGATGACTTATAAATCACTTCCTGAATGTATCATTTCATCACTTTGTCTTTGACCTTGATTGTTCCTGACTGATTGCTGGAGACCACATGGCATCCAAAAGGCATCTCGCCGGAGCAAGCACTGTTTTAGTGGAATTTGAAAGCAGCAATAGCGATCCGGAGTCCCTTGTGGAATCGAGCGATAGTGATTCACCAGGAAATTTGTCATCAGACAGCGAAAGTGAACTGAGCGACGATTCTGAACCTGAGGACAGTGCTGTGCGCACATGGTGCTCTATTGACCTTTATGCGGACCAGGTAGCATCGCCAGAATTTCTATTTACCGGCGCACCTAGGATGAAAATTGAGGCTGAATGCGACGACCCCCTGGCATACCTGAAGTTGTTTTTGACGGATGAAGTTATCGAAAAAATTGTTGTGGAGACAAACAGGTAAGCCGCACTTGTGTTTGCTAACTTTGTGAAATTTTTTTTTTATGCAAACATGCTGCTTTGTGTTTGCTAATGTTTTGAAATTTTTTGCTAATTTTTTTTTTTTTTTTTTGCAAAAATGTATGCTGCTTTGTGTTTGCTAACTTTTTAAAATTTATTTATGCCAACGTGTGCTGCTCTGTATTAGCTTTTCGAAATTTTTTGCTATTTTTTTTTTTTTTTATGCAAACATGTATGCTGCTCTGTGTTTGCTAACATATTACTTGCAACCTTCACACTATAAAAGAACATATCCTAAAATACCTTTTTTATTTTGTTTTATGCAGGTACGCTGGACAACAACAAAGTGCCACTCCATTCTTTGGCACAGTCATGCCAGAATACCGCTTTTCCCTCATCTAGAACACTAGGGGGGTTAAGTAATGGGACAATGTTCCCCGAATCCAACCCAGTCAGGGAGGTTGTGATCTCAATACCTAAATATGTCAAGACCTTTTTACGCCATGCGAAGGGGAAAATCTTTTAAAACCTGTGCCACCCGACCTGGGACAATCACATTCAAAATTTCAGATTTATTTAATCCTAAAATTAGTGAGATAACCAAATACCTTGAATTCTACAAAAAAATTAGGAATGGGAATACTGGGTTGCTGTCAATTTGTGTTCGGTCTAACCGATTTTTATTCCATATACACTAGAGTTTAGACGTACCGTGTTCTAGAAGGGTTCCAATGACAAAGCAAATACCGGGGGACAGAGGGAACCCCTATCTGGTACCATTGTAAAGCAGAAAGGGAGGCGACAGCGTGCCATTGACACACAATAAAGGGACATGATCCACTAGAGCATCTTGGGGCCAAGTCCCAAGTGACCCAAAGTCATAGATAAGTACAGCCAGCCCACCCAATCAAACGCTTTTTCAGCATCCGTAGGCTGGCTGTGTTTGCCAACATGATATATCAAATAAAGGACCCTCGTAGAATTATCTCCAGCCTCCCTACCAGTAATAAATCTTGTTTGGTCAGGATGGACCCATTAAGGTACAATGGCCTGCAATGTCATGGACAGAACCTTCGCATAAAGCTTTACGTCAACATTGAGTAAGGAGATGGAACGGAAACTTGAGGAGACAGTAGGGTCCTTACCAGGTTTGAGTAGCACAGCAATTTGAGCCCTTCAAGTATCCTCACACAGAGAGCCCCCTTCTGTAAGAGCATTAACATACTTACAAAGGTTAGGGAGGAGTATACCCTGATATTGCTTATAATATTTTAGGGAAAAGCCATCAGGCACTGGAGTTTTACCGGAAGGAGAGGAGCTAATGGCATTACCTAGTTCACTCAGGGGACACTTTGGATAATTGCGCTCTCTCAAGGTGGAAATTTATTTTTTCTTTTCAAGCAAGCAATTGATTAGGGGATTTCTCATTAGGTACTTTATAGAGATCTTTGTAGAGATTTCAGAAAATCTCTGAAAACGGATGCCATTTCATGTGGTGGATGCACCAGAGACCCCGATCTATTTTTAATTTTAGGTACATATGAGGCCACTTTCATATTTGCCATTCACCAACAATTTGACCGGTTTGTTACCCCATTCATAAAACTGTTTAGCCACCTGGGAGATGGTGTATTTAGCTTTGTCATCAAAAATTGTTTTCAACTGGGACTTGAGCTGTGTCAGTTGCATAGCCTGCAAATGCAAGTTTATCTGGCATTCAAGTAAGCCATGGCTTGGTGTAAAAATTCTAAGACTTCCCAAGATGGGTGGGGGAATGGTGTTCCCGGATCCTTTGCTGTAGCACCAGGTTGTGCATCTTGCTAGATTACTAAACTGGTGTACTAATGGCGGTTCTAAACTATGGATTTGAGTGAAAGATACACTTTTACCAACTGATTTGATTAATGCTCTGGCTTGGCCTCCTGAACCTGTCAAGAGTAAGATGCTTAAGCACCCCTTGATTGGATCAACCTTAAAGATGGTATACAAGTATTTTACATCGCAAAATGTAACTGCTTACCCATTTCCTTTTTCCCTTATCTTGGGGAACCCGGACTTTCCATCCGGTGTGTTGGGCCCAGTTTTCTGCAATTGGCAACAACAGGGTGTTTATAGGGCACTGCATTTCCTCTGAGATGGGCTGCTTTATCAACCCTGCAATTGGATAAGGACTTACCGTCTTTCGGCATGTGGCGCCATATACAACTCTCTTATTTACAGTTTATATGCAATCTTTATTGCGACACCTCTTGATGGCTGCTAAAGCGTATATACTGGCTTGTTGGAAGAGTGACCAACCTCCAACATTCAGCCAATGGGTGAGAGTGGCTGATATCTATCATATGGAAGACATGATATGTGCAGACACAAACAAAGTCAACAAATTTACACAGACTTGGTTTTACTGGATACAGTTTACTACCTCAACAGATTATTTTGTTCTTATGCAACACTCACAGGATGCTCCAGCACTGACAACACCTGACTCGCTACCATAGATTCAGTGTTTGGGTCAGTTGAACATAGCATGACAGGCTTGTTTAGGTTCTTCTCTCCCCTCCCCTTCCTTTTTTTTAACCTCCTCCCCCTCCTTCTCCCCTGATTCTTCTGTTTTCTTTTTCTCTTTCCTTCCCTTTTTTTTCCATATCTTTCTTCTTAGAGTTTAAATGAAACTGGGATGCAGAGGTTTAGGCAATACTATGGTTTATCTCTGGGCTATGTATTGTTTGTGTATTTTGATCTATTATTTCTTGTTATGTTTATGTACACATTGTATACTGATATTTTGCATTGATTGTCCAAACCTTTTGTGTCTTAATAAAAAAGTATAAAAAAAAAGACATAAAGATACAAAGGTATATTAAGCTAATTACCTTTGTAAATGACAATGGACTTTATAAAGCCTTGCTGGCTAATAATATTAATAAAAACAATACAAATGATGACTTCTGGGGGCGGAGCCAATGACAGAGCCCGCATTTTACCAGAGCTCCGACGTGCCTCACTGAAAACTCCCTGCTACGGAGCCGCTGCGGAGGATTTTTGACCTCACTCGATACCAGCATGTTCCTCTTCTCCCGCAGCATCAGCGGAACCCTGTGCTGGAGCTCACCTACATCTCAGAGCCTGGAGTCAGTGCTCTTTTCATTAGCTGGGAGTGAGTGGTGGCCATCTAGGCCGGGTGGCTTGAGCACTTTTCATTCTGTTTTTTACAGCGCTAGCTAATACTGCCAGTCACAGCTTTTAGGGGATTATTGGCCACAGGATTTACAGCTTCTCCTCTCTTTTTGCCTACACTTGTCTTTTTTTCTTGCTACTACCTGGAGTCTGGTGACATCCCTGAGGGACTTTCAGCACAGGGGTGAGTACTGACTGCATGACTGCAATTGGTTTATCTTTCCTAAGACCCTACTCCTTCTCACTACCTCAAACACTTGTTGATTGAACATGACTCCTGTGTACTTCTGGCGCCTAGACAACATTTTTGAATTTCCATCATTGGCATTTTGTTCAGTGCGGGATTCTAATGTGTTGTTCTGCACTGGCTTGACTCAGTGCTTTTTCTTTATTACAGTGAATGTTCAATCTCATTCATAAGTATCATCTACCTATTGTCTGCTCCCTTGCATTGTACATTAACAAGTGGCAGATTATGGTACTGTGTATTTTAGGGGATGTACAAGTACATAACCCGTTCTACCCTTGGCACTATGGGCAAACACAACAATGCTAAAAGAGTAGTACACTCTCTAGCACGTGACACTGCCCCTAATTTACCTGCACATTCCCTATCAGGACAGGATCCATTTTTGTCATTAATGGACATGTCTAATGCTAAACCTGCATTACCAGGGTCACAACACCCCTCCTCCTCCACAGCTCAGGAGGTCTTAAATCTTTTGTCACCATACTTTGACAAAAAATGTGATTCACTGCAGTCCTCGATTTAGCTCTACAACAAATTTCCAGCAATACAACTCGAGTGGCGGACCTAGAGCAAAGGGTTAGCGACTAAAAGGATCAACTCTTATCACAACAATCCACCATCTCTTTGCAAACAACTTAACTTGCATCCCTTACAGAAAAGTATGAGGATCTAGAGAACTGGAATCGCTGGTCTAACCCCGTTTCCTGGAGATACCGGAATCGTTTAAATACTCGGATCTCCTGAAATTTGTCACAGTGGACCTCATGCGTCCACTCCATCTGGACCCACTCTCCTCATGTATGATTGAACGCATTCATCGCATCGGCCCAGAAAAGCATGCTTCTAATACAAGGCCTTGTGCAGTGATTGCAAAGTTTTTCCATTTCATGGATAAACAACAAATTCTCTCTGCTTATAAAAAAGCTGGATCCTTACAAGTCAATGGGTACAAGATTCTCATATTCCAAGATATTTCGGCCGCTGTTACTCAGCAACCAAGAGCGTTCTCGCCAGTTTGCAAATATTTGATAGATCAGAAGATTTGTTTTGCTTACTATACCCAGCCAAGATAAAAGTTACAATCATTGGAACTACTTTCACCACTCGCCATGGATGAAGGAACTGAACCATGATTACTGTGTGCCACACCTTTCAGGAACCTGGTTTTGTATATTCTCTTTCTTATAACATAAAAAAATGTGGTTTACGGTACAATACATTTAGCAGATTTGTATGTTTTTATGGTCGTTTTTTTAAGGTTTGCTCCAATTTCAGACAGGGCTGTTTTCCTATATGTATATATAAATTCTTATATGTATTATTTACTATATTTTATGTATTCTATATGTATTGGTCATTTTCTGTTTTTTCAAAATGGGTGGGATAGTCTCCCTCACTACGTATGTGCACTTTTTTTTACGTGGGGTGTTTCCAGATTCTTTTTTGACCAGGGATGACTGCCCCGGGTTGTTACATCTGACCCCCACCAGTTTTTCAAAAGAAACTTCATCTGATTTCTTGGCACGTAAAAGGTCTTTATCACCCTATTAAGTGTCGTAAAGTGACTTCTCATTTACGCTCCTTCCATCTGGATGTTGCCTTTTTGCAGGAAATGCATTTAAAACAGAAAGACACTTTTTGTCTCCCAGGATCTTGGGTGGGAGAGGTGATTACTTCTTCCTATACTAAACAGGGGTGGCTGTAATTTTTAGGAAGCTGCTGACTTACCATACACTGGAGACAGAAGGATCCAGGATTTAGATAAATTTTGGTAAAAGTGCTGATTCAGGGTACCATTTACTCGTTTCTCAATCTTTATGCTACCAATGGTCCCAATGCCCAATTTTTTTTTACAAAGTTTTGAATTACTTTTATCACGGGATTACCCCAATTTAGTTATTAGAGGTGATTTTATACTGCTCCTGACCCTGGGGTGGAAAGATCAGAGGTGCAATCATCCTTCTGCCTGCAAGGTTTTCATGCTATTCTAAATTCATTGTCACTCTTGCATCTGTGGAGAACCAGAAACCCAACACAACGGGACTATTACTGCTGGTCCAAAGTACATAAAACCCTTTCTAGGATTGATTTTTTCTTAACCGTAGACACTCTCTTTCATAAAATTGCTGCTGTATTGTACCACCCTATATTTTTGTTGGACCACGCCCATGTCTCTGTGAAGTTAACACTGTCCAACCCATTTTTTTGCTCCACAAGATGGCGTTTTCCCACGTGTTTGTATTTCTCTCCAGCTTTCCAATACTTCTTGATAACGTCTTGGGTTAACTTTCAAGATGATAACATTCAACACTGGGACACCCCAGTTTTATTATGGGAAACTGGAAAGGCTGTAATGAGGGGTCAGATCTCTTCTTATGTTATTGGACAGCGAGCAGAGGAGAGGAAACTATGCAAGTCCCTTTATGCTAATGTGGCAGCAGCACATCGTAACCATGTGCATAATCCTACTGACATTAACGGACGAGCCTGGCTGCAGGCAGCCATAGTTTTAGATAATCTTTTACATGCTAAAGCCTTTCTTAAAACTAGACATACCATATATAAATTTTATCGATGGGTAAACAAACCAGTTCACTCCTGGCTAATCTGGCATCACCCCAAAAACCGAAACGCTCTGTTCATACCCTACGGGACCCCATGGGAACTAAATGTTTTACACAACCAGAAATGATTGATGTTGTTGAAAAATATTACACACAAATCTACTCAGTGCCCTCCCGTGCAGAGGCTGATGTGGAGGCCTTTTTACAAACAGCTAAATTACAAGCCTTATCATCATTACAGCAAGAACAGTTGAATGCCCCAATATGCATTGAGGAAGTGACCAGAGCTAATAAATCCCTTCCATTGGGGAAAACGCCGGGTCCAGATGGTCTACCGGCTGAATTTTTTAAACCAATGGATACTTATATGTCTCCTGGGCTGCTAGATAAATACAACAGTATCTTAGAAAATCTAATTTCTTTCCCTGGTTTTACCCAGGCCCATACTTCTCTAATTCCAAAACTGTTCAATTATACTGAGTATCTTTCTTCCTATACACCCATCGCATTATAATACAGATTACAAAGTGATGGCTAAAATTATGGCCAATCGATTACAACTGATGCTACCAACTTTGCTAACCGACCACCAATTAGGTTTTATAAGAAACCAGCACATTTCCATAGGTATCAGAACAGCCATAACGGCAACTACTCTTCCGTATAACAAAAATCATGTACTCTTAAGTCTTGACGCAGAAAAAGCATTTGATAAAATACTTTGGCCCTACTTACATTCACTGCTGGCACACAGAAAATTTGGGACTCAATTCCAAACCTATGCAAAATTTATATACAGCCATCCCACTACACATATCAAAGTAAACGATCAGCTCTCCCAGCCTATAATATTGCACAGTGGAACACGACAGGGTTGCCCCTTGTCCCCACTATTATTTAATCTGGCTTTGAACCCGCTATTACATTTATTAGAAGGAGATCCCGGGTTTTCGGGGATAAAATTCAGCACTACTGAAGTCAAATTAATGGGGTTTGCAGATGTTTTACTTATCTCAAATCCGAAATACTCTCTTAATAATAATATGGGTCTCAGGGTCAGTTATCAGGATGTACTGTACATTTTGACAAATCAGTAGCATTTTTTCCACTTTTTCTTTTTTTTTCAATTTTTTCAAAAACATAAACCCAATTGGAATTTGTCCTACCCATTCCAATGGGCTAAATCTTATTTTAGATACCTCGGTGTGCTGATCCCGAAAAATCCAGCCAAAATCTACACACTTAACTTTGAGCAAGCTATCCACTCAATGATGAAAGATTTCCCTCACTCTCTCTCATTTATGGGTAGAGTTGCACTAATTGAAATGTTTTCTTTTCCCAGACTTTTATTTTTACTTTTTTTTTTTTGTTTAAGGCCCTTCCCATATTTCTATTACCCCAAGATCTAAAAATAATTATTTTTTTGTTTAAAACATTTATTTGGGAAAGAAAACATGTAGTAGCTAGCCGTATGATTCCACAACAAACCACACAAAATGGTGGGCTGAACTTACCAGATGTGGCCCTCTACAACCAAGCTGCGCTATTGCGCATATTAAAGGATTGGATACATGGCACTTCATTTTACACCAGTCTGCAAGTGGATTTCTCATTATATTCTCCATGGAACCCCTTAGCTGTTTTGCATACCCACAAATAACTGTTACCTGAGGAGGTTCAACCTAATCGGTTTTTATTTTCACAGTGGCAGTTGTGGCTTATTTTACGCAAGGCAGGGTTGCTTAATGCACACTCTTCCTTGTTTCTCCCTCTCGAGGGAAATGGTGAGTTTGCCCCGGGATCTTCCTCTCCTCTGCTTGCTGATTGGGCCGCAAGGGGTCTTACCTCGGTCAGACTATTGCCCTATCCAAAAACTCATAAGGCTTATTCCTTTCCAGAGTTGAGGAGGAGATTCCCTTTTATGTCGAACAGTATTTTTTTGCTTATTCAGATACAAGTCAGTGCTGCACGGGTGGCTAGGCTACTGACAGCAAATGATTGGAACAACCCTTTAGATACTATGCTACTAGCTCCCCCACTTCTTCCAAAGCTATTTCCCAACGATATCACTTTTTAGGAATGGAGGTGGATTACTCTACAGCAAAAGTCGGCATGGCAAAATGGCAGAAACTTTTCCCCAATTTACCAGTATCAAAGATTTTACAAATGTATATAGTGTCATGGAAAGCGACCAGCAGTCCAATATCGAGAAATGTTTTTCCGTCTTTTTCACAAAAATTACATTTCCTTAAACGGGCCCATTATATGGGACTTTCTGATGGGGACAGATGTTTTAAATGTGATACCCCAGTAGCAAATCTATTCCATAATTTATGGGAATGCCAGAGTATAAAACATTTTTGGGGCCACTTTGCAAATTACATTCATACTAATTTACTAAGTTTTATACTCCTTACTACAGAGTGGGCAATTTTTGGAATGGTGGAGAGTACGGGTATTTGTTTTGCTAGAGGGGCAAGACGTCTGGCAATATTACTTTCAGCAGTAGCTAAGAAAACTATTTTGCACTGCTAGTTGGATTCCACCCCACCAACTTTGTGCCTATTTCTGGTCAAAATACAAGAGCTGTTCAGAATTGAGTGGACAGAAGCTGTTATACACAGAGAGTGAAAAACACAACTTTTTTTTTGAAACTTGGGAAAGCTTTATTGACACACTTAATACCTCCATAAGAATAAAGTTATACAACTGTTTCCGTCATACTACCTGGTACTTAAACAGAGTAATGGAAAATGACCCCCCCTATACATATGGACTCATTTTTAATGTTCAATCCTCTTTTTTGCTTTCTTTCCTGTCAACAGTGTTTTATTTCTATGTCCAAATGTATACGATTTCATAATTTGATTGTATTTGAAGTTATATGTTTGCCTATGACAGTTTGAATTTGTATGTATATCTGTCTATCACTGGAAAACCTCAATAAAAAATATATTATAAAAAAAAATACTACAAATCGTAGAGTGTAACTAAGGTGTCCCAAATAACAAGGGCTTTAGCCCAACTCGATTGTAGACAGCAAGTCTCTACCTAATCTTTTGTATTGTTTTCAAGCATATGCAAAAGGGAAAAATGGTTTGCAGGATGCTTAATTTTTTCAGATATATTAATAATTTGGACTTTTGATACTTGACAAATGTATTTAAAACATTTAAAAAGTCCACATGCAGGAAGTGCACTTCTTGGCCAGAAGTTTTAAGAACCCCTGAAAATACCTATGCAAAATAAAACAACTGGAATGTCTTTAATTGGAATAGATGAGGGTTCCAAGCACTTACATCCTCTTTCTGATACTTAGTTTACCCTTCAGCTGATTTACTTGAGAAAGCAATGAGTTGCTGCCATGTGATTTACTGATTAAATATTTGTGTTGATGAGCAGTTAAACTGGTGTACCTGTAAAAAAGTGGACAGTGAATGTAAATACAGACTTGGGTTTGGCGTTATCTTCGTAACAAGGTAAGACACACAACTAGAGAGCAAGTCTGCAGGTCAGTTTCCTCTGACCTTCCTAGATGTGCATGCTCATTTTGGGTCAGTAACTAATAATCTATTCAGTCTAGGAACAGCCAGATAGCCTTCATATCTCTCCTAGTACCTGTTTCCTTTTCAAATACAATTGACCCGTAGATGGCAATACTTGTGGTTCTGTGAGGTGTCTATTTAAAGAGAAATAAAATTTTTGGTGCAAACAAAAAAAAATCTGCAATTGAAACACATAGACCTAGAAGTTTGCCACGAGGTAATGTTTGAGGGAATTGCAGACTCCCTGTTTTAAAAATAAAACCCTAAGACTTTTAAGTATTCATTATTTGTACACCTAAAAAAAATTAGTTTCATTGTGGAACTTTTTAATGTGAGAATTATCAAGAGAAAAATCAACAAATGCTGTAATCAATAACTCATGTAGCTTAATTAATTGAACATATAGAATTATGCAGACATTTACATTGAACATAAATTCATAAATACATTGAACATAACACAATATAATTGCTGTGCTCAAACAAAAAGCATATAAAAGGGGATTCTCACACTTGATTATTAAACACACAATCTGAAGACACAGACAGCTAGAGCATTACTCTCAGTCGGCGTGCCTTTAGTATTGCGTACATTCATGTCTGAAAAGTAATATGAGTACAGAGTAAATGGTAAGCTAGTACTGCCATGACGCTTTTCCTCTACACCTGTTAAAGTATGTGAGATTTGATATGCAAGCTTTCCAGCTGATACATAGAACAGACTGAGAAGACTTTGCATATGAGTGTGTATATAGTAAAGTGGCATTCAGATTACTTTTTTAAAATCAGCTTTAACAATTTATGTAGCTTTCACCAGCAGTAACAGATCATAATACTGTTACAGATTAGTAACTATTTAGTAACTATAAAGGAATATACAGGAATTGATGCCAAACCATTTATTATGGTCTTGGGTGTTCTAATAGGCTATTAACCACTAGCTGCTATTATCTGCATGTATGTTGCTGTATGTATGTAAGGCTTACACTTCTGCCGTTCCCAGCAGCCCTGCCCCCTGTCAGCACACTAGCTGAGAAAAGCAGAGTAGTGTAAAAAAGCTGGTGTGCTGTCAGGGGCCAGGGCTGCTGGGAACGGCAGAAGTGTAAGCCTTACATATATTGCTCTGCCATTTTCACCACCTCCTGTGTAGGTAGAGCTGCCCGCGCTCCTGCTGGTTGTGCTCCTACTGTCATGCTTTCACTAGCTTTAGAGTGGTGTAAAGAGGGCCGCCATATGATTGGTCTATAAATTAGGAGACTTCTTTTTTTGATATTAAAAATTTAGAACAAAACGTCTTCATGATGTTAAGGGTCATAGTATAGTAACCTATAACAGTAAATAATGGACACTGTTCTGAAATTTAGCAACATGGAAGAGGGATGGGGCATGTTTTGCACTTGTGCATTATAAGTTCAATGTTGAAAAAGACTTATACTCCTAATGTTTACATATTATAGCAAAGCTAACTTTCGGGGCCTTTTGCCCTTGACGTGGGATCCTATAAAATTGAAAGATAAATGAAGACCAGTTGGGAATTACAAAGTAATGTGTGTCATCATAGTAAAATTATATATAGATGGAGATGTTGATTCACATGGAATACATCATTTTAGTGTGCATTGTTTTCCATCACACTTTTAATAAAAAAAATACATTAAATGTGTAATAAATTTGAACAAACACAAGTATCTACTACACTTCTGTTTAGTCTTAATTATAATAATTGTTTCTTGTGAAAGATAAATATTTGCAACTTAGTTGGCTAGCTTTATTTGGCTTTGCTTACCATTTCTGAGCCTGGCACTTCAACTTCTGTCAGGGGGCCAAATGCTCTGACGTGTCACCTGCCTTGGCCTGACATACTGTTTCTTGGCTTGTAAATATGCATTGAGCAAGATCAGGCCCTTCACATAGCATTAACACTCAGGTGATAGCAGACAAAAAGGTAAATGCTAAGAAAAACATAAATGTTTATAAATAGCTTTTTTTAAGCTAAAATATATAAGAAATCACCTCATCTCACCTCCTCTCTAAAAGGTGCCTGTGTCACTGCTCCTGTAGTCATTCAGACCCAGTAGCTTCCACTGTAATTTCTTACAGGTCCTAAGTTCTAATATTTTGTGTGAGTGTATATGTATGTGTATGTATGTGTATATATATAGTATTATTTAATGTTTATATATACAATATATATATATATATATATATATATATATATATATATTGTACAGGAAGGAAAAGACAATTGGTAGTCATAGGGGATTCTATGATCAGGAGGACAGATAGAATAGTTTGTAGCCCAAATCCTTTTAACTGAATGGTTTGCGGTCTCCCTGGTGCCAGGGTTCAGCATGTGGTGGACCGAGAGGACAAATTACTTTGAGGGGCTGGACAGGACCCAGCTGTCTTGGTCCATGTTGGAAACAATGACAATATAGATGGAAGATGAAGGATCCTTAAATATCAGTTTAGGGAACTAGGTTTCAAGTTAAAGAAAAGGACCTTCAAGGCTATGTTCTCTGGAATATTGTCTGTGCCATGCGCAACACAGGAAAGGCAGAGTGAGCTTGAACAGCCAGACGCATGGTCTTGCGTCTGGCTGTTCAAGTGTTTGGGTTCAGAGAGCAGTGGGCTGACTTTTCATTGGGGTACAACCTGTATGCCAGAGATGGTTTGCACCTAAATGAAAGGGGGTCTGCTGTGCTAGGGGAAAGATTTAGGGGAATGGTGGAAAGATATTTAAACTAGGACAGAGGGGGCGGGACAGTTAAATGAGGTGGCAGAAAGGTTAGTCAGGGGTCAGACACTAGTGGAGGGTGGATTGGGGATAGATCGGAGGAGGGTTATGGATAATTGTAAGGAGCTTCCCATGTTACAAACAAACATTGGATTGTGCAGTACTAGTTGGACTTAAAAACAAAAGGATTTTGCAAACAATGCTGGTAAATGCAGCAATGGTTTAAAGAGCCTGTTCACCAATACTGGAAGTTTAGCAAACAAGATAGGGGTGTTGGAAGCCTTAATGAGTGAGGAGGATTTTGACTTAGTTGGCATTGCTGAATCCTGGCTCGAAAGGGTGGTGATGTCTGTCTGTATGTGAGAAGTGAGAAGTGATCTAAAAGTGAATGTGAAAGAAGAAATTGCAGATGGAACAAGCGATGAGGTTGAGGCATTATGGATGAAGTTGAATGTGGGGTTGAAAAATACACAATTAATTATTGGAGTCTGCTCTAGGCCCCCCAGTGCTAAGGAAGAAATAGAAAATTAACTACTAGCACAGATAAAAAAAAGCAGCAAAAGGTAGAAGTGTTTTAATCATGGGAAATTTCAACTACCCTGACATTGACTGGAGTAATGGCACTACAGGAACAGCAAATATGAGGAAATTTGCGAATTTAATACAAGATAATTTTATGGTACAGTTTATTGAAGCACCAACTGGAAATGATACTCTGCTGGACCTAGTTCTTTCTAACAATGTAGAGCTTAAAAAATTGTGCAGATAAAAGACAATCTGGCTAGCAGTGACCATAATATTATTCATACTCTGAATGGTCTAAGGGTATTAGTGGTCTACCCCAGGGTTCAGTGTTGGGACCTTTACTGTTTAACATCTTTATAAATGATATAGAGTTTGGTATTAAAAGTACCATTTCTGTGTTTGCAGATGACACCAAACTATGTAATGGAAATAGGTTCATACAGGTTGTCTATATTCTACAAGCAGAATATAGACAACCTGTACAAAGAACAAGAGGGCACTCTTTCGTCTGGAGGAAAAGCCGGATTGGAGAAGCTCCGGATAAGGAAGAGATTCTTCACTGTAAGGTCTGT
Source organism: Pyxicephalus adspersus (assembly GCF_032062135.1). Taxonomy (NCBI): domain Eukaryota; kingdom Metazoa; phylum Chordata; class Amphibia; order Anura; family Pyxicephalidae; genus Pyxicephalus; species Pyxicephalus adspersus. The sequence continues at coordinate 94,216,862 of NC_092861.1, forward strand.
TAAAATGTGGAATCAGCTCCCTCAGGAAGTAGTTTCAGCAACTACTATAGATTGCTTCAGGAAAATGCTGGATGTTTTTCTTGAAGCACAGAATATACCGGGGTATTAAGGCTTTAATGTAAAAATAACAGAGACTGTTGATCCAGGGAACATTCGATTGCCTCATGGAATCAGGAAGGAATTTTTGCCCCTGTTGGAGCAAATTGTACCAGGGTTTTTTTTGCCTTCCTCTGGACCAACTATGTCTTATAAGGTTTTATATCTGGGATATGATTATTTTCCTAGTGGCTAAACTTGATGGACTTTTTTCAACCTAACCTACTATGTAACTATTTGTGGGTGTGCCATATAATGGTTCTAGTTTATACAATTTGAAATGTTCTAGGTGCACTTATTGACAACTTTCAAGTAAACAAAGTTTAGTTTGTTTTTCTTTTGATTCTTGCATAAGCCAAAGTATTATTGGTTCTTTTTTAATGTAAGTGTAGCTTTATGACAGCTTTTATTTAATCAGTGTGAGCTCCACTCTGCACTGTTCAGTGTTAAATCTTCTATGCAATCACTTGTCAAAAAAATTCACCTGCTACTTGATCACACTGGGCTTGATTCCCAGTTTAAGTCTTAGCCAGATGTCCAACTAGCATTAAAAACCTTGGCAAAAGAAAACAGGTTTCTGTGTAAGTATGTATCCTGTGTGTAACAGGCTAGGCTACTAAAGTACTAAAGTAGTGATGTGTCATATTGTTGGCTTCAACTGCAAGTCATTCTTTTTCAGTGTGATGCTTAAGATGTTCATTTGTATTTGATTGTACTTACGAACATGTAACACTGTATGCAGACATAACCCAGTAAAGCATCATTCTGCATCAAACTTCTATATTAACCCAGTGGTATAGTCTTAGTTGTCATCCTCCCTATACCAAATGAACCATCATAATGTAAAGTTTAGTGTTGGGGAATGGATTGTAGAAGTGAGTTCCAGCAGTCTCAACACTTAAGAAACCTAATATTTTAATAATACAAAAGTCTATAGAGGTCTATCATCCTTTCTTAACTTTTCTTTTAGGAAACCCCTCATGATTCCTCATTGTGATCATTGTCTACAGTGATAGCTCAGCTAACAAATATAATTCGTTCCGGAATCAAATTTGTTAGCCAAAACCTGATTTCCCATAGGTTTCTTTAGAAAATCATTTAATTTGTTCTGGATGCTGCCCACAATTTAAAGATACATTTTATAAAAAGTGCTTTCATAAGCAAAAAGAAACAACTACAGAGTTTGTCTGGGTCATTAGAGTTACAAGATGTTGAAACACCCCCATGACATTTGTTAGCCTAGTCCATAGTCGTTAGCCGAGTCTTTTAAACAGTGAAAAAAACAATTCGTTAGTTAAAGAAATTCGGTAGCAGGGCCACTCGTTAGCCGAAGTATCACTGCATGTTGTAGGCATACAGTCATTTGAAAACATAAATATACATCATAGACAAATTGTTGATTTTTTCAAAGTATTTGATCAGGCAAGAATTATATCATCATACAGTGCCCACAGATACATGTATTATACTGTACTTCAACAAAACACACATAAAACTGACATAGTATATAAATTCTTCTAAACTAAGTACCAATATTATGTGAAAAAACAAGCACCGCTTTACCACTTCAAATTATTAAATTAGATTTAAATATTACAGATTAGATGCTTACTTTTTAGGCAGATGAAGTATGCTTTTTTTCCTAAACTATCCTAAACTATCTAAGATCTGGTATTGCCTTTGCTATTCATGTGTACAGTATCAACAAGATAATAAGAGCATTCTAAGGTCCTCGAAAAGCTAAAGAATTAAAAAAAAAACAAATTCTTTCAAATCAAACATTTACCTGTGAGGAATTAATTTACATTTAATCTAAATAATAATCACAATATTTTGTGCAATTCTAGAATTATTGAGGAATGGTAAGTACTTCATAGAACTGCACTAAAATCTAGTGTAACTTCAATGATTCTGGTAGTACCATTCAATTAAAGTTGGACTAATTAAGTTTAGTTGGTCTAAAATAGGTAAATTCTTTTTTTTCCTCCTTGCATCAAGTCTGTATTAGGTTCTCCTCAATGCAAGGTTAATAGCTTGTTCTGACTAGGGGATGATGTTTTTTAGGAAAAACGTACCCTATCTTTTACTCTTGCACTGAAAGGGATGAAGTCAGCTTCTGCCATGACAGTGTTGCCATACCATGGACCATTCTAGCTAGGTTGAAGGGGAGTTAGGCATCAAACTCTGTACAAAACTAGCAATTACTCCTTGAAATAGAGGGAGGGATCAGCTGCAAGGGAAAATAAATTGGCTGAGCGTTCAGCTTAAGTATGATATGGCAGTGTTTGATGAGAATATGTAATAGTTTTGTTTACTCAGGGATAACTGACAGGTAGTCCCGAGTTAAGGACATCAGACATACAGACGACTCCTAGATATGAAAGGGGCCTCCCTGTTTGTTCGTGTGCAGGACAGAGGCTTGATTGGGGGGGGAGGTTTGGATGACTTGAAGAGAATTGTTTGCTAAACACAGCTGGGACTGAGCTCTACTGCAAACTCTTGTAACTCTTTGTTGACCAAGACAAACTCTGCAGTTGTTTCATATCAAAGCACAGCTTGCTGCAGAAGGTAATGAATGTCAAGGCTCCATAAAGTTTTTTTTTTCTTTTTTTTGTTTTTGATTGTGATTAACTCACAGTGAGGTTTTTATACAGTAACTGGCACCACGCTGCCTAATAATATGTTGGGACAAACATCTGTCCTAATTGCACTTTATAAAATAATGTACCTGTTCCGACTTACATACAAATTCAGCTTAAGAACAAACCTACAGTCTCTATCTCGTATGTAACCCGGTGAATACCTGTATATAAATGCCTAAAATCAAAAATTATTAAATCATTTTTGGAAAAGCTGTTTTTTTTTGCTGATACTATTTTGTGTTGTGATGTAACATTTAAATATATGTATGTCTGTGAGCATATTGTGGTGTAACTTATAATAATATGCTTTGTATTCCAATAGTACAACCTCGTATGTTCAGATGCCTGGAAACTTGACATGACACAGTCTTCACTCAACTTGGGATTCTTAATTGGGGCTCTGATTCTGGGTTATGCAGCAGACAGGTAAACAATGATAATCCTTGCTCATATTTGATTTTTACTTGTTTGACCATCAATAATGTCTCAGAAAATTGCAACTGTTAAAAAATGAAATGCAAAATACAAAATTCTCAAAAATGTATACATTCCTGGATACATGTATGTCATAGTTTATAGACCCATCAAGTAGATTGCACTGTTGAATATGATCATTTCAAGCAATACAGGGCTTAATACATATGTTCATATTAAGGAAAGAATAGCATTCCTGCTTAGTTTGAAATATGAAAAACAAGTACCGTATTTTCCGGCGTACAAGACGACTTTTTAACCCCGAAAAATCTATGACAAAGTCAGGGGTCCTCTTGTATGCCGGGTACCAGTACTTACCTGCAGCGCCCGGTGTCCTCGCGAGTCCCCTCTCTGGTCTGGCGTCCCTGCGAGTCCTCCTTTGCCTCCTTCTGTCTTCCTGCTTTTCAGCTTACACGAGTCCTCCTGGGCAGGCTCGCGTTGCTTCACAGCAGGACTCGTGTAAGCTGAAAAGCAGGACGTGAGCCTGGCTTGGCTCTCCAGTGGAGAGCCTGGATTGGCTCTTCACTGGAACACGCCCATTCATTAAAGGAACGTGCCCATTCATTACTTAGAACTAGTAGTGTACAGTTCTTTCTGCCTCTCAGTTCTCACACAATAGTGAGATCTGACAGGCAGAAGGAACAGTACAATACTGGGCATATAACACGACCCCCAAATGATTGGTTAGAGTGGGGGGGTCGTCTTATACGCCCAGTCGCCTTATACACCGGAAAATACGGTACATACAGGAAATACAAAATGACAGGTTACCAAAGAAACAATTACTATATATCACCTATCTTATTATGCCTGTGCATAAAATCTCTGCCACATTAGTGATAGTGATTATTTAACTTTATTGTTTACCTTTTTTATTTATAGACTAGCAGAGAATGTTCAACTTAATATACTTAACCTCCCTGGCAGTCTAAATATGTCTATTTTTATGCCAAAAGTTGTACATTGTTTTGCATGAAAATTTATTTTACATTGTAGGCCTATAACTCACCAAAATATGTCCAATATTTATTAAATGTAATAAATGTAATATTCAACTTTAAATAAAAAAATCACAAAAATCTGTGAAAACAAGGGTGCATAAAAATACTGAAACCTGTAATATAACTGTACAGTAGCATGTATAATATATATATATATATATATATAGTAGAGATGAGCGAATTTCTCGAAAATTCCATTCGGCCGGTTCGTCGAATTTTCCGAAAAGATTTGTTTCGCTCCGAGTTTATTTGCGGCGAATCGCGTTAAAAAACGGCTGCAGAGAGCCTTGATAGTGGTGTAGAATACTGTGCCTTGTAACACGCATAGGGAGTCTGCTGTGGTAGTGAAATAATACTGTGAGTCAGTATGACATGCAGATGACAGGCGTCGCTATTAGAATCACTGCACACTTCACTTATTTGGGCAGTCACGGGGCCAAACTGACTCAAGTATGAACTCAGCCTTACAGGTCCATGTTAGTGTCAAGAAGATGCGCACTCCTTTTACACCCTTGTCAGCTGATTCCACATAGATGTCTACAGAACCTGTTCTATTAACCCCTTATACAAGTAGAGCCCCCCCGACAGAGTGGAGAGGGTGAATGAGGTGGCGGCAGCAGCAGCATCAGGCGGAGGCCACAGCGTGGCACAATGACAGAGTGTGGAGGTGGCAGTAGAATCAGGAGGCCACAGAGTGGCACAATGACTGAGTGTGGAGGTGGCAGCAGCATGAGGAAGCCACAAAGTGGCACAATGACAGAGTGTGGAGTTGGCGAAAGCATCATCAGGCTACAGAGTGGCACAATGACAGAGTCTGGAGGTGGCGGTAGCTTTAAGAGGCTACAGAATGGCACAATGACAGAGTCTGGAGGTGGCGGCAGCAGCAGCATCAGGCGGAGACCACAGAGTGGCACAATGACAGAGTCTGGAGGTGGCAGCAGTATCAGGAGGCTACAGAGTGGCACAATGACAGAGTCTGGAGGTGAAGAAAGCTGCTCATCAGCGACTCTAGACTCAGGCTGCTGCTGATGGAGCTGGTACTGCTCCTGCCACCCCACCCCTCTCCAGCAGCTATGGCAGTAGAACGTGAGTGCAGAAGGCCTCCCCGGTCAGACCTGCGAGAGGATGGGCGATGACGAAGATAGGCAGTGGCCAACTGACTACATAGGATGTCTCTGTAGTAGTTCAGTTTGTCCTCCCTCTCAGCGGGTGTAAAAAAGGCCCCCATTTTGGACCGGTAGCGAGGGTCCAACAAGGTGGAGAGCCAGAAGTCATCCCTCTGCCGAATATTGACAATTCGGCTGTCACTGCGCAAGCAAGTGAGCATGCAGCGGGCCATTTCTGCAAGCGATTCGGAGGGACTCCCTGCTTCCATCCCCACTGCATACTGCCACGGTGTGTCTCGGTCCTCTGCCTCGTCTCCCTCTTGCTCCTCTGGCTGCTTCTGCTCCTCCTCCCCTGTCACCTGAGTAGAAAAACCGCCCATTTCGCTATACATTGCCTTTGCTCCAATGTCCTCCTCTTCCTCCAGTTCAGCCCCCACAGGGCTCATGTAGCTGTGAGATCTAGGCGCCATGTCTCAAGTCCCCTGACCAGCCAGATTTACCAGCATCTGTTCCAGGTCATGAAGCAGTGGAATGACATTGTTCATCCCGTAGTACTGGTGACTGACAAATAACGTGGCCTCCTCAAAGGTCCTGAGCAAACGGCAGGTGTCACGCATGAGCTGCCACTGGCTGACATCAAAGTTACACATGGGAGTACTCCTATCCGCTTGGATCATCAAGAATTCGTTGATGGCCTTTCTCTGTTCGTATAGTCGGTCCAACATATGGAGGGTGGAATTCCAGCGGGTGGAAACGTTGCATATCAGCCTATGTTGGTGGATGCCGTTCTGCCGCTGCAGCTCAAGGAGGGTGTACTTTGTGGTGCACGAGTGGCTGAAGTGCATGCAAAGTTTTCTGGCCATTTTTATGATGTCTTGCAGATGGGTGGAAGACTTCAGGAACTGGTTGACAACCAGATTGAAGACGTGTGCCATGCAGGGTGCATGGCTCAGCCTTCCTTGACGCAGCGCAGACACAATGTTCTTCCCGTTGTCGGTCACCGTGGTTCCGATTTTGAGTTGTCGCGGAGAAAGCCATGGTTTGATTTCTTGATGAATCACATGGAGCAGTTACTTCCCTGTGTGACTGCGTTCCCCCAGGCAAACCAGGTGCAGAACAGGGTGACACCGCCCTGCCCTGCACATGTGGTATGCTGGAGGGGCACTGTGAATTGTCCCTGCAGTGGAGGCTGAGGACATGGTGGAGGATGAGGAGGCAGAGGCGGACGTTGTCGCAGGACCAGTGCTCAAGGACTGGCCCACCTTCTGTTCTACATATTTGTGCAGGGCTAGTACTGCCTTTTTCGCAAAGAAATGATGTCTTGGGACTCTCCACCCCAGCTCGGCACATGCCATCAGTTCTCTAAAAGGTGCAGAGTCCACCACTTGGAAAGGGAGGGACTGCAGCACCAGCAACTTGGACAGGAGCACATTCAGCTTCTGCGCCGTTGGATGAGTGCACGCATACTGTTGTCTCTTGGCAATCGCTTTGGTGATCGATTGCTGATGGAATGACTGATGAGGAGTAGAAGGAGGAGCAGAAGCATCTGGATCAGCAGAAGATGAAATGACATACAGCTTTCTTTCAGCTGAAGTAGTGGAGCCTTGACTGCCTAAAAGGCGGTGCGTGTCACTGGGTGATGCAGCAGTTGCTGCGGCAGGCTGGACCACCACATCAGAGCCACAGTTCTCCCAGGCTACTTTATGGTGACGCTGCATATGTTGACGCAGGGCCGTGGTGCCAACATTGGCACCCTGGCCACGCTTCACCTTCTGCCCACATATTCTACATATGGCCATGTTAACCTCCTCCCGCGGCTTAACAAAAAACTGCCACATCGCTGAGTAAGTGATTTTCCACCCAACACTCCGCACTGATTGACTGCTACCGCCGCTGCCTCCGTCAACCCCTGCACCACTACATCCCAGGAAGGCAGGCTGCTGCGAAGCAGGTGGTCTACCCCACACACGTTTGGCTTCCGACCTCCTACTACTGCCACCCTGCTGACTCCCAGCCATGCCACCACCTTGCTGGCTCAGCCGCTGCCTCCCTCTTCTCCTGATGATGATGAAGCCCCTTCTCCAGCTCCCAAGTGCGATCGGCTTCATCATCATCGAGTAGTGTATGCACGTCACTGATGTCCTCCTCAACGCTCTCTGGGTCAGGAGCCTGACCGCTCGCAACACCACCTCCCACGCCACTCTCTTCATCACTACTTGCCTGCCTAGCGGAGGAAGCGGCGGATGTCTCCTCCAGATCTTGGCTGGGCAGTAGCTGCTGACTGTCCTCTTCTAGCTCGTTCTCGCTGTATAGTGGAGCTGAGCCCACAGCATACAATACTTTGCTGAGGGAACAGCAAAGGACAGAGGCAGGTTGAGGACAGGTGAGGGCACAGGTCCTGCTCCCGGGCCATGCCAACTAAGGGTTGTGTCTGAGGAACCCACCAACTGTTGGCTGGGGGTGTCTGATGTCACTTGGGATGAAGTGGATTACGGAGTTACCCAATCAAGAATCGCTGAATCGCTATTACCACAAATAACTGCAACAGTGAACTGCGTTTTTTTTTCTTTTTGTACTCAAATACGTCACTAAACGCTTTCACCACATATAACTGCAGAAGTGAACTGAGACAGAAGTGAACTGAGGATATATTTTTATTTTTGTACTGAAATACGTCACTAAATGCTTTCAACACAAATAACTGCAAGAGTGAAGTGGGTATATATTTTTCTTTTGGTACTGAAATAGGCCACTAAACACTTTCACCACAAATAACTGCAACAGTGAAGTGCGTTTATATTTTTCTTTTTGTACTGAAATAGGCCACTAAACACTTTCACCACAAATAACTGCAACAGTGATCTGTGTATATATTTTTCTTTTTGTACTCAAACACATCACTAAATGCTTTCACCACATATAACTGCAGAAGTGAACTGAGTATATATTTTTATTTTTGTACTCAAATACGTCACTAAGCGCTTTCACCACAAATAACTGCAACAGTGAACTGAGTATATAATTTTCTGGATATATAAATGAAATGACAGAGCTGGAATGACAGAGCTGTATAATGGCTATTTGGATCCCCAAATAATCCTTCCCTGCACTTGTAAATCGCTTTTCTAGCACTGTCCCTAGCGCCTCCTGACCTCTCTCCCTGCACTAAGATGCTGTGAAATGATTCCTCCCTATCCTTTCCCTGCACTTATAAATTTCCCTGCACAATGAGGTTTCTCCTAACACTCTACCTGAGGCGCCTGCACAGTTCTCTCCCTGCACTCAAAACGCTGTAAAATGTCTTAATCCAAGATGGCCAAGGCTATTTAGAGGGCTGTGACATCACAGGGCTGGCTGGCTGCTGATGGGCTGCATGCATGGCATTAGGGGTCATCCTGCCTTCCCAGAGTTCCTTGTCCCATGTCCTAACATGTGTAGCCGCAATTTTAGAAAAAATTGCAATTCGTTATCACGAATTGCAAGATAATTCGGATTCGTTGCGAATTGAATTTCTTCTGAAATTCGGATCGAATTCCACTTCGTCAGCTTGGATTAGCTCATCTCTAATATATAGTTAGGTCCATAAATATTTGGACAGAGACAACTTTTTTCCCATTTTGGTTCTGTACCACAATTAATTATATATGAAACAACTCGGATGCAGTTAAACTGCAGACTTTCAGCTTTAATTCAGTGAGTTGAACAAAAAGATTGCATAAAAATGTGAGAAACTAAAGCCTTTTTTAACACAATCACTTCATTTCAGGGGCCCAAAAGTAATTGGACAATTGATTTAAAGGCTATTTCATGGGCTGGTGTGGGCAATTTCTTTTTTATGTCATTATCAATTAAGCAGATAAAAGGCCTGGAGTTGATTTGAGGGGGGGGTGCTTGTATGTGGAAAATTTTGCTGTGAACAGACAACATGCAGTCAGCACTCCAGGAGTGGCAAAATCTACAGTTTGGTACATCATGAGATAGAAACAAAGCGCTGCTGAACTCAGCAACGCCAAAAGACCTGGGCGTCCACAGAAGACAACAGTGGTGGATGATCGCAGAATCATTTCCATGGTGAAGAAAAACCCCTTCACAAAAGCAAACCAAGTGAACAACACTCTCCAGGAAGTAGGCGTATCAATATCCAAGTCTACCAAAAAGAGAAGACTGCATGAAAATAAATACAGATGGTGCACTGCAAGAATAGAAAGGCTAGATTTGACTTTGCTAAAAAAACATCCAAAAAAGACAGCACACTTCTGGAAAAACATTCTATGGACAGACAAAACCAAGATCAACCTTTATCAGAATGATGGCAAGAAAAAATTTTTGAGAAGGAGTGGAACAGTTAATGATCCAAAGCATACCACATCATCTGTAAAACATGGCGGAGGCAGTGTAATGGCTTTGGCGTGCATGGCTGCCAGTGGCACTGGGACACTAGTGTTTATCGATGATGTGACACAGGACAGAAGCAGACGAATGAATTCTAAGGTGTTCAGAGACTTACTGCTCAAATCCAGCTAAATGCAGTCAAATTGATCGGGAGGCGTTTCATAATACAGATGGACAATGACCCAAAACATACAGCCAAAGCAACCCAGGAGTTTAATAAAGCAAGAAGTGGAATATTCTTGAATGGCCAAGTCAGTCACCTGATCTGAACCCAATTGAGCATGCATTTCACTTGTTGAAGACTAAACTTCAGACAGAAAGGCCCACAAACAAACAGCAACTGAAAGCTGCTGAAGTAAAGGCAGCATCTGGTGATGTCCATGAGTTCAAGACTACAGGGTGTCATTTCCAGCAAAGGGTTAATACCAAGTATTAAAAATGATCATTTTATTTTCATTTTTTTAATTTGTCCAATTACTTTTGAGACCCTGAAATGAAGTAATTGTGTTAAAAAAAGGCTTCAGTTTCTCACATTTTTATGCAATCTTTTTGTTTAACCCACTGAATTAAAGCGAAAGGTTGTTTCATTTAAAATGAAAACCAAAATGAGAAAAAAGTTGTCTCTGTGCAAATATATTTAAATATATTATACAGTTATTTTGTATTGAATCCAATACAAAATAATTTGAATTTCCCACCATGCTCCCTTGCACGCACCAACGTTAACGGGACTCTTAGTGCACTCTCCAGGGGAAGACCTGAAGAACAGCACCCGGCCTGGGGATGGTATCCGACGGGCAGGACACCGATTACCCAGGTAAGTGTTTTTTTCAATGTTTTTAGCTACCCCGAGTGTGGCTATCGGATCGGGGTTACCACTTTCAGCATGTTTTTTTACCCCGAGCCACACTCAGGATTACCGCTCGGGGTTAAGATGTAGAGTTGTAAAGACAACAACAAGAACTTCAAACAGGAAGATTGACAGTTCAAAACTCAAGTTAAAAAAAAAGTTGCTTAAAAGCACAATACTGAAGTGGTTTGACACAAGAGATGATAATAAGGAATTTAGTCATCTTTAGCTCAGTGTTTACAGTTTAAAGCTAAACTATAGTTTTTTCTTAACACAATCCCTGTGTGTGTCCCAAAACAGTTAGAAGGGAAGGTTGTCTGCCTGGCTTTCCATATATACTATGACACTCCAGTGTCTTTGAAACGAAAGATGATTTTTAAAAAAAAAAGTAATTGCTCAATAGAACAAAAGTGACGTTAATGATGTCTACAGTACATTGGGCTTCCACAGCCATCCATCTGTTTAAGTTTTTACTTTTGTCCTTATGAAAAGAAATTACATTTTTGTAACATCCCATGCTCTTAAATAAGGCCACAGATGGTGCCAGCAGTCCTAAGGAATCATGATTAGGGGTTTCGCTTTATTAGCCAATTCTCTCTCCATGAGAGCCATAATGAGAGTTCAGCTGGCCAAACTGTTTGTAAAGTGTGATATGATCACTATGAAGCCATAGTCATTACATTATTGGGACTTATAGTGATATGCCACTGTCAGAACACTTTACCAAATCTAGCAGCCAGTTTAGGGGCCAACAGCAGGGAATGATTAATGAAAATAAAAGTAACCTGAACCCAATTATTAACTACCCTTGCAGTTGGACTTCCCCGGCATAGGTAAATGGCCATTTTTGTCTTGGGTATCATTAAAAAGCACTTTAAGTCAGTGGTCCCCAACCTTTTGGTTGTCACGGACTCCAGACTGTGCATGTGCGGGGAGCCATATGTTACTCCCCCAGAGTGAGGTCATGATGCCGGAACCCGCCCACTCTCCAGGGACACAACCCACCCACAACCCCCAGCCTGCGATTTGTACAGGGGACATGGCTTGTGGCTGTGGCTGGTGTGCCTTCCTAAGTGGGGTCAAACTGGCCAGAGCCGCAGACCACCAAAATTTCCTCGGACCACCAGTTGGCGACTGCTGCTTTAAGTTACCCCATCTTTTGCAATGAACTTCTGGTACATTTAAAACTACCTGTGCAGGTTGGCTCCCATCCACCTACAAAGTTAGTTTAAAATTTTACTGCTTTCAGTCCACCCTATGGTGATAGGCTAGGTTACCTATGCCTTTATTCCAGAATTGTCTGTTGTGAGTCTGTATACTGTGTATTTGCTTCTCTTAGTGCTGAGAAACTATTACATAGTTTAAACAGATGTGACTGATGTTTTCCCAGGTTTAATTTTCTACTTAGGCCCTGTACATTTCTGTCCATGGTTGTCATATTTTTTCCCTAAACACCAAATGGCAGGTTAGTGTACATGTATTTAAACATATAGATAGCCTCCAATATCTATGACCTGCTTTAGATCTGTTCAGCCTGTAATCATACTCATTAGTTATGTGCAGAACGTACATGCCCTTAAGCGTACACTGGGTGCCAGTAGCAAGTGCCAGATACACATTCCCCAAACAAATGGAGACGACAGAAACCTGTCAGTAGTCCTCACAAGGGAACGGAATAAATCATGTTTATTTTTAACAGAGTCACTCCCTTTTTAACAACCAAAACCAAGAAGGCCTTGGGATATTTTGGAAACAATTTCTTGCCAGTGGTATTTTTCCAAACAATCGTTTATTATGTATAGACTTTTACTTAAAGAATAATTTCACCTGTACATTTTTTGTCATATTCTCAGCAATTTATTACATATTTCTTTCTTTTAATTCACATTGAGTGCTTAGTATTTGCATTAAATGTCAACCTACGAACAAACCACAGCAGTGCATGGATGTATTTTCCCTGTTTCTCCGAAAATAAGACATACCCCGAAAATAAGCCCTAGCAGGATTTTTACATATTTTTGAAGGTGCTCGAAATATAAGCCCTACCCTGAAAATAAGATAAAATATTTATAAATACATGGACAAGAGGTGCTCATTTAAGGAAAGCACTATTGCTAGACATGAGAAATTGGGAAATGGAGTCACAAGAAATTCAAGATGGCTTTCAGGGTTATGGAGAATTATGATGATGATCCAGAATGTGATGACACGACTATATTTGATTAAACGTTGATTTTTTTGTTCAAGAATATATGTTGATTGTTCATGAAAAATTAAAACTGAAAAAATATTTTCGGGGAAACGGTATACTGTATATATATATATATATATATATATATATATATATATATGAATAAAATATTGTATTTGTTTTGTATCCCAGCAAACTTGGAATGGGTTTCTTAAGAGACATTTGGTATTTGTCAGCAAATGTTTTTAATTTTGGACTAGATCCCTTACAGGTTTGCTGGATCACCAAGGTTCACTGATGAAACTGTATCCTCTCCAGCCTTGGAGAGCCCTAATAAATCAGACCCATTAGGCCTGATTTAATAAAGCTCTCCAAAGCTGGAGAGGATACACTTTCATCAGTAAAGCTGTGTGATCCAGAAAACCTGGAAATAATTTTCCCAAAGCCATTTCTATTTGCTAGCAAATGTTTTGAATCCTGAACCAGATCCATTCCAGGTTTGCTGGATCACCCAGCTTCGCTGTTGTAAAGTGTATCCTCTCCAGTCTTGGAGAGCTTTAATAAATCAGGACCATTATGTTATTACTCCATTGAACTGGCAACCTTAACTTCTGTTAGTTTTTGATCAAAAAAAGGTCTATCCACTGGTTTCCTTGTGAGTGGTGACTGGTTTCCCCAAGTATTTTCGAACTTCCCTCCCTGGGTGTGCTAGTTATTTCCTATCGTATCATGACATGGAGTGGTCATGAAAAAGGAAAATTTATTACTTACCGTAATTCTCCTTTCCTGATAAGCTCCATGACAGTGTGTGTATATATATACCCACCCTTATTTTCTAAAGAGGGCTAGTTACAAAACACTAGGTGTACAGGCCACTCTGAATATATCTATTTAGTGGTAATGGAAAGGGATTACCTCATTGTGTGCTGGCGTGGAGCTTATTAGGAATGTAAAATTACTGTAAGTAATACATTTTCTTTCTTTTTTTTGAAGTTTCTCTCCATTGAGAAGTGTTATTTTCTCTGGAACTCCATAAAAAGTAAAAAAAAAAAAACAGTTAAGTTATTTAACACTATTGCAATATTTGAGCGTTGACATTTTGCCTTTGTACCTATGTCACCAATAGAGTGGGGGTGTAAACACAGCTGCCGCTATGCACTTCTATATCTGCAAACTCAACGAAGGATTGTTTTAAAACATTATTCATTAATAAGATTATTAACATTAAGCTGTAAAATGAAGCAGACCAGTGGAATTGGATGACAATGGTGACTGACATCATATAGAAAGGGAAACAATCTTTCCACACTATACCTAAAACGTTGCCTAGAGTTAAAAAAAAACACTTAAAGTTAAAGTTAAAAAACACTGTATCTAATGGATACTGTCATGATTTGTTGGGTTTAAATCAGCTATTTATATGTTTTTATATTTTTTACTTTAACAGATATGGAAGGAAAGTTACATACCTGATATCTTCTTTTGGAGTAGGGTTATCTGGAATTGGTGCAGCGTTTGCGCCAAACTTTTATGTTTTTGTGTTTTTTCGCTTTCTACAAGGTTTTTTTGGAAAAGGAACTTGGATGACTTGTTATGTTATTGGTAAGTTACGATTACATTTTTTAACACTTCTTGTTGTGGATAAATTTTGTATATAAATGAGAAAAAACAAAGACAAACAAATTCATGGTTAGTGACTTCTTATGTGAAATATTCAGTAGGCTAAAAATTTAGAATATACACCATTTGAGTAATTATGTGCATTGCCAAGCAAAAAAAATATACCACCCTGAAATCCAACCACACTTTTGTGGTGCAAATGTTTTGCAGTATACCTACAGGTATGTCAGATTGTGTCACAGTTTTGCTGGACCACCCATGCCAAAGTCCGCTATGCAGGCTCATACTATGCAGGCTCATGCCACTTCTAGATAATATTTATTGTCTTAATCAGAGTTGTTTTTTCACTAATTGCATTAGTAAGAATATTAAAAAACATTAAAGCAAACCCTGCCCTATTTCTTCATAAAAACCTCCCCAGATAGTAAATGCCCACAGGATATTTGAGATGAACACCAGCAGGCCTGAGCGAATGCAATCTGCAGAGAAACAATTGTTTTGGTAATACAGAAGCTGACCTTTTTACAATGTGTCAATTAACCTTGCCCAGCCGCTTGTGCCATCCAACTGTGCAAAGATAGTAAACATTAGTAATTACCTTACATGTTTAAGATTCTATAATTACAAATATATACAGAAACATATATGATTCCCACATTATCCGCAATATTTGCTTATTTAGTAGCATGAACAGTTATTTGGATTTTAGCCCATTAAATGTTATTTCAGTTTTTCTAAAAAAATAATCTGTGTGTTTACAATTAGTATTGTTATATTAATGCAAGCAGCTAAATGTGTGTTTTTAGGAACTATGCACACTCTTCTTTTTGTTATAATTTTTAGAAATTGCCAACATTTAAACTTTTCTCCCAGCTTTTTTTCTTTATTTGTATGATATGAAAGCCTCACTCATTTTTTTTTTAGTAAAGTTATTTGTCTTATTTTTTGTGTGTGATTTTCAACTATTTATTGTGCATTGCTGTGTAATATGTCGGCGCTTAATAAATAAAGTTGGGACGTATAGGGGAATGCTGCCTTTGACAGTTGTCACTGAACCAGTTCTTACTAATAAAAGATACCACCTGTACTCCTATTCTGATCACAAGCTTTTTAGAACTTGTTCTCCATTTTTTTTCGGTGTTGATGAATCTCCCTAAAGAGATAGATGGCACTTTAGCAAAGTGCTATAAAAAGTTGACTTTCTATCATTAGAGACTTAAAATTTGTGGGGACAGATAGAATCTGCCCCTCCCCCTTTTCATCGAACTATGTACTTCTTAAATACCTGTGTTTTTTGTTGTCCAATCTGTCAATCAATCAATCTTTCCTTGCATTCTGTATTGTTCTGAATATTCATACTCAAAGGTGATGGAGACAACACTGTTAGCTCATCAGGTTTATGGCACTGTGTACAGTGATGCAACTCCAACAAATCATTCTGAGTGGAGCATAATATTTACAGATTATTTCATAAATGACCTTCTATTGTTTTATTATGCAATCACAATCTGGGCCCAGCTGTTTTGCTATATCTGTAGTGGAAAATGTAATTGGCCTAGACTTTAAATATTTAAATACTTCATGAGGAACATAGAGCTGATAAGTTGGTATGTATCATTCAAAGTGTCTAACCCAAGCTCATATTGAGCATATTATATATTTACAAAAAAATTTTTCGGACTAATTTATATATAAAAAAGAGAATGTACCACTTTATAAAAAACTTCACCATATTTATTTACAAAAGTTAAAATACATGGACCAGATCATCATTTGTGTAACATATGGTTGTTCTTAAGTACTGCTAATTAATTACCATAGTATCTGGAAAATATGCTCCCCAGGTCTCGGGTCAATCATTTACAGTATTTCCACATGTTGTCATAAATCATGATCAACTTGTATTAAATTCCCTGAGGTTTCAAAATATGTTTGAAAACTCAGAGAGTGCTAGTTCAATAACTAAGAGAGCGGTATTTTTTCAAGCGTACCTAAACTCAGAAATTGCACCTTACATAAAAAGGTAGACAACCCCTTTGTGTAAGATTAAAATTCTGTTATTTGTTTTTTTTTGTTTTTTATTAAATGCAACAACGTTTTTTTTTATTTTTTTAAAAAGGGTGCAGCACCGCCCCTAATTCTGGATTGTAAAGGCGATTGAGAATGAATGGGAGCGCAAAGCCTCCTGGGATACCTACTTCACGCATCCCAGGAGGATCTTGGGTGCCCCTTCTGCGCATGCCGAGCATGCCAGACAAGATGGCGGCTCCCAGAGTGCCGGCTCCAGGATGGATGCTGTGGAGCAGGGGTGTCAAACTCTTGCCTGCGGGCCCGCAACGTCCTTTTTTTGACCCCCACAGGAATCCTAAATATGAATTGCAGCTGGCCCTCTGCTGCATTAAAAAAGCGCTACAATTCCCGGCATCACTTGTGTCTATAGACAAGCGGCCTCTCTGCCTATACGTGGCCCTGCATTGGACTGTTTTATAGACGCAGGGAATTGTAGTAGCGCTGCTATTTCAGTGAAGAGGGAGTTCCAGCCACTCATAACATTAAGCCCCACATTGGACTGTTTTCTTGGCGCAGGGAATTGTAGTAGCGGTGCTATTTCAGTTTCAAGTTTGGTCTGCAACTTTGTCTAAGTGTTCATTTTGGCCCACTGTGTATTTGAGTTTGACACCCCTGCTGTAGAGTAACCTACTCTTTACACCTGTTCACTGAGCATCACTGCAACAATTCCTTTGATAAATTTGTGATAAAGTATCTAACTGAAAACATTACGGTTTAGAGAATGTGAAGGTAAAAGTTTTTTCTTTTATGTAAGCATGCCAAAACTGGGCATTACAGTTATTACTCTATGTTTACAGTGGTGTTAAAATGTTTTATTTGCTAATAATTTACAACATAAAAATAACATGTTTTTTTGTAAGCACTGATACTTTTTGCTAACTTTTTCAAACCTAGCAAACTACAGCATGACTAATCATAAATGTTTTTCTCATTGTATTGTTGTTTTTCAAAATGAGTTTATTTTAGAATTACACTGAAGATTTCATATGAAAGTGTATTTTGTTATTGTGGAAGAAAAGGATGTGGATCCAGCCAAGATGGACAGAAAGTAAAAGGACCAGATGGACAACAGTAGACAAGAAAATATATATAAAAATCTCCATTTTTAAAAGAGATCCCACAAGCCCTTATTTGGCCATTTCCTTTTAAATTCCATGTCAAATACCAGTGTTATCCGCAAGTACCATTGAAAATATAACTCGAGTAGTATGCCTTTACAGATGTAAAGTGAAAGGATTTTCAATAAGTGTTGTTCTCTCCTATTTTGGCACACTAAAGGAAATGTCATATTATGTGGTTAGAGCTTGACTGGTGCAAATTTCATCATGCAGCTTGACAAAGATTCAAGCATACTTTTATGGTCCGTAAAACCTTTTCCATGAACAGATAGCCAGAGTTTTGTCTTTGATGATTTGATGATGTGACAGGCACAGTCATCAGAGGTAAACCCTGTTAAATGCATGTGGGAGAGCTACTGTAAAATCAGAGAAAACTCTCTTCAAAGATGGACTCCAGGCAGACATAAAGCACACACATTAAATTAAAATAAATACAATAAAAGCAGTGTAAGTATTTTATTTCTTGGTATTACACTTTTGCAGTCCCTGTGCAGCACAATTTAGCTTAGGGGAGAGAATTAGCATCAGATTTGTTGCAATGCAAGGAGTCGCTTGCTGCCCATGTACAGCACAACATAGCCTAAGGCATGCAGTGCATCAAAAGACATTATTTTAAACATTTTATCTAATATTCCATATTGCACTGAAATACAATTTATTATCTTACTATCATCTTGTCATTTCATAGTACACTTAATGTACTTACCACATTTTCCTGAAGAAGCAGTGTTTGATTATAGTGAAATACATTGAGAAGCAATAGTTCTGCTACACCATTTGTGAACAGTTGTAGAAGATGTTCTGTATATTATATGATTGATGGTCTTGGCAGGTCTTTGTATAAGTACTTGTTGCTATACCATTATATGTGGATTATTTTTACATTTAAATTTGATAAGTCTAAGTTTTTTTTAATGGTTGTAAATAAAGGTATTTGCATTTTTGTTATAAATATAAAAAGATTATCATTTTTTCTTGTGAAAATGCCTAAAAAAATCCCTTTATTTCAGGTTTGGGTATAACATACCCATTCCCTTTCTTGTTTTATTACTCTTGCCCTACTGTTATAAATAATAATATAAATTACTAAACCAAAGCAAACCAAAATGTGCTAGTCGTATTTATAAATGTTATGCTAATATTTAAGTTAATATCGTTATTTACAGGACGTCAATGTGTGGGAAATATTTCAAATAAGGGGCGAGTGGGATTTGGCTGTGGCAGGGTTTTCCTTGGATTCTGTGGTGGATCACTGATGGATGTGTCATAATATTACAAATACAAAACATGTTAGTGAGATCTGAATTTCCCATTAAAGGATGGAAAGTGCAGATGTTGGAATAATGGCATTAAAAAAATTGATGTTGTTATCCCATGGCTGAACTGTGGCAAATCTTGTGTGGAGCAGAAAATAAAAATGGCATGTCCCTTATATCATACTTGACAAATGTTAGGAAACGTTTATTGGGCCTGTGATTCCGTGCTGGGCACCACCGCAGTATCCTACACTGTCTATTTTGTCCAACAATGTCATTTGCAGCAGCAAGGAGAAAAAAATATAATCATCCCCTGCATCCCTTTAGTCGTGCAGACGGAGATGTACTATCTTAGCATCCCCGGCACATTTGGAGACTTTGAACAGGTGAAAGTAATTTTAGTAGCAGATTAGTCCCTAGCTCAATCCTGCTCTGCCATTGGCTGTTAGGGCTTTATAGGTTCCCTGCTCCCATTCACCAGTGTCTGTTGTAGCATTAGGCTAGGCTGACTTGCTGCTGGTTTATGTATTTGCTTCATTTACTGTTACTGACCATTGCCTTTTTTTCTGACCTATTGTTTGTATGCTGCCTGGACCGACCTTTTGCCTGTGACCCCGAATCTGCTTATGTCTTGCCCTTGTGTACCTTGTCTGGATTACCTGTGTATGACCTCTGCTCTGTATTTTGGACTTGTCTATGTTGGAATCTTGGTATTGCTTATCTGTGGGCTCCTGGTTCTCTGCCAGCCCTTCCCCGGACATCATCCCTTGTGCACTAAATCCTGGAGGCAACCGTGTGCTGGGAAAGACAATCAGTCTTCCGAGGCTGAACAGGGGCTTGCTATAGGTAAAGAGTGCGGCGTTAGACTGGACTGGTTTCTGGTGAGTACTGTTGCTGGAACAGGGCCTTACAACAAAATGTAATCTACCTATACATGACAGTGAATTTATGGAGCAGTTCTCTTTTGTGATTTAGAGAAAGAGACTATTATTACAACTTTCTTACTAGATGTGCAGTCTATCAACATAAGTATTCATGGAAGTTGAAGCAGGTTTATTTAACTGCATACCTCTAGCATCAAAATGCCAACTTTATTTCTACATCACAGTGTCACCCCATTTTATCTTTATTATATTGTATACTGACAAAAAGTATTGAAAACTACAGATGCACAGCTTTAGGATTGTGTGAATCAGATTGATGTTCTGCTATGTGTTTTAAAGGTGGGTACCACACCCAATACACTGCATAATATTATTTACGCATGTGTAATATGTTTCTAAATGTACTGAATTTATGAATATATGAAATAACACTGTAAAATGTTTATCTTGGTGATTATGAAGTATTTTTTATTGTTTGTCCAAATTAAACCTCTGCTTAAAAGGACCTTTCTTCCTGTGGATCAGCTCTGAGTTTAGGGTTTTGTATATGCAGGTTTTTAATGGTTTATTTAGTTATTTTTCTATTGGTTAAGCTTGTGAATTTTCTTTTTTTTTCTGTTGCATGTGAAAATTTATTCCACTAAATGAATTATGAAACATTCCATCTTCCACCTAGTTTTACCAGTTCTGATTATTTTTGTACCAGTTGCTGCAAATTACCCTTTACAGGTTGTCATTCCAGTACTGCATTTTAAATCCTTATAAACCTAATTTTATAACCTGTTTGCTAGTTACTGGTATATCATTTACTTAATGTTTTGAACTGTATTTAGTAAAGGTAATTTTTTTTTTGCTGTTCACAGTAACAGAATTGGTGGGATCAAAACAGAGACGTATAGTTGGCATAGTTGTTCAGATGTTTTTCACATTGGGAGTCATGGTCATTCCTGGTATTGCCTATTTGATTCCTACTTGGCAAGGCATCCAGCTGGCTATTTCCTTGCCAAACTTCCTCTTTCTACTTTATTACTGGTAATTATCGGGACTGATATTTAATATGAAGATATTTATGCTTGTTTATTTGTACATGTTGTATTTTGATATATAACAATTTGTGGAGTTATTTAGCTGGAAACACAGTTTGTTAGTAGGTGTAAGACTTAGCTTGCCCTTTCTTTTACAGTTATATCTTAAAGAGACTAATCTACTTGTTCATCAATCCTATATAGTCTTCTAACTAGATTTCACACTTTCACATTTTACATGTAGTAAAGCTTACTCATCAGCCTGATTGCTATTAGAATTTACTTTTTCAGCTTTGGTTTAGTTGACTTTCTCTGCTGTCCATTCACTAAGAACATGGCAGACGCAACAGCACTGTGGGGCGAGTGTAGATTGGGCAAATCTAACAAACACTAAACAAATCCCCACCCAAGGAATTACAGGTGGCCAGAACTCTAATCGGACAGCACACACAGTCAGGCCCCTTCTAGCCAGGCAGCAGCCAGAGGGACCATTCCAGTTATGCTATAGTCACCACATTATCTGTAAACAGATTTCTTATGCTGCCGCAGTTACCACATGCTCTGTTTACAGATCTGTCATGCTGTGGTCACTACAAAACATCACCACATGCTGTACCTTGGTCGTTCTGTCTTGCTGTGGTCACCACATGTTCTGTACAAAGGTCTGTTTATCAAACTGTGGTCACAAAATACTCATGTACACATGTCTGTTATGCTGCAGTCACTGTTTTCTCTGTACACATATCTGGCTTGCCACTCATTACATGTTCTGTACACAGATTTTCTGACGCTGCAGTCAGCGCATGATCAGTACACAGATCTCAGTACACGGGTCAAGTTAGAACTCTCATGTTGTTGTCAGCATCTTGACTGTACGCAAGTGTGTCTGACATACTGTGGTCAGGATATGTCTATCTTTCAAAGCTGTAATGACAACATAAGAGCTCATTAACAGTATCAACACAGGGCCACTTTGATATACAGTACACTAAAGCAAGTAGAATGTAATATGTCCAAGGTCCATATGTGTGGAAATTAATAGCAGGGGTATTGTTTTATTTGCAAAGGTACATAAATGCAATTTAAATTTAAGTCTGGGTCTAGTTGTAAATGCTTGTTTCATTGAAAAACATAAAAAAAAAAAAATATTAAAATATGTAAATCAATGGAACATTTGATCATTAAAATTAAAGTATTCACAACTAAATCAACTGTAGTTCATTTCATTTTTGTAGTGATTTTAAGATTTATTTTATAGTTATTGCAGTTATGTTTTTTTCCGGTAAGCCACCAATACAGCTACTTACCAAACGCAGCAAGAGACCCTAGGTGCCTTTTTGCAAGCATGCAGTGTCTGTTGTGTGGTCATATCACCTTTATTTCCTAAATATTTAATGCAATCAGATTTCCTCAAGAACTCTCTAAACATGAAATGAACGGTATTATTTTCATTTTATTTTCATAGGATAAAATTTACTTTACTTATTTACTGTTTGGTATATAGTATTACATTTCTAAATCACTTTAATCACTATATGGTGTAATATTTTTATAGTGCACTGTACCTTATTGTATTTTTCATGATTCTTGCCTTAGTGTTGTTGCCCACTTGTTGAATTTCCAGTGCTGCCTAGTCATATCTCATGAATAGTGAAATGTATGTACTAAATACATAAATAAATAAATATAGATTTTTATTTATGCCAAAAAACTGAATCATGTTTTATCCTACCCAGATTATCTTGCTAAATTCCCCACTGTCTTTGCCTAATATTTTACATCCAGTGCCTGTTAATTTTTTTTTAAGTGCCCAAATAATACCAGCCATTGCCTGAAAATGTAATTATACTAAAATTTTTATTTGTACTTATTTCCTGCATAAGCCTATTACTTACAAATAGTTTGCTAGCTGAAGACACATATTCTTAAGCAACAGATCTTTAGAAATTAGGTGTTGACAAAAAGTATGTGACCCTCTAGTGCTTTTCTTGTTTTACTGTTCACATATTTTTTCGATAAAAAGCTTGACAATTGGGTAAAATGGGCCATTGGTAAAATCCCTAACACTCATTACCAAATGCTACATGAACCACTGATATTAATACCACAAAATATCCAGAAGCAGAAAAAGATGAGTAGAAATAGTACCACCACCTACTGAAACATCACAATATTGCAGCCTCATTTCACATTGACCAATTTTGGTGCCCATGAATCATATTGGTGACTAAGTTGTTTTAAATTATTTGTTCTTTAGCTGTCATTAGCCGGTAGCCCTTCAAAGTCCCCATGGAGTAACCCTTTTTGCAGTTATTCCCAGATTGAAAGGCAATGCAAGCATTTTAAAACACCAGAGGCACAGCAAGAAAATAATTTGTGCAGTGTGTAGACCACGCTTACTACTGGAAATGGCCTAACAATTTTCCAGATAATAATGGCTGACAGGTTTACTTGAAACAAATAGAATGGCAAACCAAATCATTCTTTGTTATCCTTCTGTTTATTGCGGAACATAGAAATTATGTGCACTCAGCACTATGGACCTGTGACATCACAGGTCAGTAGTATTGGTGAAATTGTCTATTAGGCATATTGTATTACAAAATAATTTTTGTTTTATGCTAAAGTATTGCTTTATAAATCATATGTATCAATGTAGAAATACATTTCTGCAATCTTTAGTCAAATGTTATATACAGTTTTTTATTGTTGTTTGTTGGCTTTAATGATGTTTTCTGTTTTGTACCATAGGTTTATCCCAGAATCCCCACGCTGGCTGTTAATACGCAAAAAAAAAGACAAGGCTATGCGCATCGTAAATGACATTGCCAAATGCAATGGGAGACATCTCACACCAAACTATTTCCAGGTACACCATTCTTATTGCTTAAAATAGTTGTTCTGACCTAAATGCTCTTATCATTAAATAAGCCAGACTGTATGGAAAAGGTGGTAAGGTTATTGAATCAACTGAGTAAGGTAACATTTTATGTGAAGATATGAAAATCATATAATTAAAACTATTTATGGGGGGGGGGGACACGGTGCAGGGATTATTTGCTCTTTTTCTATTGGAACTGCCACAGCTCTCGTCTTAACAAGACCAATTTTCAAGCAGTAAGGCTTGCAGCCCAGACTTTTGAGTCAGCTTTGCACTGCAAAGAGTAACACCAAGGTGGGCACCCATAACCAGGAATATTAGACAGTGAGGGAGAGTGCAGTTAATTCGTAAGGTGGGCAATTATCTGCATGAACCATGCATCTGGCTACCAATGCAAATGTAACAATTTAAATGTGAACCTGTGGCCAGGCTATGGGTATCCTTTTTAGCACACCTTACCCAGACTTGGCATTCTTTCAGCCTTCTGATTTCATACAGATCAACTTAGTTCCAGTGATTTTGCTACAAAAATAGATGGAATTACCCCTCACATTACACTGCAGACAAAATATGTGGACCACCTACATATATAAATGCAATAACATTTGATATATGTATTTACTTTATTTTTTATAGTTATACATTCCCATTTACTTTCCTTTCATATATAAACTGAATAATGCTCTCTCACACACTTACAACAGCACAGTCGTGGTAATGTGACAGGTGGTGGCATTTGTAAACCTAATGCAGCAGTTTAGGTTTTTAGTGAAGTTCAGTGATAGGTTTGCAAGGAAGACTTTTAAAAAAAATCACTTGAAATACGGATTTTCTTTTTACTTAAAAGCTATCCTCCTAATCCAAATACATAATTTTTTGGAGTTTACCAATCTTTATTTGTGGTTGCTATTTCTATTGATATTCTTCCAGAAACACATTTTCTGTCATAGGGTGCAATTACTGAGCAAATATTAGGGAACACTTTAGTGGTATTTTTAACAGACCAAAATAAGTAAATAGGAGAAATTCCTTGTTAAGAGATTATGAACAATAATCTTTAAAGTTCAGCAATGTAAAAACAATGCTATGTTCTAATTATTTATTGATCTGTTTAACACTGCGAAACTAGCTACGGTGTCTGTTGCATCCACCTACAATCAAGCCCAAAACAACCATTCATCACTAGGACTGTGGAGTTGGAGTCAGAGTTGAGGAGTCAGAGACAATTTTGGGTACCTGGAGTCGGAGTCGATAAAAATTTGCCGACTCCGACTCCTGCTATATTTAAATTATAATAAAAAAAAATATTTCACAAACAATAGTCATAATTAAGTACTTCTCTGATCTAAGAATAAAGTCCAGTGCATTGTTGTATTTCTACTAGTGTGAAGTTCAGCTGAGCTATTATACAACTTCACATTATTGTAATCTGGATTATGTACATTACAAAAAGTGTTTTAATTTTATTTCAGATATATTGTGTTTCACAAGTTCATTTGAGTGTAAACAAGTGTAATGATATTGGTGTAGGTGAGTGCTATGGCCTGATGTGTGTTCTGGTGTCCTGTCTGCACTCTCCATATATGCTCCCATCCAGGACTGAACTTTAACATAATTTTGCACACCACCTAATACTAGGAAGTTAGTTAAGTGCCCCCCCTCGGCCTGGAGCCTCCCACTGCCCTGTCTTCAGCTGAAGATCAGCAAACAAAGATGAAGGCAGCACAGGTAATGGGAAACATTACCTGTGCCAATGTATTCTTGAAGATGATGGTGAAAACTTGCAAAAATGGTGATGGTGATATAAAAATGAGCAGTTTCAGTGGGTCTAACAAACAATGCACCTACAGGAGCATTCAATTTGAAAAGACACAGCGTTTTCATCCTAAAGTGTTAGATGTTGTGAATGAGAAAGATATCAATGAAAATATTCCATCTACTTCTGGGATAAAAAATGTTCAGAAAACTACTGGAGACCAAAAACAACAAGAAGATTCTTTACAGTATATCTGACAAAGTTACCATAACAAGGACACCAGAAAAAAATTCAAAAACCACAATATTGAATTGGTAGTATAGTGTACTACTATCCTTCTTTTCACAACCAGCCTTTTTAGGCCTGAATGGAGAAATGGCTAAAAACTTGGTGTTTCTCTGGAAAGAGAAAGTATAAGGAAACTTATAATTGAATAGGCCAGATGTAAAAAGGAAGAAGTATGAAAAGGTCTAAAAGGGTATTTTGTCTTCATACCAATGGATGAATGCACATGTCACGGAGTTAATTATTTTTCTATTAACCTCCTGGGCGTTTCACTGATGTCTGGATTTCTGTACTAAAAGCGGTAAACTGTTTTTCATGAAATTTTTTTTTTTTTAATCTGTAGACCTGTAATTTACAGAAATATGTCCGAACAAGGGTCTAGTAGATATTCTGAATATAATAAAGTTTGAAACACACAATCATGTAAAAAAAAAATAACTTTAATAATAAAATGAAATAAAAAACACAAAATTCAGCTTAAACAAGAATGCATAAATAAATAAAAAATACTGAAAATGAGTCCAACGTCACATACCTATAGACAAAACCACATAAATATATTTTGTATTATTTTGTATTGGATACAGGACTTTGTATCGAATCCAATACAAAATATTTGAATTTCCCGCTACGACCCCCATCGACGGGCGAATGCACTGACATCATCAGCAATCGCGGAGGGATGCGTACGCCAACGCTGAGTGTACTAATTCTTTGCAGACTTCCATGCAAAAAGTGTTACATTTTTTGCATGGAAATTTATTTTAGATTGTAGGCTATAATTCTTAGGCATAACTCACCGAAATATGTCTAAAATGTAATAAATTTAAAAATAAACTTTAAAAAAAAAATGTAAAAACATAAAAAAAAAGTGTGTAATGTAACTGTACAGTAGCTTATATTATATATATATAAATAATAAAATTATATATATATTATATAAAGATTTCTTTGTATTAGACTCAATACAGCTTTTTTGTATTGAATCCAATAAAAAATGATTTGAATTTCCCACCCCACCTTCCGCCCGCACCTACCCATGCACCGACGTCTCCTGGGAAACCCCGGAGATCGTCACTGCACACGCTAGGAGAAGACAGAAGAGGACAGATGTCTCCGGAGGAGCTGCGCAGACAAGGTAAGTGTTTTTTTTTCAGTTGTAATCTGATTGTCATACAATGTTGTATGACAATCAGATTGCACTGTAACGCTTGCTTCTATTTTTAGCTACCCCAAACCTGGTATGGGGTAAACACTTTCAACAAGTTTTCTTACCCCGAACCAGGTTCGGGCTAACCGCCCAGGTGGTTAATGTTACATTTGTTGATGAAAATAATAAAACAATAACGCGAACCTTGGGAGTAAAGGACACCCAGGCACAGCACACCAGTGACTATCTTCAGAAGTTAGTGCAGGATGTCTAGAAGATTTTGAAATTAAAAAGAAACAGATTCTATGTATTGTGACAGATAATGCTTCTAATATGTAGAGCACAGTTGAGAAAAAGAATAAAGTAGGTAAATAAAAGTGACAGACAGATAATAAAGGAAGACAGTTCTGCAAGCGTACTACTATTCAACATATACGTTGTGCTGTTAATACTCTGTAACTTGCAATAAGAGATGGATTGAAAGATCGTCATGCAGCTAACTCTAATTGGCAAATAGAGGCAAGTAATTGTTGCAGCCAGGGTCCCTAAAACAGATGCCATTTTGAAAAGATGTGCAGGAAAAAGAGCCTTTTTGGATCAAACAACACACTGGGGAAGCACTTATTTGATGGTAAAGCATTTGCTTGAACTAAAAGACTTTCTTAAAGAACTGGACAATGAAAATGTTTTATTAACTGAAAGCTAATAAGTAAGACATAAGTAAAAGCACTGGAAAATCTACTTTTTAACCCCTTTACTGTCACCAAGCGTTTGCAATCTGAAGATTTAACACCTGATAAATTCTTCTTGAAATGGAAGAGCTTGATATATTGCCTGAACAAAAGTGGAGGGTTAATAGCTGATGGCATTGTATCTTCAATGAAGAAAAGAAAGAATCTCTTACTGGATAATTAAATCTTGTTAGCTGCTATTAATGTTGATCCAATGAGCCGAATTTTGTTGAGCGATGACCAGACTGATACTGCACAAAAGGCCCTCTTAAGGGATGACTACCTGAAACACCACCTTTGGATGAATCTATAAGCAGTGGTAACCCAGGATCATCCTCTTCAAATGAAGAATTAGTCTTTTATTCCTACTTGGAAAAAATAGAATTTTCAAAAGTAAAGTGACGTCGCATATGCGTGAAAGATAAACGACCACAAAATGTCCAAATAAAGAGATTCCAGCAGGAGTTTTTTTTAAGATTTTTTAAAAAATGTAGAAAAGTATAATCGGTTATCGAAACTGACTTGAAGAAGCCATCCTTGTTTATCTCGAGATTATTAGTGATGTGACTAGAACCGTAAGAGCAATGCCACCCAAGTCAGTGTTGAAAGACTATTTTCAGCTCTAAAAATAATCGTCAGATTTAGGAGCTTCTATTAAAGAGGATCTGGCAGAAGCAATTCTTTCTTAGAACAACACTACATTGAGTTAGTTTTGGATTGCATTTAACCGCTATCTACTCTACAACTATATTTCAAGTTTAATGTATAAACTGTTTTAGGTTTTCCAGCTTTTGTTTTTGTTTTAAAACTACCCAAGAATGTGGTTCATATTTTTAAACTGGCAAAGTTCCCATTTCTGATTTTTATGCATGCTAAGCTACTACTTTTTAGCCACTTGATAAACAATAAATAAAACCTTATTGTTTTCATTTTTTGTCTTTGGTTTAAACTGGCTAATACAGTAGAGTGGCAGCAAAAATTTAGACCCCCTAATTATTCATACATCAATAAATGTATTATAAAATAAATATAACACAACATTTTTACCATAAACATTTTTCACAAGAAACATTAAATAAAAATATGTATTATTTATTTAAATGATTTATTAATCATTAATGCTTTCTCCTCTTAGGTATTAAGACAAAAAGCTAAACATTATTATATATTAATTTGAGTAATCCTACTCGCTTATTGTTAAAAATACACTATTGATCCTTCTAAAAAAGCACCCAAATTAATTAGCCTATTTCGTCTTATCACTTCTTTCTATTTAGAGAACATGTTCTCAACAGGATTAAGAAATAGAGAGTATGGTGGTAAAAGAAGGAGTTGGTGTCCCTTACTTTCAACAAAGCTCTTTACCTGGCTAGTTTTATGAAAGGAGACATTATCCATAATTAGGATGGCATGCTGAACACTCTTTATTTAAAAACATTCAAAACCTCAATAAAATGGAGGAATGCTTCTTGATTAAATGCTCATACTTGTGACAAAGTCAAGGGTTCAATTTTTATTCCTCACACAACAAATTGAATATTTAATGGAACGCACTCCAGCCACAACATACACCGCCCTTTGCCCAATAGGGGATCTTCCTCTTTTGGTTCTCATTCAGAGCTGGGTGATCCATAAAACATGGAATGGATTTTTAAAAATCATTTGCTATTTGCTAGCAAACGCTTTCAATCCTGGACCAGATCCATCCCAGGTTTGCTGGATTACCTAGCTTCACTGATGAAAGTGTATTCTCTCCAGCCTTGGAGAGCTTTCATAAATCAGGGCCTTAGATATTAAAACGTACTTCATCAAGAAAGTAGATGTTTTTTCCATTCTTCCATAGGAAGATTCATAGGTCTTAAAAATGTTGGTTATGGTTGTACGATTACAACCCAAAACCATTGCTATCTGGGAGGCATCACTTCTATTCAGATAACTGTCTACCACTCTTTGACATTCTGCATTACTTAATTCTCTGGCCATAAGGGTAAGTGCAATACTAAATATAAAGCTATACACATCGAAGATAAAAAGATGAATAATATTGTTATCTTAAAACTTAGTATAAATCCCTGAAATAAATATATTTAGCTTTAAAATTATATAAAGTAAAAAACATAATAATTGACAAAGCATTAATTTAACTTTTATGGTAAATTAATTAGATGCTAAGTGCTATTTAATTTGAGGGGGGGAGTTAAATAGAGTATGTAAATGAGGGGAGGGATGAAAACAGAGGAAGCTGACAGTTGAGACTGTAGTTTCATGTATTATGATTGTAAGAGGCTAGATTTAGCCTTTAGCCTGATTAGATTTAATCAGGTGTATGGAACAGAAGGAATGATGGACTAAGTGAAAAACTAAAACAATAGATAGGGAACTAGTGATAATGATGATTTGAATGGTGTATGAAGCAGATGTGAGGTAAAGAGTAGATGCATGTATACCAAGATGAAGGTAATGATGGGGAATGTAAGAGTGTAATGTTGCGAACACATTGAAAACTGTGGTACTTATTCTACAATGGTAAATTTTAAAATTTACAAAATTAGTCTAAATGAAATATTATATTAGATATACCTGAAGTATGGTAATATTATTATAGAGATTTTGAGATTATAGAATATAGAGATTAGTGATAATAACCTCCCGACCGTTAAGTCCGACCTTCGTACGGGCTAAAAAAAGTTGCTCTTTTCGTTAAGCCCGAGATTTTCTGTACATTAAAATCCCCACTTACCCAGGTAAGCGTCGGGTGCCTTCTCCAGCGTCGGGTGCCTTCTCGTATACCAGCGGGACCAGGTACGAAGCCGGCTTCTTACCTGGTCCCGCTGATCATCCAGCGTCGTTCTCATTCCAGCGCCAGGTGATCTCTGAAACAAGAAGCCGGCCGGCGGAGGAAAAAAACAGCCAGCCGGCTTCTTGTGCGTGCGTGCGCGATGACGTCGGCGCGTGTGCGGGAAATTCAAATTGAAACTCATTCATTCATTTTGTATTGGATTGAATACAGGAGTTTGTATTC